>NC_080091.1:13937067-14271710 GCF_950005125.1 Chionomys nivalis
GGACTGTTGAAGCAACGCTTCAGAGGAATCTTGACATAGTACCACATCATGGTGATAGCTGCAGAGGTCCGATTTTCTCCCCTGGCGTTTGTGTAAGTAACATGTTTATAGGTGTGTGGTTGTAGAATATTATTTTAAGGTGTGTTACATTTGTTTATGCCCTGGAACATGTGTTTGATGATGTAAAGATGTGTTGCTTTTGTTTATGCTGCATTTGTTTAACTCTATGAAGCTGTGATCCTTTGCCTGTCTAAAACATCCGGTGTCTAATAAAGAGCTGAATGGTCAATAGTGAGGCAGGAGCAAGGGGCTGGCAGGCAGAGAGCATATAAAAGAAGGAGAAAAAAAGAAGGAGGAACAAGAGAACAAGAGAGGAGGATGCTTAGGGGCCAGCCACAGAGTTAGAGTGAAAATATAACACACAGAAGTAAGAAAAGGAAAAAGTCCAGAGGCGAAGGTAGACAGGATGATGTAAGTTAAGGAAAGCTGGCTAGAAACAAGCCAAGCTAAAGCCAGACAGAGTGAAAAGAGTAAAGTGAAAAACAGCAACATCTTGGCATCCAAATGGGGTAGAATAAAAGAAAATCCAACAAGAGTGTGTGAAACAGATTCTGCACACAACCGTGCAGTGCGTAAGACATGAGGTCCCAGATACGTAACTGTCTCTGTTGTCCAGGGACACATACCAGGTAGGCCTATGGCAGCTACCACACGCCGCCTGTCTCCATGTGGCCCGTCCAGATCCTGGCAGGCTAGGTGGCTTGCCCCTTCCCTGTGGCTGCTCTTTAAGTTAATGCTGACCAGAACTTCTGTCCGTGGACTTCTGATGTAACTCCAGATGAGCACTGAACCTACTGCTTTTCTTTTCTTCCTGTGTCATTTCTTCCTCATTTAGAACAAAGACGGTGCAGCCAGCAGTTCATAACTGAATCATTTCATGTGCTGATAACTGTTTTCTGCAGTGTAAGCACTAAGAGGGAAGGAAGGGAACTGTAGCTGAGAATATTGCACACACACTAAGCAGGGTAACGAAACTTAAGCAAGCAGACGTAAGATCCGGGAGAGGCTGTCATTTTGCTTAGTTAGAGGACTTTTATGGTGCTGGGAAGCAGGGGCAAGGCTTGACCGTTGAAACCCAGGCCTTGGACTGGCTTATCGTCTGTGACTTATTCTCCAGTGCCTTCGCACGTATCGATTTACAACAGACCCCAAGTTATTCCTGAGTAGAGACTTTTATTCTGTTCTACAGATGGGAAACTGAGGCCCATGACGGCCTAACCTATGATCATCTAAGCAGTAGAAATGCCCCGGAGCTCAGTGCTCTGAGATAAACAGTTGATGACGGATGGGAGAATCATGGGTTCAGATGGATAGCTGTCTTCGACTGAGAATTAGAGTCTACTACATCTTAAGCAGCAAAACAGCTGTTGACTTCTTTGATACCTTAGGTCAAGTCCTAAGAGGAAACTTTATTATAGCTTTATTTCCTGGTTTTTATAGCAGTATAGTCGATTGAATTGTTGTGGGACTCTTCCTGGCATAAGCGCGCTGACAGCAGTGAGAGAGGAGGAGAGGAAATGTCCCCAGGGGAGCGAGCCCACGGCTCCCGGAAGGCTTCCACGCTGGCTCTAGTTTGTATTCCCGTTTATATCCCAAAACCACATCTTGGGGTGGACGAGCAAGGGAGATTTTACAGAGGCTCAAGAGGCGGTCAGCAGGCTGCTGAGGGCACTGACCCATTGTTTCTGCTGTTCCTCCAGGGCATTCTGGTCCAGGTAGCAAGGGAAATCACACTTGGCACATAGCAGTGCATGGGCAAATCAATAAATCAGTATTAATAACTGGCCTTTATCTTATTCTACTTCAAAATGAAAATTTCCTTTCCTGAATATGAGAAATTACTGATAGTGTTTTTTTTTTTTCAAATGTGTTAAAGTGGTTTTTGAGAATAAAACATAGAGAGGTAAATATCAGACTAATTATTATGCACGTTTAAACTGTAAAAAATGTTCAGTCAGTCACAGACTTGGATTGGACCAATAGAGTTTCAGACTCAGATATGTCAAAATCCATGAGGCCAGGAAGGGAGGAGGTCCCAAAGAACAATTCTAGAGGAAAAGTTACTCAGAAAGCTCCTGTCTTACAGACATCAGAATCAGCAGGGATTTCTTGCTCTGTGGAAGTAAAATGTATTTCATTAATAAGTCCTTTTCTTTCTTATTTATTACAACATCAACTTCCTTTATTTTCTGAATGTAATTACCTAAGAAAGCAATAACAAATCAAGGGAGGAGAGAAAATTCTTTTAAATCTCAGGTATTTGAAAGATGTCTTGGTAGGTTGGTTCCATTATGGGAAGTAATATTGAACCTATGCATATGATATTGAAGCACGAGGCGGTCTCCCTGCGATGCCTGTTCAGAAGTCTGGGGTGTTGGCTAAACTTTTCTATTGTGCTTGAAGGTTTACAAAGAAGATCTACCTCAGCTAAAGCAACAAAGTAAAGAGAAAAACCATGCAGTGCTCTCTCTCAAGCGGGAGAAGGCTCCCGAGGACAGCCTGAAGCTCCAGTTCATACACGGGTAGGTGACCCGCCCTGGGGGCCCTGACAAGTGGTCATCGGTCGGTCTCACCACCAGGCCAGAGAGCTCCCTCTTTTAAATGCCTCCTGTCCAGGTTACACCCCTTGTCTGTAGTGACATCTTGGCTGACCTTGTCAATCTTTGCTGGATGGAGCTGTGACCCTGGCAAGCTTTCTGTGCTCTAGCCACGATGGCTGCCCGAGTCTGTGTCACCACTGTGTCTGCATTCTCGAGTCCCCAGCCCTCGGCTCCGCTTCCCTAGGTTCACTCTAGGACAATGATTTCTCCAGATATGTTTTGCATATGCACAAGATCTCCTTTATAAAATTATACAGATAGCAACCTGACACCTAGATATTTTCATTGTCAGCTTAAATCGTTGAGAGGAATATAAACGTATCTGGTGTGTTATAAATGACACAGTCATTTAACTGTAGCCAGCAGAACCCAAATGCATGTTTCATTACTGCTACTGTCAACTTTTAAGATACAATAATAACTATTTCTCTCATGATATTTTCTGTTTTGTTTTTGTTGTTTTGGGGTTTTTTTTTGGTTTTTTAAAATTGATTTTATTGAGCTATACATTTTTCTCTGCTCCCTTCCCTGTCTCTCCCCACCCCTTCAACCCTCTCCCAAGGTTCCAATGCTCCCAGTTTACTCAGGAGATCTTGCCTTTTTCTACTTCCCACGTAGATTAGATCTAGTTGTGTCCCTCTTAGGATCCTCATTGTTGTCTTGGTTCTATGGGATTGTGATTTGTGAACTGGTTTTCTTTGCTTTATGTTTAAAAGCCACTAATGAGTGAGCACATGTGATAGTTGTCTTTCTGGGTTTGGGTTACCTCACTCAATATGATGTTTTCTAGCTCCATCCATTTGCTTGCAAAATTCAAGATGTCATTTTTTTTCTGCTGTGTAGTATTCCATTGTGTAAATGTACCACATTTTCCTTATCCATTCTTCCATCGAGGGGCATTTAGGTTGTTTCCAGGTTCTGGATATGACAAACTAAGCTGCTGTGAACATAGTTGAGCACATGTCCTTGTGGCATGGTTGAGCATCCTTTGTATATATAACCAAAAGTGGTATTGCTGGGTCTTGAGGAAAGTTGTTTCCTAATTTTTTGAGAAATTGCCACACTGACATCCAAAGGGGTTGTACCAGCTTGCATTCCCACCAGCATTGCAGGAGTGTTCCCTTTTCCCCACAACCTTTCCAGCATAAGTTGTCATCAGTGTTCTTGATCTTGGCCATTCTTACTGGTGTAAGATGGAATCTCAGAGTTGTTTTGATTTGCATTTCTTTGATGGCTAAGGATGTTGAGCATTTCCTTAAGTGTCTTTCAGCCATTTTAGATTCCTCTGTTGAGAGCTCTCTGTTTAGATCTGTACTTCATTTTTTATTGGATTATTTGTTCTTTTGATTACCAATTTCTTGAGTTCTTTGTATATTTTGGAGATCAGACGTCTGTCTGATGTGGGGTTAGTGAAGATCTTTTCCCATTCTGTAGGCTGTCGTTTTGTCTTGTTGACCGTGTCCTTTGCTTTACAGAAACTTTTCAGTTTCAGGAGGTCCCGTTTATTAATTGTTTCTCTCAGTGTCTGTGCTGCTGGGGTTCTATTTAGGAAGTGGTTCCCTGTGCCAATGCATTCAAGTGTACTTCCCACTTTCTCTTCTATGAAGTTCAGTGTGGCTGGCTTTATGTTGAGGTCTTTGTTCCGTTTGGACTTGAGTTTTGTGCATGGTGATAGATATGGGTCTTATTGTGATATTCTCTCTCATTCATATTTTATGTAAACGTCCGTGTCCATTATAATTTTCTTATAAGATTGTACCTTAGTATATGTTTGAGAGTTTTTAACACTGTATCATACCATCTACAAGGAAATGAAGTCTAAGCATGGAAACCAGTGCGTAGTAGAACACATACATGCTCACAGAATACTCATGCAAGTGTGTGCACACACATGTGCATGCAAATACCACATAAAGTGTAAAATGAAAATAACGCTAAGACAGCATGGCTTGTCTGAAATGAAGTGTTGAGTGTGTAAAATAAACTTCTATTTTAAAGAAGTAGAAGAAAAAAGCATAGTCTGTCTTGTTAACATCCTTTTATATGTTGACATGGTGATTTAAATGTGTTGAGTTAAAAGTTCTGAAATAAATTGATTTTTTAGAGACTCACTCTGTGGCCCAGGCTAACCTCAGACTTGTAGAATTATCCTGTCTTAACTTCTTCAGTGCTATGTAATATTCTTCTAGGGATGCAAAAGGCCAGACCTGATTAAAAACAGATAAATGCATATTTATTGGGCATTGTTCCTAGATGGGTTCACCAGTCCCAAAGAACAGGGCCAGAGACCAGGCTAAGGCAGGGAGGATTTACAGACCTTAGGCGAGAAGTGATGGCGTGCCAGCCAGGAGCTGAGGCTGTGCCCACGTATTGCCAAAAGCTAAATCCGTGGGCAGGCACTTGGGTGAAGTGTCAGAAAGACGGGTTTCGTCGGCTTCCAGAAATGTGGAGCTGGGCTTTGGGTGCCATTCCTTTGTTCAGAGTTCTCTCTCAGTGTGGGCAGTTGGGGGAAGTAGGGTAGAAAGGCTTTCCCAGCTTGTGCAGGGGCAAGCAGGGGTTCCAGCCAAACACTATGCAATAGTAAAATGTTGTTACCTGTTTGGTGTGCATATGTCTGTTAGACTGTAGTATTGATAATTTTTAAAATTCAGTTACTGGAAAAACTGACCAAATATTAATATATGTAATTTGTAAGCACAGAAAACTTTATTTGAACACTGTCTTAATAAGA
The DNA here is from genome assembly GCF_950005125.1 of Chionomys nivalis. Taxonomy (NCBI): domain Eukaryota; kingdom Metazoa; phylum Chordata; class Mammalia; order Rodentia; family Cricetidae; genus Chionomys; species Chionomys nivalis. The sequence goes on from NC_080091.1 coordinate 13,942,459, forward strand.
TGGTGTGTGTGTATATGTGTGTGTGTTGTGTGTGTGCATGCGCTTATGAATTCATGCATGGGTATATATGGGTGTGTGCATCCATGAGTGTGTGTGTGTGGGGGGGGGTTCAGAGATCGACATAGTTGTCGCCCCCAGCCATCCTCCACATCAGGAGTTCTTAGTGCTGTGACTCTTTTTTATATTTCCTCTTGTTGTGGTGACCCCCAGTCATAAAATTATTTCATTTTCTACTTCATGATTATAATTTTGCTAGTTGTGAATTGCAATGTAAATATTTTTAGAGACAGAGGTTTGCCAAATGGTCAAAGCCCACAAGTTAAGAATGCTGCTCCATGTTATCTTTCAAGGCAGAGTCTCCTCTTGACCTGAGGGTTGCCTCCTGGATAGTCTGGCTGGCAGTGGCCTCCAGGAATCTGCTTGTGTGTGACCCAGGCTAAGGCTCGAGCTATGAGCACTGACCACAGCACATCACTGCTTCCATGGGTGCTGGGAATATGAACTCAGGGACACAGGCTTAGACAGCAAGCATTGACTGATCCGTCTCCTCCAACCCATAATAAGGCTTTTCACTTCAGAGAGCTCTGTATATATTATTTATGGATAGGATGCGGCAGAGTTTAGCACTGAGTGTATGTCCACTTTTCAGCCTTTTAAAAAATAGATGAAGGCATTGAGTTAATTGTCGTAAATGAATAGGAAAGACCAACAGTCCTAATGTTTTCTAATTCTCTAAACTCTTCTTGTAACATTTTGATTTTGATATCACAAAAATGCTAATTCGTCTATATTATTTGATAAAGTATCTGTTTAATTTTGCTAAACAATGAATTAGCACTTGATTTACAGAAGAATGCATTAGCCCATAACTAAGAGTCATTCCCCAGATATGGTAGGACACACACGCTTTTCATCCCAGTACTTACTCGGGGGGCAGAGGCAAGAAGAGCTCTGTAAACCTGAGGCCAGCCTGGGCTATACAGTGAGTTAGGACATACAGAACTACACAGTGAGACTGTGTCGAGAAAATAAAAAGAAGTTATTCCGTTGTGTTTGGAATCGTCTTGCTTTGGTGCCCCAAAGGTACCATACCCCAGTGGGCTAGATGGAAGACGGAAAAGGAAGCCTGAGCCTCATTTTAGACCTGTCAGAAGAAGGCTTGGATTGATTTGTTAAGACTGTTGTTTTGAAACAGTCTTGTGTAGTCCAGGCTAGCCCTAAATTTGCTATGTAGCTAAGGATGACCTTCTTATTTTTCTACGTCTACCTCCCAAGTGCTGGGACCAGAGGCACAAGAATTGCTTTTAGCAAAGAACATAGATAATAGTTGAAGGTCTGGGCACAGATGGGGTGAAAATAATCCGTCTCCCTGTGCCTCTGACACAGCTCGCGTCAACACAGTTGCTTTGCCTGCTTCATCCTTGTGTCACCCACTGCGCTTCAGTTACAGGGGCTATGACTGCAGGAACAACCTGTTCTACACACAAACCGGAGAAGTGGTGTACCACATCGCCGCCGTGGCCGTGGTGTACAACAGGCAACAGCACACGCAGAGGCTCTACCTGGGGCATGACGATGACATTCTCAGCCTGACCATCCATCCAGTGAAGGACTACGTGGCCACTGGACAGGTGTGCTTCTCTCCTCTACGACCAGGGTCTAGCAAAAGAGAAAGGGCAGTTAATGTCTAATCCAGTGTGCCTAGAATAGAAAAATGTGTTTGGTAGGAATGCATAAGGCATGAAGCTGGATGTTCTGAGAACATGGAGGAGGCAGGGGTGGGGCACAGGGGTCAAAGTTATGACAGAAAGACAACAAGGTGGACAGATGGACTGGTGTCCTCAAAAACTCCTTAACAGGAAGCCACGTGCTGGGCACACATCTGCCAAAACCCAGCTCGAGGCTGCAGTGAGGTTCTTTGATGCCTCAAGCCTGTTTCCTCATCTGGAGAATCTGGGCTGGGCCAAATTGTGTCAGGTTGTCTTTCCAGCTTACAAATAATGTGTGTTGCTTTGTTTCTGAGCTGTGTTTGACCTGAAGAAGCTGTGCTGTCTTCAGTACCGTGGATGCCTGCTTAACACCACGCATCCTGTTGCTTCAGGTCGGAAGAGACGCCGCTATTCATGTATGGGACACACAGACTCTAAAGTGTCTGTCCTTATTGAAAGGGTACCATCAGAGAGGAGTGTGCGCTCTGGACTTTTCAGGTAAGCTCTCGCTAGTAGCACAGAGTATGGCTAATTTAAAGAAAGAAATCCTCCCTACCTGGTTGTGTTCTGAGGGTAGTGAGGGAAGCTGTTTGCATGTTACCTCCGAGCCTGAGACGGGAAGCCACGTATGAGCACCTCACCTAGAGAACGTGGCCTTTGGGCCACGCGTCCTTTCCTTGTCCCTTTCAGATCCTTCCCAGGTCAGCACCAGGTCACACTGAGCTGGGCATCCACTTGCCTGAGGGAAGTCTAGGGCAGCTGCCGCTGTGGAGAGTCTTAGCTGCAGATGCCTAGCAGTGACAAAGAGCATCAGACTTAAACCAGGCGTGTGGACTGGCCCCGTAATCACAACCGTCGTGAGGCCGAGGCAAGAAGGGATTGCCCTGAGCTGGAGGCAAGTGTGCCCTGCGCAGGGAGCTCCAGGCCAGCCTGGAATGCAGCGTGGACCACGGCTCAGAAAGCAAAACATCAGTTCAACAGTTTTCTCTCCAAATAAGGATTGCTTCTGACTTAAAATATAAAGAGCTAGAGACGGCACTTTACAAAGTTGGCATTTTGGAAACAAATTTTATATTTGGAAAGAAGAATTTCCGAATTAAGTTATGAATTCAGCACCATAAAAATCCTATTGGTAAATGCTGCTGTCTTTAGAGTAAGTTTGCTTGAAGCTAGAATTACATAGTGGAAATCTACTACAGAAGATGGAGAGATGGCTCAGTGGTTAAGAACACTGGCTTTATTTTGAAGGATCCAGGTTCAGTTCCCAGCACTCACATGGCAGCTAACAAGTGTCCAAAACACTAGTTCCAGGGGATCCAACACCCTTTCTGGCCTTCATAGGTATCAGGCGTGCACATGGGGTGCATAAATACATGGAGGCAAAAGACCCACACACACACACAGTAAAGAAGTAATTTTTTAAAAAGAAAGTCTATTACAGATGTTACTACCTAGAAAAATTTAAACATTTCATTGTAAAAATTAGGTCAATAAAAAAGCAAATCCTAACCTTTCAAAATAAATTTGATTGTGTAATTTCTTTTTTCTAACTAGCATTCAGGTATTTCAAATGTACAACAGCAGTAACTAAATTCACAATCTCTTCCTGTTGTCCCTGTCCCTCTCCTTACCCTCTTTTGTCATGCTACTTTAATGCTGCTGGGGCTATCCCTCACTGATAGAACACTTGGCCAGCATCAGCATCTCTATTTATGGTAATAAATAGAGAAAAAAATGGAAGATTTTTGGCGGAAATGTCTGTCTCGCCTACCAGTTCCCAAATAACCGATGCAGAGGCTTAATATTAATTCTAAATTCTCAGCCAATAGCTCAGGCTTGTTACTAGCTAACTCTTACATTTAAATTAACCCATTTCTATTCATCTATGTATTGCCATGTGGCTTGTGGCTTTTCCTGTCCTCCAGCATGTCTTGCTCACTCTGTGTCTCCTAGAGACTCCCCTGACTCTGCCCTTTCTCTTCCTGTCATTCTCAGTTTGGTTTTCCTGCCTAACCTTATTCTGTCTGGCTATTGGCCAGTCAGCTTGCCTATTAATACAATCACAATGATAAGTCTTTACAATGTAAAAGTGAATTATTCCACAGCATTTCTCCCTTTTGTCTAAATAAAAAGGAAGGTTTTAACTTTAACATAGTGAAATTATATACAATAAAAACAGTTATCAAGTAAGAATGACAGTTACAATATCCAGTCCATTTGTCTTTGGCAAAATTAGAGAAAATACTCTATTATCTGTCTAATCTTTGTGAGTCTAAAGTTTTATTCCCAATTTGTTTTCTATTATAACTAAGAAAAACTGTAATTATAGCTATCAAAGACCCAAGAAGGATGAAATGTTACCTAATAACAGGGGCATCAGGCTGCCTGGACAGTCACCCAAAGTTCCTCTGTATGTTGGAGTATCCAACTCTGACGTACAGGCCTAGCATGTCTGACAGACTTTCCTGTGAAGCAGGGAATGTTGAAGGACTTCCCTACCTTGTCTTGGCAAAGTTTGGCAATCATGTTTTTTGTCTTGCTGATCCAGGTTGGACAGTATACTGTCAGCAATTGAGGCAAGGGTGTAGCATGAATAATAAAAAATTCAGAGACAGGTTCAACCTGAAGATCAGAAAAGCAAAGCAGCCAGCCACTGACTCTCACCTCTACCACAAAACAAAAATGGGCAATCCTGCTTCCACAAATCCTCAGATTGAGACTGAGAGTGAGACCTGTCTCTTCCCATTTTATATTCCTCTCTAGTTCTGGGATTAAAGTGTATACCCCCACTGCCTGGCCTCTGCAGCTAACTAGTGTGGCTGCTGGGATTAAAGGTATGTGTAACTACTGTCTGACCTGTATAGCAGATTAGTGTGGCTGATTTGCACTAATCTTCAGGCAAGCTTTATTTATTAAAACAAATAATATACCAGTATATAAAGGTAGTTTCTTTGCCCAGCCACAAAGAAAGCAAACTCCATATGGGATATCTTCAATGCCCATTATCTTTCCTAAAGTAAATTTGTGCTGCCAGAGGCAGACATGTCTCACTGTTGTTATGAAAAGCTTTATGTTATTATGCATATTGAATGCTATATTTTGTAGGTGTTTGAAGACCATATATCATCTAAATATATCTATGTGTGACCTTGAAAACATACCTAACATGACTATAAGTTTGACTATTATAGATGACTGTTAATCTTTAGTTTTTAAGTGTACATTACATTTTTAAATAAGCTGCATAAACACAATACCCCAAACAAGAATAGAATCATACATATAGTATAACAAAATTAACTTTAAATTTATAACAATAAACCAAAATCCATAGCAGTGTAAAATATTTTGAGATTAATAGTTGGGTTTTTTTTGGATTAAAGTACTCAATTATCTACCTTTTATCTTTTCCTTTAGAAAGAGATCTTTGAATTTAATTCTTTCATTTAGCTTTTTCCCTCACCATGACCAATAATAACTTATAACCAATCCCCCTTAAATGATGACAAATGTGTGAAACCCATCTTTTGGGAACATGAGCATTGTTTTCTCTAGAGAGCTTTCTGTTGTCTGGTGGCACTTTGGGGGGACCTTGAGAAAATCAGAACGATTGTTAGGTCTTGGTTGGAATTATTTATGAGGCTGGATCATCTCAGTCAACAACCTTGAAGCTATTCTGGATGCTAGACCACCTGGTCCATCAGTTTTCATTGGTGTCTGGTCCCCTTGCTCTGAAAATACATAAACTTTAAAGGTAACATCCATATCTGTATTAATACAAGTATAGACTGTACATTGTACACAAGTCAACCAAAGACAATTTGTTGTTTTATTCTTAAGCAGGTAAAATATATATCATGTGTCTTATACTTCTTCTAGGTTTATTTCTTTTTGTTTGTTGTCAGATTTTCCAGGGGGTCTTCCTCAATCAAACCTGATTTTCCTTAACCTGGAATGAATCCACAGCCTCTCATTTCCTGTGAAAATAAAAGTATAACCTTTCCCCCAAAGCAACATATCTTTTGACTTAAATTTTGAAATCAAGATATTTTTAAAATATATAGGTTGGTTGAATCTAGCAGTTTTATAATCCAATGTTCTTAGCAACCAAAAATTCAAAGATAACACAACATACAGGATCCAGACTCTCTGTGTATTTCCCATTTTTATGTAGCTTATTGTATTTTTTACTACTCTATTCCTTTTTAAGGACTTTTTCTACCCATTTTCTTTTCTCTACCAAGCCTACATATATTTTTAACACATTGTAACAAATTTAGAGGGTTTTGTTCCATCTGAATCTATCTTTCCTGTGTATCTGTAACCGTTTTTGTCTGCATGAGCAAACGCCCTAAAGCTGCGATGCAGTGTGCTGGCAGAGCTTGCACTGGCAGCTCTAGCTGACAGCAGTGGCTGGGAGAAGCCTCTCTGTACTGCAGCCCATGTGAGAGACTGTGGGAACCTACCACACGGCTTAGCTCACGGTGTTTGGTGGCTGGCTCCATCTCACAAGCGGCTGTTGGGACATGCATCTCTGCACTGCATCTGGCACGAGGCTGTGAGACTAGAAAGCTGCATGTGTCTCTGTTTCTAGAACCTTTTTAAAACTTTCTTGGGCTTTATGTGGATGGACCTGGCCCCACATTGGGTGCCGCTTGTTAGTGGTCATTTCTGTCCCACCCACCAGTTCCCAAATAACGGATGCAGAGGCTTAATATTAATTACAAATGCTCAGACTTGTTACTAGCTAACTCTTACATTTAAATCAACCCATTTCTATTAATCTACGTATTGCCATGAGGCTCATGGTTTTACCTGTCCCCCTGCATGTCTTGCTCCCTCTGCATCTCCTGGTGACTCCACCGACTCCACCCTTCCTCATCCCATCATTCTCAGTTTGGATTTCCTGCCTAACTTTATCCTGTCCAGTTATTCGTCAGCTTGTTTATTAAACCAATCATAGATACATATATTCACACAGTGTGCAGAAGGATTATTCCGCAGCAGAGGATAAATGAGGAAAGAGGGGTAAGGAGAGGACGAGGGAGAGACTGAGAATGAATAAGATTGCATTAGACAATTAATGGTTGCTGGGCTTTTTTTTTTTTTTAAAGGGGAACTGTTTTAATGCTTAATCTCATTCTATCCTGCTTACTTCTGGAATCTTTTGGAACATAGTTATCATCTCCACCACGGTTTCCCCCTTGGTTGACTGACTTAGGACTGCGCCCTCAGATGGAAGCTGTTGACATTAGCTTCTCCTGGCCGCATTTCCCCCACTAGCCCGTTCATGCTTCTTCACCTCTAGCTGCAGTCTGCTTCTGCCTTTTTCTACTCGTGTGCTTCGTTCAGGGTTCCCAAGTCTCCAAGAGCAAGACTGACTTTTTTCCTCCATCCTATCAGGCAGAAATAGCCTGCCCCTTCCGCCCCCTGCAGCTCACCATCGAGAGCTTTCATGAAAGCTCTCAGAGGCCACATGTTGCCATTCCCTGGGCATCTCTTGTGTTCTGCGCAAACAGTGAACTAGGGTGTTCAGGAGCACCCATCTCTTTGCTCCCACAATACATGTTTTGTTGTGAACAAGAATTTGCTGTAAAGAATGCTATGGATGAACTAACACATGAAGTTTTGCTCAATGAGCTTTATCCTGCCTCTCACTGTTACTCTTAGAACTTCACATTGCAAATCATATTTGGGAGAAAACTGTATTTTCTTAGCAATTGCAAGATAACACAGTATTTTATTAAAATTTACTTTACCTACAGATTTAGGCATATATTGGTATTGTTTTATAATAATTTTAAGATAGTTTATTTTAAATTTTTCTTATATACACATATGTGTATAATATATGTATACATATACATATACATATACATATACATATACATATACATATATATAATGTGTTGAACATATTCTCCCTGCCCCATTCCCCATCCTCCCTTTTAGGTCCTTCTCTCATTATCTTTTTTGTTCCCCAAAATAATTTTACTTCAGTTTTCATTTAATGTGTACATACATGAGTATGTATATATTATATATTACAATATATTAATACATGAATATGTATATAAAATCTAAGAACCACAAAGGAGAGGAAACAAGATGTTTGTCTTTTAGAGATGGTTTAATTTGCTAAATATGATCATCTCCAGTTGCATCCATTTTCTAAAGACATAACTTCATTCTTCGTTATTGCTGAAATCCATGGTATTTATAGACTTGGTTTTTTTATCTGTGCCTCTGTTTGTGGACGCCTAGGCTAGTTCCATGGCTGCTGTGCAGAGAGCTGCAGGAAACATGATGTGTAGGTGCCTCTGTGATGTCTTCACTTGGAGTCCTTTGGCTCCAGGCAAAGGAGGGGCATAACTGGTAGATCTAGCTTTTTCTCTTGAGAAACGTCCACACTGATTTCCATGGAGGAAACATAAAAAACAATGCTCTGGAGGGTTAGAAAGACACTTATTAAAATAGTAAAATAAAAATAATAAAACCTGGAAGTTTGTAGGATTATGAGAATCCAGTACATCTTTGGTTTTGGTGACATTGAAAATGGATTCAATAATTTTAGATAGCAATTTTGCTTTGTTTAATAAGATTATACTTGACAATACAATCATGTGAACTATTAGTATCTCTCAAGTTGAGCAAAGAACTAAAGATAATGTCTATCACCAATTTTCTATGAAAGTATGTAATGTGTATTAGCATATAAAAGGGACCAGCAATACAGCTAGAATTTAATAATCATTCAAGTACCATTATAGGGTGAGGAACCCAGATGCTCTAGGAGGAGAAGAGGAGATGATTCTGTCAGTGACCTTTATCCCCTGCCCACGTTTAAAGAAATGTCTCTGTTTCCTTTAGAACCTTGGCAGGAATAGATGAATCTAGCCCCTTTGGGATAGCTCTGTATATGTTTTCTCGTTTTCGCACCAGTCTGCTTTATGCTTCCAAATTAACTTGTCTTGGGGACTCTTGGATGCGAAGCTCTTCCGCTTGTGAAGGGCGTTTTAGTTTTAACAATACAATCCCCATTTTCCAGTTAGCAATCACTAAGGAAGAACCCTGGGGAACTGCATTTTGTCTGTGAGGTTAAGTACAGTGTTGGTATATGGGTGGCTAGAAAGGAATGTGGTTGCTGGTTTTGGAAAGCACCTAAAGACTTCAGGAACTTTCCCTGAGATCTGTTCTGAGTGATTCATCACCACAGATGGTTGCCACCAGACGACTGTGTGGAGGTCAAAGGATAGTGTTCACGAGTCTGTTCTCTCCTCCACCGTGTGGGTCCCAGGGTCAAACTCGGGTTACGAGGCTTGGTGGCAAGCACCTTTGCTGGCTTGTCCCTCTCCCAGCCCTTGGGCTGCTGCTCTGACTAGTATTCACTTCCCAGAGCTTGGGGGACCGTTTTTGTTTTGGGACAGTGTAATGAAAGTACTTCTACGTGGTGTAGAAAAACCCATCCGGAAAAGTTCAGCTTCATCAATATTTTCCGTCTTAAATGTCAACTGCATGGTGTTTAAAGGCCTTCGTACTGTGACGTTAGTTCTGGAACCTGTCTCAAACTGGCTAGACTTCCCTGGCCATCAAGGAAGCCTACGTATCTTAATGAGTCCTGAGTAGGAAGACCAACTTGTAATTGTCTGAATATGTTTACTGTTGACAGGAAGTGCCTTAGAACTCTTTCTAGACTGTTACAATCATCCATAATGAATACATGCTGTGCCTAGAAAGACTGAAAAGGACATCACTAAGACTATTAAAAAAAAAAGCCGTTAGGGTTGGAAATGATAGATTTTCAAAGGTAAAGCCAAGTCTCCACAGGGAAAATGGAAACTAGGAAATAGTGAGAAGGCCCACTTTTCTTTCTAAATAGTATGTTTTATAAAAATAGCTTACACCTGCCAGTACCCAAGAGCACTTCCTATCCCAGAAGAGTGAGCTTTTGTTGGGGTAGAAAGGTCACATAACTGTGAGGGTGAGATGGTGGGTAACCTCACAGAAATTCTACAAAGAAACCCCAGAACTTCCCCTACAAAAGCAATCTGCTTATGCATAGGGCTTCTTCAGAAGACAGACATTTTCAAAACTGACATTTTAGACGTGTGACTCACACAGCAAGGTCGTATTGACGTATCAAGACAGCATTCTGGAGATAGCGTAGGTTTAGCTGAGTCAATGCAGAAAGCAGATGCAGATTTGTGCGGTGTTTTCTAAAGGAAGGATGGTGTTTGAAATAGCCATATAACAGTCCAGTTCCTTCATATCTGGGCCGCCCACCCCAGCACTATCAGCATGCACCCAAAACAGCTCAGTGCAGGGTTACAAAACATGACATACTTGCTACAAGCCTTAAGAATTTATGATCTTGCAGTTAGGATTGAAACCTAGTGCCATTGTCCTTGGCTTCTTATCAGCCTTCATTGTCCACCGTGTTCAGAGAGTCCGGTTTTATCCCATGCTTATTCAGTCCTAGTCCAGCTGGCCTTGGTGAGTTCCCAATAGATCAGCCCCACTGTCACAGTGGGTGGGTGCACCCCTCGCAGTCCTGACTTCCTTGCTCATGTTCTCCCTCCTTCTGCTCCTCATTTGGACCTTGGGAGCTCAGTCCGGTGCTCCAGTGTGGGTCTCTGTCTCTATCTCCATCCATCGCTAGATGAAGGTTCTAAGGTGATATGCAAGATATTCATCAGTATGGCTATAGGATAGGATCATTTCAGGTTCCCTCTCCTCAGTTGCCCAAGGTACAAGCTGGGGACATCTCCCTGGACACCTCCGAGCCCCTCTAGAGTCAAGTCTCTTGCCAACCCTAAGATGGCTCCCTTAGATAGGATATATACTTCCCTGCTCCCATATCCACCCTTCCTTTATCCCAACCATCCCATTCCCCCAAGCTCCCCCCATCCTCCCCTTCTCACTTTTCTCACCCCATTTCCCCTTACCCCCATCCCACCTCACCCCCAAGTTCCCAGTTTTTGCCCGACAATCTTGTCTACTTCCCATATCCAGGCGGATGACTATATGTTTTTCTTTGGCTTCACCTTCTTATTTAGCTTCTTGATCCTACTGGATGAACTGGCTTTGTGGGAGCCTAGCCTGTTTGGATGCTCACCTTCCTGGACCTGGATGGAGGGGGGAGGACCTTGGACTTCCCACAGGGCAGGGAATCCAGACTGCTCTTCAGACTCTAGAGGGAGGGGGAAAGGAGTGGGGGGAGGAGGAGAGGAGTGGGGAGAGGGGGAGGGAAATGGGAGGCGGGGAGGAGGCAGAAATTTTTTTCAACAAAAACTAAAATAAAAAAAGAAGAATTTTTGATCTTATAGGAAGAGAAAAAGCATCAGAAATAAAATCAGCAAATACTGAAGTCCATTAGCACAGACACAGCCAGACCATACCAAGAAATAAGGAAATCGTGAGAAAGTGGGTGGTGAACAGGAAGTTCCCGCTCCACAAGGCTGAGAGACTGTCTCGTTTAAAGCCTGGTGTCCTTTGGGAATAAGGACATGGGTCGTTAGCTTGTGGTGCTCACCTAATGTAACGGACTCCTTCAGCACCTTGTTAACTCCTTCATGTAATGAATCCAACTTGCGTCTATAAAAGGTTCAGGTACTCTTTAAATCCTAGTTTCGGATGGACCTGGTGGTTAAGGATTGGGAAGATCTGCTTTGTTAAGCTGGAGACTGCTTTTCCTTCCTCCCCTTCCTCCAGACAAGTGGGATAGACCCTCGTTTCCATTTGGCTAGAGGGTCTGCACAAATAAGGCCACTCAAAGTCTGGACGCTGGTTGGCACTTGAAGTTGGGTTACCAAAGATTTAGCCTGTAAAAATTCAGGAGACTCAAGTAGATCTGAACTCCTGATAAGAATTTATTTGACATAAGTTCTGTGTAACATAAATATAAATATTCAGTACCAATTCAGATACTGCCTGAGACATATAAGACATTGTTCTTGCGTCTCTGAAATTCCAGTTTGATAAGACTTACTCTGCTTAACCCTAGTTTGGGGTCTACCCCTGGCCTGCCTTTGAAAGTCAGAGCTGATAGCTTGAATGGTGAGTCAACCCAAGGAAGCAGCTTCTCACACCCTTGTATGTCTTCAGCGTAGTGAGGGTCCTTTGTGGAAGGAGAGGAGTCCCTGATTAACTGATGCGGAATCTCCTAGCAACCGTACAGTGGTGGAACGACGGGGGTGTGTGGCCTGTAACACTGTTCCTTTGAATTCAGCCCTACAAGGAAGTCCAGATGAAATGCTTATTGATTGTGCCGCCTCTTCCATCCTGAAGGGAGGAGGCACGTTGACTTTATTTACGTCAAGTCTGATTGTACATTCACTATACTTAACGCTTAAAAATAGCTTAAATGTCAGAATCATAGCAATAGTTGGTAATAGTATCAATATTTAATAATAAAGTTATGCATTATTAATAATAATGCATTGCAATAGGTGAGAAAAGATTAGCTGATAGGTTGGTCAGGGTGACCTTTTGTTTCTCAAAAGGGATTTATGTAGCAGGCTTTCTTGAACCCACCAGCCCCCAAATCATGACATAGAGAGTTATTATTAATTATAAATGCTCAGCCTTAGCTTAGGCTTGTTTCTAGCTAGCTGTTTTTGTTTGTTTGTTTTGCTTTGTTTTTCCGAGACAGGGTTTCTCTGTGGTTTTGGAGCCTGTCCTGAACTAGCTCTGTAGACCAGGCTGGTCTTGAACTCACAGAGATCCGCCTGCCTCTGCCTCCCGAGTGCTGGGATTAAAGGCGTGCGCCACCATCGCCCAGCATTAGCTAGCTTTTTTTTTTAAAAAAAAAAAAAAATGTAACCCGTTTCTACTAATCTGGGTGCTGCCTTGAAGCCCATCTGCATACTGTCCACCCTGCCTTACTGCTTCCTCTGGGTTTCTGTGTGGGAGCTGGCTGGTGGTCCAAAGACAGCGCCAACTACAGATTCCCATGGAGGAACAGACAAGTAGGCTCACATCAAGGGCAGGACTACAAGAAATTTGGAAGGCCGTGTGTCTGTGTGTGCGTGTGCATGCACATGTGTGTACAATTATGTGATTTGTGCATGTGTGATTCTTGGGCTCCAACACAGGCCCCACGCTCATCAGGCAAGCTCTGCACTCACTAGCCACCTTCCAGCTGAACTCTTCTTTACATGTATTTTCTAAATGTCTAAAACAAACACATCTCATTTGAACAGGAAAAATAGGAAATCAAAGACTTGTAGTTGGGTAGTCATATTTTGTAGGAACATTTGAAGCTATGTTTTATTTCTGTGATGTTCTTAACTTGGCAGTTAAACCAAGGTTAGGCTTTTTTGATGTTTCTAAAGTTGAAAATAGCCCAGAGTCACAGAACCCAGTGACTCCCCTTCCAATAAATTTCCTAAGATTTGTCTGTCACAGAATAAACAAGACTCACGCCGCTTCCTTGAGAGGCCCTGCTAACTCTGCCTCATTTGCAAGTCTGGTCAGTGGCCAAGCTCACCTGCCAGGGGCGTGCATTCAGAACCATGGCTATTGCTGGTCACACAGTTTGCTCCTGCTGATGGATTTGAGCCTAAAGAGTATTGTTGAGTTTCCTGTCCCTCTTTGCAGTGTCTAAACTGTTTCTGCTTCTCACCGAAGAAACGGCTTGTTTGACGTTTGTGTTGTTTCCACACAGCTGATGGAAAATGTCTGGTGTCGGTTGGTTTAGACGACTTTCACAGCGTTGTGTTCTGGGACTGGAAAAAGGGAGAAAAGATAGCCACGACCAGGTAAGGATGTGCGGAGCGTTCAGGACGTCCTCCTGCTCACTCACCTCAGGGAAGCCCAACAGTGTCCACTTTTTGTTTGGTACTCATCTTCAAACTCGGATGGAATTCACATGGAAACTTAACACCTAAGTGAACACATATCCTCCCTTTCATGGTGCCAAGCCTGATGTCCAGCATTAATGTCTGCTAGGAAGTTAGAAAATTCTAGAATGCTCCCCAAAAACCTCTTCATCGCACCCCTTCTGTAATACCTCCTCCATCATTACCTCTATTAAGGCTTTTTTTTTTCCAGCCTCAGGAAAGCGCGTGCCTCCCCTCTTGTTTTTGCTATCTTAGTGGCCAGGGAGGATCTCAATGTCACTGGAGTCAGAAGCACCATTTGTCGTGAGGCTGTGGCCTGTTGGGAAGACGGCCCTAGCCAGTGCATCTGCTACTTGCTTCCAGAGCAGACAAATTGTTCCCTAATCTCCTCACCCTATAAATAGACTCTGGAGACCGACCGCTGTTTATAGCCTACCTGTCCTCCCTTACCCCAGCTTCCCTTTCTGCCTCCTCAGCACTAAACCTGAACATGTCTCCTCTCATCTAGCTCAGCCATGTGCATGGCCCGGTCAAAGGTCAAGACTTGGCAGCCACAGGCCAGGAAGGCGGCTTGTTGCCCAGGACGGTTTCATACCCTCTCCATTAGTCATGACATACGTTACCAACGCCTGTCAGTGTCACCATAGCAAAGTTGATGCCCATCAACTGTAATATTTGCTTTTGAAATTAATACTGTCTGCTCCAGTGTCACGTGGGAGCAAAAACTCTTGATAGTTGATTATAATGAGTGAAGATCTACAAATTGCTGCAGACAGAGCAGAGCTGCAGAGCTGCAGCTGGACCCTTGAGGACTGCAGCCGACCTTAGGAGAAGAGACATGGCTCCGAGACAGCATTCTTGGCAGCGGTGACATTCCTAGCTCCGCCTGCAGCCATGCTTTCTCTTCTTTCTTTCTGGGGTCCCCTGCTCTAGCTCCACTCCCCGACAGGCTCTGTTTTCCTCCCAGACTGAAAGCTGAATTTTTAGTTTAATGTTTTCCTGATAACTACTCCCTGCATTTACATTATCTGTGCCAGCATTGGAAACTCAAGGAATCCCTCTGCAGCCGCGGGTGGCTCAGCTGCCTGTTGGAGACGCTAGGAGAAACAGAAGGAGGACGGACATCTTAGTATTGAAGGGCAAATTTTTACAGGCTTGTGGATAAGATCGCTTCTATTTAATTACCACAAAACAAGCTAACGCCATCATATTAGTAACACAGTTTTTGTTCAGAATTGTTCCCAGGACTAAGTCCCATTCCGAAGGCGGGAAACCTGCAGAAAGGAGTGCCCTCTCAAAGCATCAATGTTTGTAGTTGGTGGCATTGATCAGTATTCTTTCCCAAGTGGAAGGTCGCGGATCAGTAAAACTCTGTGGAAGAATGCTTGATTTTTAAAATGCTGAATAAATATAAACATTTACATAGTGTTAATGCTAGTTGCACAAATATATAAATAACCAACTAGTTAAGTAAAAGAAAAAAAAGAATATAGTATGGCCTTGATTGAGGTGCTGTGGTAGTTAAGAATCTAAAACCAGGTGACAGAGATCATGCTGCATATGCAGTGGCTCCAGCCTGACTTAGCTTCTGAGGAATTCCCGCGGAGGGCTGCGTGCCACCCCTAACCCTGCCCTGAGGAGTCTCGGTCATTGCCAGATTTGCTTTGAGCAAAGCCTTACCACTATCCTGTTCTGGCAGCAGTTACCCTACAACAGTGTGGTTCCCCTTGGGGAAGGGGCACACAGTGGATAGCTGAGATAGCCTGTGCCCACATGTGCCATCTGCACACATCACAATCCTGAAGTCACTCTTCATTTGTGAGTCTGTTCATTATCAGCTCAGGGAAAGAGAGACATTCAGGATTATCAGATCGGGCTCTTGTAAGATCTCCACTGAGATTTGAGCCTCTCCATTTGGATGTATTTGAACCACAGGTAATTTCATGAATGATTTCTGCCATCTATTTACAAATGGAATTTTTGGGTGTATGTATATCGTCTGTCTACCTCTAGTTACAAAACTAAATTTCTTTTCATTTTTTAAAAATATTTATTTATTTATTTATTTATTTATTCTGTATACAATATTCTTTCTGCGTGTATGCCTGAAGGCCAGAAGAGGGCACCAGACCTCATTACAGATGGCTGTGAGCCACCATGTGGTTGCTGGGAATTGAACTCAGGACCTTTGGAAGAGCAGGCAATGCTCTTAACCCCTGAGCCATCTCTCCAGCCCATTTCCTTTCATTTTTAAAAGAAATTATTGGTATGCCTACTTTATTTTTAAGTTTTGTAGTAGCATATTCATTTTACCTAATAATGGATAATTATAATAATAATAATAATAATATTTTCATACCTGTAGATATGTATTTTGTTTCTATCCACTCCCCATATCCTCTCTTGTTCCTCTCCCACTTGTTCCCAACTAGTCAACTTCTCATCTCGTGTGTGTGTGCAGGCCTGTGTGTGTGTGTGTGTGTGTGTGTGTGTGTGTGTGTGTGTGTGTGTGAATTAGGGTAACTTACAGCAGCATCTGTGAGGGATTGTTTGTGGAAGCATGGGGAATTTACCAGTGACTACCCACTGAAGATGACTCTCTTTCCCCCAGAATCATTAGCTGCCTGTAAATGCACAAAGGCCCGGGCCTCTTCCCCAGGACGGACTGTTGATGGGTCCGTTCTTATGTAATCACACATGCTGAGAATTCAGGAGTGCCTGGAAGACACCGCACCCTTCCTGCAGCTCCCTCGCTGTTTCCTGCCCTCCCTTTTCAATGGTTCCTGAGCCCTGCAAGGGTGATACAGATGTTCCACTATGGCTGGGTATTCAACAGTCACGTAGTCTCTGCATTTTGACCATTTATGAATCTCTGCATTAACTTCAACCAAGCACAAGTTTCTCTGACCCAAGCTGACAGTAGCACTAAACTATAAACATAAACAAAATATTAAAAAAAATGGTTGGACAAGAAACAGCATCATGTCCATTTAGCAAAACAGCAGTGGCTTACCACCTGTTATGGCCTAGGAGCTCCCCAGCCACAGGTCTTTGACCAGGCTATAGCACAAGGCATGGAGTCGTTCTTACTACAGGAGAAAGTGGTTGGTTACCTCCGTAACACTCGTGCCACTGTTACACCAGTGAGAACATCTTGCCTGGAAAAAAGCCTAAATTTTGCATTGTTTAACATCCCAAAGTGCTCTGAATCACTAGATGATACCCTTTCTCTCTAAATGGCTGTGGGCCAGGGGCCTCAATTTATAGTGAGTATATTTCTAGCCCCAAATCATCTTAAGCCGATATCGTGTCTTCTACAGAATGTTCATTTGAAAGCTTTTCATTAATAATAACCTTCTATTTCTCCTGCCCGAGATCTCACTATCTCAGAATTATGTGAAATCCTATAGTGGTGTCATTAATTTTATCTTATGGAGACATTTGGATACGTTTAAAATTCTTTTAATTCATAACTAAATAGACAAAGGTGGGGAAGACAGCAGGCCCAAACATGTACCCCCCATGCTATTATTTTATAGTAAACTCCTGTGGGTTTTAAATATTTTTGGTTGCTTGTTTATCCTGTTAGATATGCTTAATGAAAACTAAACCAAATACATGTTTTAATATCACTCCGTCAATGCTTTCATCTACACTGGAGTTATTTCTCCCTGTTTGTCTCTTACAGAGGACATAAAGATAAAATATTTGTGGTAAAGTGTAATCCACACCATGTCGACAAGCTGGTTACAGTTGGGATTAAGCATATCAAGTTCTGGCAACAAGCAGGTACTGTTGCATTGTTATTTGGGTTTCTCATGTGTGTAGCTGAGAGCTGTCCCCTTGCCTTGGGATGAGGGGTCCTCTTGTCATTATGTGGCCAGTCTCTCTGCAAACTGAAATGAAAATTTGCTTGATAAGTACTCTCTCCCAATTCTGCACTGGACTGTTGATTGCATAAGATGCGAAGCATAGACCCCTGTATGATGTGATGCATGTTCATCAGAGTCTAGAAAATTTTGAAAATACTCTGCTATGAAAATAGTGATTTTTATATCTGAACTGAGAGCAGTAATTTCGCTGTAGTGCTGAGTAGGAAGTAATTACTTTGGTTGAGTGAATAATATTTTCAATATTTTGAGAATTCTTTTATTACTGCATCACCGAATTTAGCATATGAATTAAAGCCTGATTCTGTACCTAGAAGATGGTCAAAATAAGTCTTTGTTAGGTTATGTGTTGACAAGAGTGAGTAATAAATAAACACCAATGAACATGGGAAGCAGCCAACTTCTCACTTATAGGCATCGTTACAATTGTATCTGAATTCCTAGTCCCAAGCCCAATAGCACAGTGAGCACACGTGTGTAGCCGGCTGGTCTAACACTTTCCACTTTTAAGGGAAGGACAGTAGTAGCTGCCAGGGTATGGAAAAGCCAGCCGAGTGTAAATGTCCTGAGTGGAACTGGGTTATCAGTGATGGTCAGAGATATAGAAAATGGGAACACCTGAGGCCCATCCTGACGATTTGTTCCTGTATACAATCTCTCCTACATGATAGTTCCTTCTTATCCCAGGGTCATCATGAAAAGAACTGAGACAAGCCAGGTGGTGGTGGCACAGGCCTTTAATCCCAGCACTCGGGAGGCAGAGGCAGGCGGATCTCTGGGAGTTCGAGGCCAACCTGGTCTACAAGAGCTAATTCCAGGACAGGCTCCAAAAACTACAGAGAAACCCTGTCTCGAAAATCAAAAAAGAAAAAAAAGAAAAGAAAAAGAATTGAGACAGAACACGTATAATGTTTCCATTTTACACCTACTGTCTATTCTGGATATATGCTTTTCTTCAGTTTCTTTAAGACTTTCCTTGCCCCAAGCCACTGAGTCACTCTCCCTTCAGCAGGCACAGGACTTACACTTAGGTTATTGTGTTGAAGTAGAAGGCTTGTTAAATCCTTTTTAGATCCAGGTTCCTTGACAGGGACTCTGAGCTTGAATTACATGCTAGCATTGAGCACCATGTCAGACAGAAAATAGGAATCCCATAGATCCTGACAGAGTGGCTGAGCATCCTCATTAATACCCTTGTTTTTGTTATTTGGACACATAATGTAGACCGTTTCTTCCCGTTTCTTCTGTGTGCTCCGAGGAAGCCTCAACTTTCTAGGGTAATATATGCCCTTGTTCTGCTCCAGGTGGGGGCTTCACCTCCAAAAGGGGAATTTTTGGAAGCGCTGGAAAATTAGAAACAATGATGTGTGTTTCTTACGGGAGAGTGGAAGATCTAGTGTTCTCGGGGGCGGCCACGGGAGAGATTTTCATCTGGAAGGATGTGCTGCTGCTGAAGACAGTGAAAGCTCATGACGGGCCCGTGTTTGCCATGTATGCGCTGGACAAGGTACGCGCGTTGGTTGGGTTATTCTTCCTTATCGGCTTTAGAAGAACCACTGAGATGCCTGAACCTAAAAAGAATCCTGTCTGAATTAGGACGTGGTTGTCAGAAAGGATTAGCCAAAGGATAATAAGGAAGAGAATACACGATTTTTATAATTTCTTTTCTTAGTAGCTGCCCATGTCCTCTTTCTCCGTTTACTCCCATCGGGATCTCCTGCTTGTCACTCCTAGGAGTCCCTTAAGGAGTCTGTGTAGATATGGGCGCAGCAGCAGAAGAGACCACGGGTGTACTGCGGCGATGTCTTCCTTTGCAGAGACACATATGCAAACGCCTGAAGCGCCAGTGGTTGCTTTATTATCCCACACGTTGGCTTGCTGTGACCAAAGGTTCTGTTCATAACAGGTTTGCTCCTGGATGGACAGGCTCGGTTGCCAGGAGTGTTCAAGGATACGCACGGGCTGTACCCCACGCCAGGTCATTGTCCTACTCTGCCCCCTACCCGTCTCATGGTGTTCTCTACAAGGACAAGCGCTTCCTTTCAATAAATATACCTGAAAATGAAACCTTTTCATTCAGTTCTAATTGCTGGTGGTACCAGTTCACCTGTGTTCTCCAACCTTCAGCTTAAGTTACTCAACACATTTATATTTATAATATATATATATATATATATATATATATATATATCAAGTTTTAAAATATATCAGTAAATATGTTGAGCTCACAACAAATGTAGGTCTTTGTTAGAAGTGCGGTTGTAATGATAGTTTTTTTTGTAGTTGAGCTCTTCTTTTGCTGGCAAATTTGATTTTGGCTAAATTGTAAATGTTAGAAACAATTACAGCATAATGCAAAATCTGTGGAAGCCTAGAAGGCAGTGCAGTTTAACTTAGGGTTTAACTTAGTCAAATGCTTTTATTATTTAGGAAACGGAACTGTAAAGTCGCCATGAAAACCAAGAATAGTTCAACATAATATACTCTATTTACATTTAATTTGAGGATTGACTCTCCTTGCTACAATCCTATCCGGCTGTTCTCAGTAGCCACTGAAATTGGCTCTAGAACCCTAGGGAACTTTCAAGAGCCAAAGGTCCTCGGGTTCCTCATATATAAAAAAGGAATATTTGCCTATATCCTAGGTGCGAGTGCATGCGCACACACGCACACACCATGTACTTAGAGTTGTGCACACCCCACTGTGAACTTTAAATCCTATCCAGATCGCTTACAACAGCTAGCGCAACACAAATCTATGCAAGCCACTGGACTTCTGCACTAGGAAAATAATGACAAAAGATACCTGTGAGTGCTCAACACAGATGAAGCGTGTCGCTCCCCTCGTAGTCTCAGCCTGCGAACTCAGAATCCAAGATACGGAGAGTGACTTTAATGATAAGAAGGGTATTTACTATAATGAACTTCAAAATATGATTTCCTTGTGAACCTAGCTGAAAGGTATTGAATTAAAAATTTGGTGGGTTGGAGAATTGACTCCGTGGTTGAGAAGACCCAGGCTTGCCTCCTAGCGCTCATATGGTAGCTCACAATCATCTGTCATTTTGGTTCTTGGGGATGCAATACCCCCCTTTCTAGCCACCACAGGCACTTCATGTTCATGGTGCGCAGAAACACATGCAGGCAAAATAGTCAGACACATAAATAATGAAAACGTTTAAAATACTCTTACCACTGGATTTCTTTTTTCACTTAGAAGATAGACATGGAACTGCCTGACCTAAGGGGACTCCTGGTGGGACCAGGAGAGTGACTGGTCATTTTGATGTGTGCGTGTGATCTTTCCCCATCATAGGGCTTTGTGACAGGTGGAAAAGACGGAATCGTGGAACTCTGGGATGATATGTTTGAAAGATGCCTGAAGACCTATGCCATCAAAAGGGCTGCACTGTCAACCGGCTCCAAAGGTACCACCCTGGCTAGGCTATGGCTATCGAAAGCATTCCGTTCACAGGAATGGGGGCAGCGGTGCTAACGTCCTGCAGTGGAGCTTCTTAGCCAATCAGATTTCTTTCTTCCCGTCAGAACTCTCAGCCCTGGCAAGCATGTCCAGGGTGATTGCCTAGTACCTAGCTCTTTGGAAATAGAAGACACTGAGTTAGCCCAGCTTGGTGGTGTTTACTAAATTCAACATTTTCCCCTCTCAGGCCTGCTTTTAGAAGATAACCCTTCAATTCGTGCCATCACCCTGGGGCATGGACACATCCTTGTGGGGACAAAAAACGGAGAGATTCTAGAAATCGATAAGAGTGGCCCGATGACCCTGCTTGTTCAGGTACCTCCTTTGTACATGTCGCAAACCGTGTTCACGTCCAGACTGAGAAGGGTGTGGGGCAAAGGAGCAAAGAGTTGGTGGATTGCACAGAACACCCTGTGGTGCCCCAGCATGGTGTTCACTGGCTGTTGGCGGGCAGTGAGGAGCACACATCAGCAATGACACTCATCCTAAGCGGACCACCTCTATGGAACCGGAGTCTGAGCACAGCGGACGGAACTGGTTCCTCCACTAGTGTGCTGCTCAAGGATGGGGCTGGGCAGATGGGGGTGCTTCTCTGGGCTCTTAAGCTGTTGGCGGAATTTAGTTTCTGCAACTGTAGGCCTGGTGTTTTTTTTTCTTGCTAACTGTTGGCCAGAGGTAACTGTCAATCGGTTATATATCCACCCAGAGTTCATTGGCATACACCGGATTTCTTATACACTTACTTTGTCAGAGTAAACAAGAAAAATAAATAAAAATCGCAATTTATGCAATCACAAGTTCTCTGGAACTTTCTGTCACCTTTGCCATATTCCACTGGTTAGAATCAAGCCATGGGTCATACCACACTCAAGAGGAGATGCTTATGCCAGGCTTTGAAGAGCAGGGGGTTTTGGAGATATTGCCTCAGGAACCTGTCTGTCAGACTCCACCCCTGGCCACCAGCCACAGATAGCCCAACCACATGTGAAACCTGTTTCTATAGTCACCAAGAGCTTTATCTCTTGGGAATACATGCTCAAAGTTCAGAATCTTATCATGCAAATCAGAGCCAAGTGTGGGTGACGCACATTAGATATATCTCCTTCTGATCTGTGGGTCTATTAAACTGATGACAGTTTTGCTGTTCCCCACATATTTCTTTAGGCCTTGCTTCACACAACTCCTTCCCCTCAGGATACATACTTATACGGAGCCGGATTCGAGCAGCACAGAAATGTTAGATGGACAGGAGGTCTGGCTGGTCTGGCAGCATGCTGCCCTTGCAGGTGAAGAGGCATGGTGAGCCATGAGGGTGTGTTCAGAAGATGAAAACGGAGAAATGTGCTGTCCCATTGGGGTTTCTATTGCTGTTAATTGCAAGTTAACCATGAAGAGAGAACCTTGTCAGACAGCAAATAGGTTGATGAACAGACAGTTTTCAATAGAAGAAACACAGATAGACAATGAGTATTTTCAAAGGTGTTGAATACCCTTAGCCACCAGGGACATGAAAATTAAACAGCTTTAAGATTCCATCTCAAATGGCTACCATAAAAAAAAAAATGTTGGCTAAGATGTAATGAGTGTTTCTCTGTCCCATCAGCCAGCTACCAAACAATGACGTGGAGACTTACTATTAATTATGAATGTTCAGCCTTAGATTAGGCTTGTCCCACTAGCTCTTTTAACTTAACCTGTTTCTACTCATCTACATTTTACCTTGGAGCTTTTTACCTTTCTTTCATTCTTTCTGCCCTACTTCTCGCTTCTTCCGCGTCTGGCTGGTCCCTGACACCTCCCTGTCTTCTCCTTTTCTTTCTTCCTCTTAAATTCCTCCTCCCACTTACTCTCCCTGCCCAGGAGTCTCACCTATACCTACCTCCTCCCTTGCTTTTGGCTGGTCAGCTTTTTATTAGACCAATCAGGTGCCTTAGGCAGGCAAGGTAAAACAGCAACACATCTTTACATAATGAAACAAATATTCTACAACATAAACAAATGCAACACATCTTTGCATAGTTAAACAAATGCAACGTATCTCTGCATAGTTAAACAAATATTCTGCAACACATAGAGATGGGTTATAAAAAGGAAGCGTTATTCACTGCTGCTGGGTGTGTAAACCCCTTCAGTCATTTAGGAACGAAGTATGAAGGGCTCTCAAAAACTTAAAAGTATATAACTCAGCTATGCACCCAAGAACCGTTCCCTCTCACAGGGACTTCTGCACGTGGGTGTTTCTTGCTGCTCTTCTCCGCAATAGCAAAGAAATGGAATCTGGGGGCTGGAGAGATGGCTCAGTGGTTAAGAGCACTGTCTGTTCTTTCAGAGGTCCTGAGTTCAATTCCCAACAACCACATGGTAGCTCCAAACCATCTGTAGTGAGATCTGGTACCCTCTTCTGGCGTGTGGGTATACATGGAGGCAGAAAGTTGTATACATAATAAATAAATAAATCTTAAGAAAAAAAGAAATGGAATCTGCTTACTCATTCTTCAGTGGATGAGTGGTCAAAGAAAATGGTATTTACTCAAATACCATTGTTCGGCTGTAAAGAAAAATCTAATAGTGAAATTTACAGGAAAATGGACGAGACTGGAAAGGAGAGCGAGTGAAGTAACCTGGGCTCAGAAAAACAGAAATTGAATATTCTCTGTCACATACAGATCCCAGCGTACGTGTATGCACGTGTGTACATGGACTCTGGCCATGGGGCTGTAGCCTGTGACATATGTACAGAGATCAATAGTGGGGGGGGGTGAGGAGGGAAGGAAGTTAAATGGAAGTGAAAGTTCAAAGGAGAAAAGGGGGGGAGATGGGGGAGGAGATCAACAAAGCTTGTTTTAAAATGATATACATGTGTTAAACTAATGAGACAGATAGAGAGATGATGGACAGATGACAGACAGACAGACAGGATAAACCCTCTTTAAAATTCTAATAAAAGCAAACCCGGAACCCCTACATCTGACTGTGCACCCGCCCCTCATGGGAGCCCTTCTGGAGACAGCCCCTCCAGCTGTCTTTGTTCTTCCTGTCTTTGCTTCTCTTGGTCCCTTACGAACTAATTTTTCCCTCTTTCTGATTATAACTTAATACTATGGAAAAGCACATTTTAACCCTCAAAAGTTTAAAAATGTTGGGAAATTTTTCCCATAAATACTAGATTTCTAAGAGTTTTTGAAAATGTGATATAATTTAAACTGCAGTGTAAACTCTCCTAAGTTTATAAAATTTATATTATAGTTGAGGCAATTTTATTTAAATCTGCTATAAACATGATAATAAGGGCCTTTCACCTTTTGGGTTTTACTGTTCTGTTTTCTCCTGTCAGCTCTAATAACGAAAGAATCCCTACTGTGGCCTGCTATCTACCTACTATGTGTCAGGCAGTCCTATTGGCCACATTTATCTTCAGGACAGATTAGTTGGTAAATCTGTTTGACAGGTGAGGAATGGACGCCTACTACATTTCCCACAGCAACATGCTAAGAATCCAGAACCAAAACTCAAGCCAGCCCCCATTTCCACCCCTTTAGGCTGTTCCCCACTTGTCCTGCGGCTAAGGAAAGCAGTGCAGGAAGGTAAGGAAGGTACAGCCCCCTGAGCTGAGGGCTCCACCTGAACCCACGCTGTCAGCTTCCTCTGGACAAGTGCAGGGCCAGAGAGGCAGGAAGGAAATCTGCTTTAACACTTCGTAAGCCACGCTGGTTCACATTTCCAGAATCCAACCTGAGCGGTTCATTTCGGACATATTTAAGCAAGTATAACTTTGGAATAAAGCTTCCTTGTGACAGTTATCACACCAAAGCCTATAAAGGCATGACTACACCAAAACTCCTTTGCAAAGTACCTGTGATTTCCTCTGTAAGAATAAGTTTTAGGGAGGAAGTATTTGTAATAAGCACAATGTAAGAATGGGTTCTGGTGGCTGAGAAACAGTGCTCAGGAGTCTGGGATTCAGGTGAAGCCTGACTCTACAGAATGGCAAATGATTGCCAGGTTACTAGCCACATCTCCAGCCTTCCGGGTGGGGAACAGGTGTAAATCCCTTATGTTAACGAGGCAAGCGTGCAAGCTGAACATTCCTGCTTTCTCCGGTGCTCATCTGGAGCCCTCCGCACCTTTCCTTCTCAGCACCTCTTCTGTTCCACCCTCATCTGTCGTTCCTTTCTGCGTAAACTCAGTGTTTGTGTTCAGGTGATCCCGGAGGTTCCTGAGAAGGGAGGGCTTCCTTTTGCTTTGTGGTAGGCATGGTGGAAAAGGGAATGCAACACTGCTCTCTCAAGACCCGTGGTCATGTTTGGAAGGAAAGCAGATGCTGGGAGAATGTTCAGGAACCATAGAGGTGATGTAAAACCATCATCCTACTATGGGCAAGTTTCAGAATTCCTTTTTCAGTTCGGATGCTCTTGGAATGAAGGGTGATGTTTAAGAGAAAAGCAACTGGTTTGGGAGCTGGGGGAGCCGGCAGCATGCAGCAGGTTTTGAAAACCCCACTGTGCACACTTGGAATATACCAGCTGTCCATTACACTGCTGTGGTCAGTGATGGGTAAAGTCAGATCTTGGTTTATTTCCTGTGTCATTTAGGGTCCTTCTGGTCTGCCTCACATCCCCGCTACCATGTGGATTTTAAAGTGATCAGCTTGAGAAAAATGATCATTCTAAGATCAGATTTGAGAGAGATTTTTAAGAATTTTATTGATTTTTACTGAGCTCTACATTTTTCTCTGCTCCCCTCCTTGCCTCTTCCCTCCCCTTCAGTCCTCTCCCATGGTCCCCATGCTCTCAATTTACTCAGGAGATCTTATCTTTTTCTACTTCCCATGTAGATTAGATACATGTATGTCTCTCTTAGCATCCTCATTGTTATCTAGGTTCTCTGGGATTGTGATTTGTAGACTGATTTTCTTTGCTTTATGATTTAAAACCACCTATGAGGGGCTGGAGAGATGGCTCAGAGGTTAAGAGCACTGCCTGCTCTTCCAAAGGTCCTGAGTTCAATTCCCAGCAACCACATGGTGGCTCACAACCATCTGTAATGGGGTCTGGTGCCCTCTTCTGGCCTGCAGGCATACACACAGACAGAATATTGTATACATAATAAATAAATAAATATATTTAAAATAAATAAATAAAACCACCTATGAGTGAGTACATGTAATAATTGTCTTTCTGGGTCTGTATTACCTCACTCAAAATGGTGTTTTCTAGCTCCATCCATTTGCCTGCAAAATTCAAGATGTCATTTTTTTTTCTGCTGTGTAGTACTCCATTGTGTAAATGTACCACATTTTCCTTATCCATTCTTCGATTGAGGGGCATTTAGGTTGTTTCCAGGTTCTGGCTATGACAAACTAAGCTGCTATTAATATAGTTGAGCACATGTCCTTGTGGCACAATTGAGCATCCTTTGGATATATACCCAAAAGTGGTATTATTGGGTCTTGAGGAAGGTTGTTTCCTAATTTTCTGAGAAATTACCACACTAACATCCAAAGGGGTTGTACCAGCTTGCATTCCCACTAGCAATGCAGAAGTGTTCCCTTTTCCCTACAACCTCTCCAGCATAAGTTGTCATCAGTGTTTTTGATCTTGGCCATTC
This sequence comes from Chionomys nivalis, assembly GCF_950005125.1. Classification (NCBI taxonomy): domain Eukaryota; kingdom Metazoa; phylum Chordata; class Mammalia; order Rodentia; family Cricetidae; genus Chionomys; species Chionomys nivalis. The sequence continues at coordinate 13,968,986 of NC_080091.1, forward strand.
TTACAGGTGTAAGATGGAATCTCAGAGTTGTTTTGATTTGCATTTCTCTGATGACTAAGGATGTTGAACATTTCCTTAAGTGTCTTTCAGCCATTTTAGATTCCTCTGTTGAGAGTTCTGTGTCTAGGTATGTACTCCACTTTTTTTTATTGGATTATGTGATCTTTTAGTGTCCAATTTCTTGAGTTCTTTATTTATTTTGGAGATCAGACCTCTGTCTACTGTGGGGTTAGTGAAGATCTTTTCCCATTTTGTAGGCTGCTGTTTGTCTTGTTGACTGTGTCCTTTGCTTTATAGGTTTTTAGTTTCAGGAGATCACATTTATTAATTGTTTCTCTCAGTGTCTGTGCTGCAGGGGTTATGTTTAGGAAATGGTCTCCTGTGCCAATTTGTTCAAGTGTACTTCACACTTTCTCTTCTTTGAGGTTCAGTATGACTGGCTTTATGTTGAGGTCTTTGATCCATTTGGATTGAGTTTTGTGCATGGTGATAGATGGGTCTGTTTTCATTCTTCTACATGTTCATATCCAGTTATGCCAGCACCATTTGTTGAATATGCTTTCTTTTTCCATTTTGTATTTTTTGCTTCTTTGTCAAAAATCAGGTGTGTAGATTAATATCCAGGTCTTTGATTCAGTTCCATTGGTCCTCCTGTCTGTTTTTATGCCAATACCAGACTGTTTTCAGTACTGTAGCTCTGTAATCGAGTATGAAGTCAGAGATTGTGATGCCTCCAGAAGTTCCTTTATTGTACAGGGTTGTTTGGCTATCCTGGTATTTTTGCTTTTCCATATGAAGTTGAGTATTGTTCTTTCGAGGTTTGTGAAGAATTTTGCTAGGATTTTGATGGGCATTGCATTGAATCTGTAGATTGCTTTTGGTAAGACTGCCATTTTTACTATGTTAATTCTACCTACCCAAGAGAATAAAAGATACTTTCTGGTGTCTTCTTCCATTTCTTTCTTCAAAGATTTAAAGTTCTTGTCATACAGGTCTTCCACTTGTTTGGTTAGGGTTACTCCAAGATATTTTATGCTATTTATGCCTGTTGTGAAGGGTGATGTTTCTCTGATTTCCTTCTTAGCCCATTTATCATCTGTTACAGGAGGGCTACTGATTTTTTTTTTTTTTAGTTAATCTTGTATCCTGCTACATTACTGAAAGTGAAACAGATATTTCAAAGACTCATAGGGCCTGCTGTGCAAAGAGACTGTCAGATAAAGCTCTCGGCAGAGCCAGTTAGTCTAGAGAGAGTAGGGATGTCCTATCACCCATCCGGTGTGACTCTGAGGTGAGAGACTTTTAAAGAGCCCAGCACTGGGGATGCAGAGCATCATGTTCGCATGGGATGATGAGCAGAGCCTGTCTGCCCAGCCCCGCCTTTCTCCAGGTATCCGACTATCTAGGAGTGCCTCCCAAATCACTGTTTGCTCAGACAGCTTCCCAGTCAAACTGCTGTCCAGTTTCTCTTTGGAAAGCTGCCTGTTCCCAGAAACATCTCAACTGCAAGCCCCCCGGGGGCATGTGCCCTGCCTTCTTACTGCTCTAAGCCGAGCTGTAGTGAGGAGGCGAGCAGGCCTGCTTTTCGTCCCGCCTGGCTCCCGCACGGCTAGCTTTACACCCGAAATAACAGCACACAAACTGTATTCATTTAAACACTGCCTGGCCCATCAGTTATAGCCTCTTACTGGCTAATTCTCACATCTTGATTAACCCATTTCTAATAATCTGTGTAGCACCACGAGGTGGTGGCTTACCGGGAAAGATTCAGCATGTCTGACCTGGCAGCTGGCTCCATCGCCTCTCTGACCCAGAGAGGAAAGGCATGGTGATTGCCTCACTTCCCTCTTCCTTCCAGCATTCTGTTCTGTCTATTCCACCCACCTAAGGGCTGGCCTATCAAATGGCCAAGGCAGTTTCTTTATTAACCAATGAAATCAACACAAAACAGAAGTCCCTCCCACATCACCGAGCATCTGAAATCAGCTTAGTTAACAGTCTGTTTATTACTGTGTGGTACGATTCTCTTTTCTATGCTGCTTTATTGAGAGATAAACTATTTTTTCTTCATGTTAAGTGTTGATGTTTAAAATAGTGAGGTTTTGTTTTGTTTTTGTTGTTTTTATTTTGTTTTGTTTTCAGACAGGATTTGTCTGTATAGTTCCTGAAATCCACTCTGTAGACCAGGCTGACCTAGAACTCACAGAGATCCGCCTGCCTCTGCCTTCCAAGTGCTGGGATTAAAGGCGTGCACCACTGTCACCCAAGTGTTGCTATTTCAAATACTGTTTTTATCTCAGTCACTGTTTCTAAGGCAGCCAGAGTGTGTGTTTGTGATAAGACACGGGCCTCTGAAATGGCCTGTGTATGTATTACTAAGCACCTTTCATCTTGCTGGTAATTACACTTGGCACATGGGCACACTGATTTATGAACAAATGCTGAATCTGAGCTGTGCCTATGACACTCTGAGTCAAAATTGATATATCCTTCTTTTCAGCCAGAAGAAATGCATCCTGTAGCTCAGTGGTAGAATGCTTAAGTAGTATGTATGTTCAGTCCCAGTGTGGGGGCAGGAGAGAACCAAGTCCAGTGCACTCGAAGGACTAGAGTTGTAGGAACCAGAGTGTTGCTGTCTAGTTCCATGGCCAAGATGGATGGCCTCTACGCCTTAGAGTGTGGTTTCGCCAAAGGCAATAGTGGCTTCAGCACAGTGTGTTTATATTGTGTGCTTAGGATCTGGATCTGGGGAGATGCTCAGTTAAAGGGTTTGCTGTGCCAGCACGAGGCCCTGAATTGAGATCCCCAGTACCCACTTAAAAGCTGGATATGGTGGCAAGCATCTCTAACTGCAAAGCTGGGGCTGGGGCTGAGCAGAGTCAGGGGGCTCCCTGGAGCTCTGTGGTCAGCCAGCTTGGCTAAACCACTGAGAGACCCTTTTCAAATGTTAAAATGGACAGCAATGAAGAGCACACCAGGGTTGACCTCTGGGCTCACACAGAAAGCGCAGATATACTATGTAGATGATACACATATGCACATACACACAAAACAGCGGGGACGGGCTGGGAGTTTTACAGTTTACCTGGATATTTGTTGCCATATGGGAAAATGTCTTCCATGCTATAAACAAACCTATAGGCAGTGAGTCCTGTGTTTTACTTTCTGAAAGAATGGTTAGTCTCCTAAACCTCCAGCTTAAAGGCCGTACATAAGAAATGAGTTAATACAGTCATCTTGGCTCAAGGAAACTGTTTATTCATGTCTTAGCCTGTCTGAGGCACTCTCAGCCTGAACATGCAGCCCAAGCTGAAGGAAGGCTAGCCAGGAAGCACGATTCACTCTGTGCCATTTCCTCTCCCACAGGGACACATGGAAGGGGAAGTATGGGGGCTGGCAGCGCACCCTCTCCTGCCGATCTGCGCAACAGTAAGCGATGACAAGACCCTTCGGATCTGGGAATTATCCTCCCAGCACCGCATGCTGGCAGTACGGAAACTTAAAAAAGGTACACAGCATCTTACATGTAAAGGGTGTCTGCAGGCAGCAGACTCCATTGGATTCACTCATTCATCAGCTACCGTTACACGCCCCCAAAATAGCCCAAGCAAGGGAATTCAGGGGCTCACCATGCAGTTAAAACTAAGAGCACACAGAGATTTTCCAGCAGTTGGTCTCATCTCAGAGTGCCCCGGTACCATTCCACTTCGCTTGTACTGCGTACTGCGCAGGCGCTGGCCGTCAGGGGCTGTAGCCCTCCTCGTTGAGAGCTGAAGTGCTTCAGCTTATAAAATAAAACAGATGAAGGCAACCATTATTTATCCCTATGAATTTATGTTTATGGAAAATGAAAGGTTAGTTTGGTAGAAAAAAAAATGGTTGATGTCATAAATGTGTGTTGGACAATTGGCATGCAGTAGGTTCGGCAGCTGCTTCTTGAGAGGCCCCGTGTGTCAGGCGCGGGGGATCCCACAGAGACGGTGAGATCTGAAAGGAGTCCCCGCAGCAGCTGGCCTGCTTCCTTGGGTAATCAGAGAGGAGCTTAAAATAGGACTACTTATAAAGGGGCGGACAGGGATGAAATGGCCGGGAACAGTGCAGGGCTGTGCCATTAGCGACCGCAGATGCCATTGCCAGGCCTGGGTTTGAAAAGACAGAAGGACCAGGGAGTTGGTGGGATGGGGAGTGAGAGCCGGGTGAGACAGTGGCTTTGCAGGAGGGGGTTGGAGGAGCAAACACTCCGGCCTTCCAGGCCTTCACCTTCGGGTCTTACCATGCTTCATCTTGGCCAAACCTACCCAGACACCAAGAGGCCGGGGCGCTCCTGACACTCTGCACTCAGGACAGCTTCAGGTAGACAAATAGAGATGGGTGGAGGGTAGAATAGCTATCCCGTGAGCGCAAGGGGCCGTGGAAGCTCAGCTCAGACCCTTCACCTGGACTGCTTTCTTAGGAAGAGATGAGGGAGTCGAGCCCCGTGGTCACAAAAATTCTTAAGGCAGGAAAGACTGAGCTTGGGCCCTGCCCCCCCCCCTTTTTGTGCTGAGTCATTCTGCAGACAGGGGAGCATCTAAAGCAAGCATGCAAAATGAAAGCCTAGTGGCAGCTGGGAGCCAGAACCACTCTAGCAGATCACTTTTACACGGCAGGTGTAGGGGTTCTCACTCCCTCTCAGCCTCTGGGCCACCAGGTAGAGAGGGGAAGGAGGCAGAAGGGGCAACAGAAAGCTTTGTACGTGACCCATGAGCTCGAAATGGAGACAGATTTTGGTGAATCAGCTCGATTTTATTCCAGAGCATAAGGAATATATAGGATTGGGGAGCCTGGGGACAAACCCTAATTTGCGCTAAGTGTCACACTCCTATCACAAGACTTTGTGCGTGGCGGTAGAGTCCTGCAGCAGAACTCTTAGAGCAAGTCTGCCTAGGAGAGTCTGGGCCAAGGTTTAAGTTAAAGAGGACAGCTTTAGATAAGGCCAGTCCTCTAGGCCCGGGGACACCCTCCAGATAAGGGTGGTAGAGCAGGAGGCGTTACTGAAGGGAGGGAGCCGTGGGGCCCACCCGGCAGACTGCGAGCTCTAAGCAGCCAGCAGAGACCCAGTGAGGGAGGCTGTCATTCTCCTGGTTTGGAGACAGGTTACTAGAGTAGCTTGGTCCAGGTCCCCTGAGTACTAAGTAGCGAAACTGAGTGCACACTGCAGCATGGTGGCCTCACAGAGCAACCTGTGCCCTGCTTGTCACACGTTGCCTCACCTTCCCCTGGACACCTACAACCCCGCAGATGGTGGAGCAAGGATTTTGAGCAAGTCCAAAGCCATGCTCTGAACGATTGAATCGTCTCGTCCACTAGGGCCTTCCGTGGAAGCTAGCTAATGGACTTCAATCCCTGGATTAAAAATTAGTTAAGAAGAGAAACTACTGCTCCTAGATGACAGTTCCACCTCGTTTCCCCTGCTCGCCTGGTGTAATTATTACCGTCTCTCCTTTCACCCTAAGACACAGCCCAGTTTGTATGGTAATCAGGCTCACCGCACCCTGCTGGTGCTGCCTAGGCTAGCCAGTCCTTGTATCATCTCTCCACTAGCAGCAGGGCTGACTCACACTGTGGGAATAGCACTAAGTGGGCAAGGGAATGGAGATGTTGTCTACATAAACCAATTCGAAGTTACTAGAACGAACACCGCTTTTGACATCTGTCAGCAGAGCCGTAGGTCCCTACGGAAGCCAGATGGGGCTGCTGGAGCTGCATCCGCATACAGCAGCACAGCTAGGGTTGTGACAACCAGAATTTTCCGGCTTCTACATTGTGCATTATGATCCGTGAGGCAGAGAAATTAAAACTATGAGGGGTTTTTCTAAATAAACAAATGTGTATGCCAGTCGAGATATCCTAAAAAGCAGCTTCTAGAAATTTTGCTGGAGAATTCACGCTCTTGAATGTTTCCACTCTTCTCAGAGGATATGTTATCCACTAGCCTCTTGCACCCACTCGCCCTACCTACCTTAAAGGCCAGATACTCCAAGATAAACAAATGAATGAATAAACCTTGTGGGTATTAAGATTTTATTTTTAAGATTGATTTTTTTTTTTTAATGATGTGTGTCTGTGTGCCTGTGTGGAGGTGTGAGCATATGCATGCAGGTGTCTGATTTCCTGAAGCCAACTGATGTGGGCATCGGGAACCAAGCCAAGGTCCTCTGCAAGAGCAGTGCATGCACTTGACCTATGAGCCATTTCTCCAGCTCTAAACATGTGATTTTGGTAGTATGTGAGAGGAAGACATAGTTAAATTATGATAATTTTCACAGATTTAAAAATATTTGTTTTATGAACACACGTCATATGTACATACATGAAGACGAGAGACAACTCTTGGGAGTTCGTCCTCTCCTTCCACCGTGGGCTCTCAGGTTCAAACTCAGGTTGTCAGGCTTCTATAAGAAGTGCTTTTGCCCACAGAACTGTCCCACCAGTTCCCAATGATGAAATCTGAATCCCCACCTGGGTAGCGCTAAAGGCCCAGCAGCACATAAACATGATACACGCGCCCACATTTCTCCCGTCTCCGCCTGCTCTGCTCAATGGCAGAACACTCAACTATGATTTCCTCGGACCCCTTTATAGGAGGAAGATGCTGTGCCTTCTCCCCTGATGGGAAAGCCTTGGCAGTTGGCTTGAACGATGGGAGTTTCTTGGTGGTAAATGCTGACACTGTGGAAGACATGGTCTCCTTCCATCACAGAAAAGAAATGATCTCCGACATTAAATTCTCAAAAGGTGAGCCGGGTGGTGGTGGCGCACACGCCTTTAATTCCAGCACTCTGGAGGCAGAGGCAGGCGGGTCTCTGTGAGTTCAAGACAAGTCTGGTCTACAGAATGAGTTCCAGGACAGCCAGAGGTGTCACACAGAGAAACCCTGTCTTAAAAAAGAAAAATTCAAAAGGTGAATATGGTAATAGATACTTGAAAAAAATTGCACTCTTGAGACAAAAAAAAAATTTAAGAATGGACTGTCCTAAAAGTTTCTTTGACTTTTCTCCCACTTCAAAATCTTAAGTTCCTGGAGATGAATCCCTACAACAAATGTGTTGCTGTTTACTGTATACTTTTCTCTACAGATACAGGAAAATACCTTGCGGTGGCATCCCACGATAACTTCGTGGATATTTACAATGTACTTACAAGCAAGAGGGTCGGCATCTGTAAAGGGGCGACGAGCTACATCACACACATCGACTGGGATTCCAGAGGTAAAGCGGGATGTGGCTTTAAGATAAAACTTAAACTCGTTGTCTGTTTGAGCATCATCTCCAGAGAGAATGGTGGTTGAGCTTTAGGGGGAAACAGGAAGAGGCAGGCCCACGGCAGCATATGAGGCTCTCCTGAGAGCCCAGGAGAGGCTGCTGTAACCATTCGGAGTATTTTTCTATTCTGTGAAGATCTTAACTGAAGCCATCATGAAAACATGTGCTGCCCTGAGTTACCATTCGTGCCTTGGGTTACATATGATCAGTCCTTGCCTTTCTACTCAGTCTTCCTGATCAAGACTGTCTCTGGGAGATCGGTCCCGAAGTCTCAAGCAATTTCCATCTGTCAGTGAAGCTAGAAAGCTATGCTCGGCTCCCCTGAATTTATCTATGCTCCCCAAAGCTCCTAACTTCCTTCTTTGTCTCCTCCAAGTTACTTCCGCAAGCCATGAAGCCTTGTCTGTTTAATACAGCTTGCATCTGCAAAATTTTAAGACAGAAAATGTGGATCTAGAAGTGAGGCATGGCTCGTATTTTCTGCAAAAGTTATAGTTTCCGGAGGGAGGTGGGATCATTCTGAAGGAAACTGGACTGTGATGATGTAGAAGAGGAGGAAGGAGTGAGGGGGCTCAGGATGGGCCGTGTCAGTGGGGTGGACCGTAAGCGCTCGGGATGGGCCGTGTCAGTGGGGTGGACCGTAAGCGCTCGGGATGGGCCGTGTCAGTGGGGTGGACCGTAAGCGCTCGGGATGGGCCGTGTCAGTGGGGTGGACCGTAAGTGCTCGGGATGGGCCGTGTCAGTGGGGTGGACCGTAAGCGCTGCAGAGGGGCTCGCCATTGGATCTTGGAGACTCAAGCATTTAGGAGTGGGCAGGATCCTCATTTACAAAGAAGTCCTAGTCTGTTGTGGGGGAAGAGTACAGTGCGTGTTCTGAGGAGAGAGCTCCGAGGGAAATCCTAGGCATGGATCACCAGACAGCCACGGAGGGTGTCCCAGGCCACAGGAACGTGGTGTGCAGAGCCGAGAAGGTGGGAGGGTCAGGGGTGCTTGACTGAGCAGTGGAGGAAAGGAATCTGGAGAGTCCTACCGAGGCGGAGCCCTTCTGTCGAGCTCGCTCAGCAGAATTTGGTTCTGGGGGCATTGAAGAGCTCCAGGTTATTTTGAGTGGGGCATCCCCAAAAGCAACTAATAAAAGTCAGAGGAAGCTGGCAAAGGTCTGAGCCAGGAAGAGGTTCCTGCAGGGACTCTGGGATACTGTATTTCAAGGTTTTTTTGTTTTTGTTTTGTTTTGTTTTTTTGAGGTAGTCGTTGTCCAGGCCGGGCAGCTGTTTAGCTGTGTCTGGATTTGCTCTGGCATTTGAACTTTATTTGAGCTGTATGGCCTGCAGCAGTTTTTGTACAGTAAATGGAGAGAAAGACATGTGACTTATCGTAAGAGACGCCAGGCCCAGTGAGGGCAGAGGGAAATCAGATAAATCCCCCCTAGCTTTCAGTCAGGGCTGTGCCAGACAGGCAGAGAGGCAAGGGCGTGGGATGGAATTTGTAGCCAGGCAGAAGCAGGGCTGCTCGTGTCACCTGGGTTGGTGAGGCTGAGGGGTCAGTGGGGACAGCCACCTCTCACTCCTACCTCTGTTATATTCTCTGTTCTATCATTTTAAAAACTCAAGAAGGCAATGGTCGTTCCTCTTCCTCTTCTTTTCCCTGTGTGGCAGGATTAGATGACTCTTCAGAGCCCATCACGCACACAGTCGTGGCCCTGGACGTAAGGCATGAAATCTCCCGTCTGCCATCACTGTTAGGGGGATAAAAACCCACCAGTGGTTTTACTTCAGAAGTGAAGGACCCACAGGAAAATGTGATCTAGGAAATTCTGATTTGGAAGATTTTTAAAGAGATTTTAAAGGGAAAATATATAAATATTCTACCAGTATTAAATGTACCAGTTCAAGCATGGCGAATGCTCTCCTTGTTGTGTGGCCATTATCCTTATCCACCCCGAGAACTCACGTCATCTCGCAGGACCAGAACTCCATACCCTGCAGACATTGGCTCTCCTGTAAATCCCTAGACACTTCCATTCCGTGCCTTTTGAACTGGACTTCTCTATGCACCTCGCCTTAGTAAAACCCCACACTGCTGTCTTTCTGTTACTAGCTCAGTTCCCTCCACACGGTGTCCTCGGGATCTCTCATGTGTGGCCCGCGTCAGAATTCCCTTCCTAAGGCAGCTGATTGCTGTCTGTGTGTCTGCTCCACATTTGGTTGGGTGTTTATCTGCTGGTACACACCTAGGTTGTCTCTACCTTAGCCATTGTGAACAATGCCACCATGAATCTGGGTGCACAAGTGTCTTTCCAAGCCTCTGTTATCAATGTGTGGGGTGTATACCCAGGGTGTCGGTCGTTAGGTCTGCTAGCGAGGTTTTCTGAGAAACTCAGAAGCTGCACGGCTTTGCCCTCTCTCCAGGGGCCGCCCACAAGGGCCCCAGTCAGCCTCACCCTTCTTAACACTTGAGCTTGCTCTCCGTCTGGCTGGTAACTGTCCTAACAGACACACGGTGGTGCCATACTATGGTGTGGGTTTGCGTTTGGAGAGTTAGGTTCATTTTGTTTCTGTCAGGTGTGTGTAGGCCTTGCACCACAGCTGGAGACTCAAGAAGAAAAAAGCCAGGATGGAAAAGCCAAGATCTTTGTGGTCATGACCAGGTTGTTGCTGGGGGTGGGGGAGTGCCGAGTCTGGGTAGAAGAACTCCAAGTGGAGCTGATATCACCCACTATTCTAACCCCGGCCTCTATTCTAACCCCGGCCAGCCCCTAGTTTTATATTTTTTTAAAAAATGCTGCAAGATCCCCAGCGGCAGTAGGCAGCAGAAATGCTATAGGTCCCAAATGGTGGTAGCAGGCCATGTGGCAGCAGACAGTGGGCCCTGGGAGCAGCCAGTCCCAGGCAGAAATGGCTGCCAGTCCCAGAGCGGTGGCCCGAGCGGTGGTGATGGTGGTGGTGGTGGTGGTGGTGGTGGTGGTGGTGGTGGTGGTGGTGGTGGTGGTGGTGGTGGGCCATGTGGCAGCAGACAGCGGGCCCTGGGAGCAGCCAGTCCCAGGCAGAAATGGCTGCCAGTCCCAGAGCGGTGGCCTGAGCGGTGGTGGTGGTGGTGGTGGTGGTGGTGGTGGTGGGCCATGTGGCAGCAGGCAGCAGGCCCTGAGAGCAGCCAATCCCAGCCAGAGATGTCTGCTGGTCCCCGAGCAGTGGCAGGTCCCAGGCAGGGAGACACACAGCGGGTGGGCAGGAGACAGAGACATGGATAGACATGACATGCAGAGTGAGGTTGAATATTTATTCAGGGGGTTATGGAGGGGGAAGGGGGAAGGGACAGAGAAAGAGAGAGAGAGGGGGAGAGAGAAGGAAAAAGAGACAGAGAAGGGGGGAAGCAGAGCTGCCTCTCCAAGAGGAAGATGGAAAAGAGAGCAAGCTCAGGCCGGAAGCTGAAGATCAGCCTGCCTCAGTGGATGGGGGAGGGAGTGGGTGTGGCTTGTCTCTTAAAGAGACAGAAAACCATAACACCTAGGACTGGGGAGGCACTCTGAGTAAGACGAAGAAAAAGTCAGCGTTTTTGAAGAACCAACTGACAGCCCTTTCTAAAAGGGCCTTCGGTCAGAGTCCCTATGGCTTGAGAGCATAGTAGAATACTTGTGCTTTTAAAGTCTAGACCAGCTTGAGAATGGGAGCAGGTGCACCCACGCCTCTTCCTAGTTTATCTACAGTCCTGTCAGCTGTCAGCTCTCCATCATCCAGATATGCCAGGTCCCAGTTATCTCGGGAATGTGCCACGCTCCGGCAAGAGCAGCCTAGCTTGCCATAGCAGAGGCCTCGAGAGCATGGAAGGGGTAAAGAGCAAAATTTAGATACAGGGTTTTGTTTGTCAGAAATGGTGAAAGCATCTGCTGTATCCAGCTGGCTCAGCAGGGGTGGGGATGGCGTAGGTGCAGGCGCAGGCACAGCCTCAGCCTCAGCAGCCTTCGTGGCCATGGCAACAGCAGGCTCATTTGCTCTTTCAGGAACATCAGTTCCCCAAAGGAGGGCTCACGTATGGAATAGAAAAGAATGCATGGGGAGAGGCAAAACACAGGATGTATTATAGGTGGTAAAAGTTCACTTCTGAAAACAGCAGGGTCTTTAGTCAATCAACAGTTGGGAACTTCACAAGATACTTGGTTTCTATTTTCACTTCAAATGGCCTGGCAAATTTGATCCATGTAGTACTACTCTGGAATTACCCTGACATGTGAGATGCGTGGCAACTGGGCTAACACATGTGGCCTTTACTGCGTGTGGTTGACTATTTCTCCTTAGCTGTCAGGACAGGTTTTTTGCTTCTTCTTTTTTCGTTTGTTTTATTTTTTTTTTCTGCCCTGTTTTTCTGTGTGAGCAGACTTTTCTAGTGATAAAAAGCTGGGCACTGAAAAAATTCAGTTTGTATTATTTGAGGACAAGAATATATAGATAATACAGACTTTTTTGTCTTTGCTTCTGCTCCTTGTCCTCAGATTTCTCTCTCTCTCTCTCTCTCTCTCTCTCTCTCTCTCTGTGTGTGTGTGTGTGTGTGTGTGTGTGTGTGTGTGTGCATGTGCTTGGAGGCAGGGATAAAAAGAGAAAGCAAAGAAAGAGAATGGACAGTGGGCAGAGGAAGAAAAAGGATGGTGACCTAACTATTTCTACCATGTAATAATTAAAGGGAGGGAGAACACACATGCCCATGATTATGGCTTGCTTAAACATGAAAAGAGTTGGTTTTAATTCATAGTCTGTCTTTCAAGGAACAGAAGCCTACTCAAGCTAGCTGAAATTTCAAAGTAATGATTTAGAATGCTTCATAGCCTCCGAGAGCAGGAAGCAATACCTAAGGAACTGGCTTTAAGAATGAACTGTAAACCAGGCCTGGTGGACCACACCTTTAATCCCAGCATCCAGGAAGCAGAGGCAGGAGGATCTCTGTGAGTTCAAGGCCTACCTGGTTTACAGAGTGAGTTCCTGGACAGCCAGGGCTGTTACACAGAGAAACCCAATCTCTAAAACAAAGCAAAACAAAAAAGAATGAACTGGGAACTTCTAAGGAACGAACAAAGCAGTTGCTCTCTGCTCTCTCTTTCCCTGATTGGGGCAGCTGCTCCCACCAGCTGCTCCTCTGGGTCTTGTGTGTAGCTGTGCCCCCAGCCCGCACACGAACCTCCCCTAACTCAGTTCTACCCTCTCAGTTTCATTTGCCCCCAACTCTTCGGCTCCAAAATCCACATCTCATCCCAGCTGGAAATCCACTCCATGCCAACTTTCTGGGAGAGACAATTTTTTATTGCCTAGCCCAGTGTGGGTTTATCTTGGGCTCTTGGGTCAGCATCTGTCACCAGAGTTAAACTCACCTTCAGTTGAGGTGACTCTAAGGGAAAGGCGGGCCAAGTGAGTGCCCACAGCTGTCTGGCATTGTGTGGTGCTTCTTGTGTTTGTCTCCCTGGAGTCTCTAACACCCCTGCAGTCCATTTATCACCTAAACAGTTCAGTATTTGGAGGTTTAATTGTGAAGTGTGATCTTAAAGACTGTGTAGTCAGGCCGGGCGGTGGTGGCGCACGCCTTTAATCCCAGCACTGGGGAGGCAGAGGCAGGCGGATCTCTATGAGTTCAAGGCCAGCCTGGTCTAGAAGAGCTAGTTCCAGGACAGCTAGGATTGTTACACAGAGAAACCCTGTCTTGAAAAACAAAACAAACAAAACAAAAGCTGTAGTTAGTCAGGAGAGCTGTTCCAATGGTGTCAGACTTCCAGTCCTGAGTTCTCCAGTACCTTATCATCTGAGTCATCAAGGAATGGCGGCATCAGAAAATGTCTGACCTGAGACTTTTAATCTCTTTCCCATATATTTTACAGTCACTTTTGAAAGTCCTAATGACATATTTTCTCTGCAGGTAAATTTAGTTCATTAGAAAAGTAATATTTGTTCACTTCCTGCTGCTGGGCAGTGAGCGATCACTCAGTCCCCCTCGTTTCTTTCTTTGTTGTTTTCCATTCACGTATGTTTAGCCATAGCAAAGTATGTCTACCCAGAGCCCCCCCCCCCTTCAGCTCCCCTCAGTCCTCGGAGTCTAGGCAGTCCCACCCCCAGCCATGTGATACCTTACCAAATTAGAGACTGTTAGACCAGATTAGCAGGGCAGAGCCTGGAGAGCCTCGTTCATTAGTTCATCCTTTGGAAACACCCAGATCTCCTCTCAATTTCAGACCAAGTAATAAATGTTACAGATAGCATGCAGAGCCCAGAGGAATCTCTCGGTATTGTTTTTCCTACGAGCGTACCGCAGCGTATAGATGCACACTTGTGGGGAAAGGGGGAAATAGCACTCTATGTAAACTGCTTACAGGTCAAACGCATGCTGTCTGGGCTGAGGCAGTCAACAGAGGGTCCCGAGTCAAGTGAGCTCCTAGCTGTGGAAGCTGGGCCTTCTCCAACACTCGGCGTTCTCTAAAGTATTGTCATATTCAAACCTGATTGAAATTTTCTGTAATTAAACCATTGCAAAAACGAATAGTAGATGCATCCCCCAACACCTGACACTTTCCATTCCTGAAGGATTACTGCCTCGGATGAGGAGAGCTGAGTCTTTACCAACATCAGTCACAGCGAATGAGATGGGCTATATAGTGCTCACTATTTTATTTGAGGATCGCCTCTGTCTGCTTTTGAAGTCTTCAACTAAGACAAGGTTGGGAGGGGCAGGATTTGTAGCTTGCTTTGTGTGTCTTTCTCATCCCTAGCTTTAAAGGCAGATTTAGAAATTAAAACCAAGCAAATGCAGTTCTCAGGGGCACCTCACTTCCGATGCCAGAACAGTTGTCCTTCCCTCATTTACACAGATGGCAGTGGGGAAAGCGGGTGAAAATTGTGATTTTGTCAGGGCTTGGAAAATTACAGCTCCTTTCAGTGCTGCTGAACAAGAGACTCGCCTCAGTTCTTACGTTATTAGACAGACACTTGGGGTCAAATTTTATGAGGCCCGTATTTTTTTGAATTAGAACTTTGGGCATTATCTCATACAGTGTGTTGATACTTATGTGCTTTTGGAATAATGTAACATATATGTAACTCAATTTATGAGACTAATTAAAGTGAATAAAATTGTGGCCGCTATACTTAGCATTTTATAACAAAATAATAAATACACAGTGTAATTCATCCTCTTGTTTCTACCATAACAGGGAAATTGTTGCAAGTTAATTCAGGTGCCAAAGAACAACTTTTCTTCGAAGCTCCAAGAGGCAGAAGACATATAATAAGACCGTCTGAGGTAACAGTCCAACATAAAGATTTTAAAAGGTATTTGGGGGCTGGAGAGGTGGCTCAGTGGTCTTGTAAGGGCACTGGCTGCTCTTCCAGAGGCCTCGGGTTTAATTCCCAGAGCCCACATGGCAGCTCACACCTGTCTGTGGTTCCAGTTCCAGGGCTTCTGACCCCCTCGCACAGACATACATGCAGGCAAAACACCAATGCACAGAAAATGGAAAATAAATTATATATTTAAAAAAAGATATTTGCCTTGGTTGAAAATTACACATTCTAATCAAGCCTGTCGATCTTAATTATGAACACAGGGCACCGTCTACCTTTGTGCTTTTGAATTTCTTGAATATTAGCCGTTAAGCTGTTTTTCTGACTTGCGAGGGCAAGGGCTGACTGTGTCCCTGACGTCGATGGCGTTCTGCTCAGCTTTGTTTCCCGAGGACCCTGAGTCTGCTAACAAGCCGGATGGCTCGTCCCCTTTTCCACTCATCGTGCCATTTTGTACAATGCTTTTTATGATTGTAAATTTTTAGATATTCTCTCAGCGTTCATTTGTAATAATAAAAAATATTATCCATAATGAAACAGAAGTCGAACCAATCCAGTGCCAAAGTATTTTTCCCCCATGCCCTTTACCCCACATGTAGTTTTTTGATAATTAAGGTCAAGCCTGTGAAAAACTTAGACTCTGGTACCTGCTGCTGATGCTGGCCACCTAAATTCAATCCTCAGCAGCCACAGAGCGAAGGGGAGTACCAACTCCCCACCTACGCTGCAGCATGACTGCCCCGACTCTTATGTACAGATACACAACCAAAATCTTTTTAAAAATGTTTTAATATCTACTAGCTCAGTGATTCTTTGCCAGAAGCAGTTGCCTGCTGGAACATTTGTTGGTGTCCATGGAGAAGGGCGGTACTGGCATCCAAGGGGTGAAGGCCAGGCATGCTGTTAAACATGGCGTCCTGCACAGACCGCTATCCTACAGCAAAGAATGACCTGGCACAAGGTGTCAGCGCTGGGGCTGACAATAACCGATCTAGTTCGTGGATGACACAGTGATTAAAAATTTAGTTAAAATCTTACAAACCTTTGTTGCGGTCAGAGTTCCAAAAGTACAAAGTATGCTTTTGGTCTAGGAAAAATATTCGAGTATATTTGACAGTCATATTGGCTTATTGAGAAAAAGCAATACTGCTTTAAATGTGCAACTCAGGGGCTGGATACAATGCTTGTGTCCAGTAAGGTTAGCGCCTGGGAGGCTGGGACAGGATTGCTGAGAGTTCCGGGCCAGGCTGAGCTACAGACTGAGACCGTCTCGTAAAGAGTACGGTAATAATGGCACTAAGAATTGGAGCCCTGCACCCAGTACAAATGCCTGCTGTTGGAGAGCTTGTCATCCCCAGCTAACGACTCATTTGAAAAATGGGTTCTCTTAAATAAAACAAGAAGAAAGGAGGCTCTACAACATGGTCACGCCCTTTCATCCCCCTGCAGATTGAGAAGATAGAATGGGACACATGGACCTGTGTCCTGGGACCCACCTGTGAAGGGATCTGGCCAGCACACAGCGATGTGACTGATGTCAATGCTGCCAGTCTCACTAAAGATGGCGCCCTTTTGGCCACTGGGGATGACTTCGGCTTTGTCAAGCTTTTTTCGTATCCTGTCAAGGTAATAGTGCACGTTTGTCAGAGATTTGATCTGTTTCAGTAATTTTCCTAAACCTACCTATTGCAGCTGTGTGGATTTTTTTTTTTTTACTTGAATGCATAGGCAGTCAGAAATGGTATTTATTACTTCTGTAATGCTGTGTAGAACCTCCCTGGTCCTGTTTTTTAAGTAAACGACTTAAGTGAAATTCTCATGACATAGAGGTTCCCCCAGATCCTCATCATATGAACTGTGAATTCGATGTCATCTTGACACCTCACACTCTGCCGTTCCAACTGTTCTATCATAGGTCTGGAGACTAGGAACCTGCTGTCCCTGCAAGCAGTACAATTAATTGTCTTGAAGCAGCTTCTGTTGTTAACAGACATCACTTGGCCCCGAGCCCCTGTGTGTAGCCTGCACCCTGCCACTTGACCACTGAGACATCTTTCCAGTTCTCTAAAGGCCTTTGTATGTAGGAACGTTGTAAACTCATCTCCCTCTCTGGGCATCTCCAGTCCCTTCCACCATTCCCGTGTGCTGTGATTTCTAGCTGCTCTCCCTCTCTGCCCACATCAGTCCCTTCTCCAGCTGCCTAGAGGAGAGCCACTGCTTCAGATCGACCCTGACTAGCTCACAGGACAGCCAGACTATTAGCTCCTTGGTTTTGATTTTACAGTTCCATTGAATAAAATGAAACTGTCACCAAGTGAGCTAAAATCATAGCTGAACTATGCATGGAGCTATCGTTCTCGGGAGGGTTCATGTTCCCACCCTGTACTTGCAGGATCTAGTGTCTGAACTCTGATTATGGCACTTTGTATCCATACCAAGAGAATGTTCATCGTGCTTAGCATGTCTATCCTAACCACATCTTTCAATGCCTTCGAGACTGTGACTCCATTCTAGCGCCATGCCATCTCCATCTTACAGTTTTATTTCTAAATCATGGAAAGGGTTATCAGTCAAATGCCGGTGCCAGGTGCCCCCAGCCATGTCCCTTCCACGTGTCAGTCTGCATCTAGTTCCAATTCTGTAACTGATAACAGATATTTAAAACTCTCTAGCTATCCAGTACTGCAGCTTCCTCCAAGATATTATTAAAATACTTAGTGTCTGATAAAAGGCCAGCAATTAAAACATAGTGGGCTCAGGCAGCTCAACAGACCCAGGTCTAAGGTCTTGGATCCATGGTACAGTGCTTGCCTGACTCACCCAAGTACTGTGTTCAGTCTCCACAACCTTAAAAAAGGACTAGGGATGGAGAAATAGCAAACAGAACACAGTGGTTTACGTTCATAAATTTTTGAGGCACCTTCATGCTGTTTTCCATAATGCTGTGCCAATTTGCATTCTCTCCAACAGTAGCTTAGCATTTCCGTCAGTGTTCCCTTTTCTCCATGCCCTCCCAAACACTTGTTCTTTTGTTTCCTTGGGTACCAGTTGTCCTAACATATGTGGTGATATCTCATTATGGTTTCAATTTGCATTCCCCTGGTAAGCGAGGTTTGGTGACTTTTCATACCCCCATTTTCCATTTCCATGTTGGTTTTTTGTTTTCTTTTTGTTTTTGTAGAAATGTCTGTTCAGGTTCTTTGTCCTATTAATCTATCTATCAGTCTATTACCCTATCTATCTATCTATCTATCTATCTATCTATCTATCTATCTCTGTCTTTCTCTCCAGTTTTAAAAATTGTGTATATGCGTGTGAGTAGACGTGCCCCCAGAGACCGGAAAGAGGCCTTAGATCCCCTGTAACTGGAGTAAATGTGGTTTCAGTGTCTAACATGGGTGCTAGGCATCGAACTCCAGTCCACTGGAAGAGCAGAAGGCCCTCTTAACTATTCAGCTGTCTTTCTCTTCACCGCCCATATATATCAAGCTGGCCTTGAATTTACTGTGTTCCTCCTGCTTCTGCCCTTCCAAATACTGGTATTGCAGGACTGTGACACCATATCTAAATGCCCTGCTGCTTTTTTTTTTTTTTTAATCTAGTCTTTCTAGCTCAGTTCCCTTACCCAATTGCTGCACGCTGATAAGCATAGTTGCTCTGGGTCTGAGCAAATTCACTGTTAACTGAATGTGTTCTCCCTACAAACACATCCCAGCCCTGACTCCACGGTGAGTGTGTGTGTCCTGACTCCACAGTCAGTGTATGTGTGTGTGTCCTGACTCCACGGTGAGTGTGTGTGTGTCATCCCTGACTCCACAGTCAGTGTGTGTGTGTGTCCTGACTCCACAGTCAGTGTGTGTGTGTGTGTCCTGACTCCCTGGTGAGTGTGTGTGTCCTCCCTGCCAAAACATGGCAGCCCTGACTTCACAGTGAGTGGTGTGTGTGTCCTCCCTGACTCCACAGTGAGTGTGTGTGTGTCATCCCTGACTCCACAGTGAGTGTGTGTGTGTCCTGACTCCACAGTGAGTGTGTGTGTGTGTCCTGACTCCACAGTGAGTGTGTGTGTCCTCCCTGACTCCATGGTGAGTGTGTGTGTCCTCCCTGCAAACACATCACAGCCCTGACTCCACAGACAGTGTTTGTGTATCCTGACTCCACAGTCAGTGTGTGTGTGTGTGTGTGTGTCCTGACTCCATGGTCAGTGTGTGTGTGTGTATCCTGACTCCACAGTCAGTGTGTGTGTGTGTGTGTGTGTGTGTGTGTGTGTGTGTGTGTCCTGACTCCACGGTCAGTGTGTGTGTGTGTGTTCTCCCTGTCTCCATGGTCAGTGTGTGTGTAGAGAGGAGCTGTACAGAAGTAAGGCTGAATGAGTTTGTGAACGTAGAACACTGGTCTGACAGAGTTAATGGGTTATAAAAAGAGACACCAGAGCCAGGCCTGGTGGCACTCGCCTTTAATCCCAGCACTCTGGAAGCAGAGACAGGCAGATATCTGAGTTCAAGGCCAGCCTGCTGTACAAGAGCTAGTTCCAGGACAGCCAGGTCTACATGGAGAAACCCTGTCTGGAAAACAAACAAACAAACAAACAAAAACAAAACAAAACAAAAAAAAAAAAAACTAAAGAAATAAAAAGAGACACCCAAGTCAGACGTGGTGGTCCATGTCTGTAATCCCAGCAGCTGATAGGCTGCCATGGAAGCATCCTAAGTGTGAGTTCAGCCTGGGCTATACAATAAAACCCTGCTTCAGAGAGACGGTGCATGAGTTCTTATTCCTATCACACAACACTCCCAATGTCCAAAATGCAAGCTTCATTCTTAAACTGCCTTCTTGGTCATTTCACCTGTTTTTACTAGACATGGCCACCCTCCAGGCCTCGTCCTGCACCTGGCCAACACCCCTACGTATTCTCCTTTACACCTTCACAAACCATCTTTGCAAAAGTGGATATTCGGATCTTTTCATTTTAGTTGCTTTCCCTTCCTTTTTTAAAGATTTATTTTTACTGTTTTTTAAAATATGTACATGTATGTGAGTGGGTGTGTATGTGTACATGAGTGCAGGTGCCCTCCAAGGCCAGTAGGGGGCATTAGACCTCAGCACACAGAACCCTGGAGACCTTGGAAATGCCTTCTTCTGCCTGTTGGCCTCTCTGGCCTTCCCACTCTGCGAGCTTTGTTAAGGACTGGGTAGCTTCCGGGTGGCAGGGAAGGACCAGCAGACCCTGAGGCTACAGGACTGAAGCCCCACACCCACCCCACACCCGCCCCACACCCGCCTGTGTCCCAGTGCACCAGCCCAAAGCCCTTGGGAAGTCTCTTCTCAGTTCTGTGCTATCGTTTTTCTTCTGGCACACCCCCAGTCGCTGGCTCCTGCCCCAGGGTTCATGCGGCTTGCCGCACTGTGTAAGGTATTCCCTGGGAGCCAGTGAGAGAATGGAAAAAAGCACCTCTTTAGGTGGCTCCCACGGGAGCTCTTGCTGCCAGGCCGTGTCTCATGAGCCCAGAATGGAAGCTCTTCCTGGTGCCAAGGCAGGCTTCCCAGCACTTTGCAGGACACCCCTGGGGACAGTCACAGGCACACCCCGCCCCTCCCTGCCTCAACACCTGCTAGTATAGCGGTGCAGCCTGGGCCCTGCGCTCCGAAAGCTTCCAGCAATGACTGGAAAACCGGACTTTATTTATTTAGATTTGTCTGTGGATAGCAGCTTGCTTTGTCTTTACAACAGTTCTTCGAGTGGTTTCTCCTCCCCAGTGTCCATGGGAGAAACTGCTGCATTTGTTTTAGACATTACTTGAGGTCCCTTGCTTCCTTCTGTCCTTGCCCCAGTTGTGACGTAAAAGCCACCATGGGGATCCACTGGGAGTGTAAGTCAGAGTTCACACTAAACACCTCTGGGCCTGATGTGTTTGATGTTAGAAAGGCACAAAAACAAACTATTTCTTTACTTCCCAAGTGCATTTCAAAGACACGTGTTAAAGACCTATTGTGGACCAAGCGCGATCTTGTGGGAGCCAGCCCTGCCGCACCCACCGAGCATGCGCTCTCATGATACTGGCGGAATCGCTGCTTTGAACAGTTCCGTTGCGTCCTAGCTAACAGGAATCAAGAGCTGCTGGTAACTGGTAACTAACTGCCAGCTTCTGGCTGTGTCTGCAGGGACAGCATGCAAGATTCAAGAAGTATGTGGGGCACAGCGCACACGTCACCAACGTGAGGTGGCTGCACAATGACTCTGTGTTGCTCACGGTAGGAGGCGCCGACACGGCCTTGATGATCTGGACCAGGGAATTTGTAGGGACCCAAGAGAGCAAGCTGGTTGACAGTGAGGAGTCAGATACAGATGCGGAAGAAGATGGAGGTGAGCCCCAATCAGCCATACCCCTTCCATGATGATAGCAGCTTTCTCTCTGCCCCCAAACTCCACCCCCCCACCCCCACCCCCGCACAATCGCCTGAAAACCAGCTCATACCCCAATCTCTTTCTGTTTGAGGCTATGACAGTGATGTTGCTAGAGAGAAGGCCATCGACTACACCACCAAGATCTACGCCGTAAGCATCAGGGAAATGGAAGGCACCAAACCACACCAGCAGCTAAAGGAGGTGTCCGTGGAAGAAAGGTATGGTGTTTGCAAGGTCTGTTTGCGTTTGTTGTGCCTGA
Source organism: Chionomys nivalis (assembly GCF_950005125.1). Taxonomy (NCBI): domain Eukaryota; kingdom Metazoa; phylum Chordata; class Mammalia; order Rodentia; family Cricetidae; genus Chionomys; species Chionomys nivalis. Next base: position 13,990,265 of record NC_080091.1, read on the forward strand.
AAACAAACCGATTTAAACTAGAGTACAGTTCTCTGCCCTTGAGTTTATGCCAAACTGAGACTTTTATTATCTGCCTAGACTCTTAAGCTATGCACAGACTTAGGTGAGGAAATTGCCCAGTGCCCTCAGCCCAAGCCGAGAGGCCTTCACAGTTGTGCAGATTGGTTCTGGTGTATGGCTTGGATAGGTAAGACCCTGGACTGAGCTGGGCTTCCCTCGCGGGGAGAGAGCACGAAAGCCCCCAAAGGCTCCGGAGTGCATGACTAACAAGACCAGCTTGCTGATCAGCAGGGCGGGAGGGCAGGCTTTTGAAGTGGGTCGGGGGACATTGGTGGACTGGCGGAAGGGAGTCCGGTCTTTCTGTGACAGCCTGTCACTTGATGCACTTTCTTTTGCTGTGCCCTCACTGTGCCAGCTCTGTGCAGGGGGCTAGTGTTTCTAGATCCCGTGAATGCCGTGCATAGACAGAGGGTTCTAATGCTTGTTGTGCCTTTCTGATCTGCATTTTTAAGTACCGACAAGAAGAATTTGCCAAACATTGTAGAATTTAAAAATGCAAAGCTCATAATTACATAATTGACTATGTTTCTAATTGGGAAGCATAAATATTGAATAAAAACTAGAATTTGAAGAGAATCTCAGGGGTCTGACCCTGGCTGACCCACATCTGGAAAGTTCTCCATGAGCCCTTTTCCTTGAGGTAGGCCGGATGACCGGGGGTGCCTCGACACCACACTGTATGCTGAGATTCAAGGATTTGCTTTTGATGGCGCCTTCTGCCTCATGAAGCCACGTGATGAACATGTTCCCCACTTACTCTTAGGGACTGAGCTCCAGTTCAGTGGGAGACTTCAGGTTAGCTGATGAGACGGATGCTGAGCCCTAACTCTCCTTAGCTGATGAGACGGATGCTGAGCCCTAACTCTCCTTGAGTCTTTATTACAAGTGACATGCTAAGCTAATTCTCCCCATTGAATCCTTATTACATGGTACAGTACAGAGGGAAGTTTTCTTTTGCTTAGAAAATGGATTTTCCTGTGATGATTTAAAAAAATATAGTTTCTTTTTCTTAAAGTAACCACAAAGAGAAAATACTGCAAAAGGACTGGATTCTAAGAGCTAAACGAAGGAGCATGCACACACACACGCATGCACACACACACACACACATACACACACACACACACACACGAATGTACGAATAGGCTGGCCACTTAACTTATCTACCCGAGAAAGGCGTTTGGTCCGAGTTAAATCTCTTTACAAATAGTAAAGTATCCAGCCTTTCCAGTTTCACATCCCATCATGAATGGAACTGGCTTGCTCATTATTCCAAGGGTGTTCAAGCTGGTTTCTATAAAACTCGGTGGTGTATCATCGAACTAAAGTACTGCCTTGTAACCCAACTCCCTGGCTCCACATTAGGTCACGTGTGACCCACATGTCATACAACCACTCCTTGTCTGTTACCTCTCTGCACAGCCCTATAAAAAGCCGTGCTGAGCCGGGTGGTGGTGGCGCACGCCTTTAATCCCAGCACTTGGGAGGCAGAGGCAGGAGGATCTCTGTGAGTTAGAGGCCAGCCTGGTCTACAAGAGCTAGTTCCAGGACAGGCTCCAAAGCTACAGAGAAACCCTGTCTCGATAAACCAAAAAAAAAAAAAAAAAAAGCCGTGCTGAGATGGGCATGAGGAAGTTAACAGTTTTCCACCTTAAGATTAAAACATGTGAACACGCATTATTTTCTTTATTTTTCCAGATTGAAGAATTGTTATATGTTAGGGCACACTGACTTGAACCTTTATTTTTTAAAAAACAAGAAAAAATATAGAACTATAAATGTAGAATTATAAGCAAGCATTTGTCAACTGTCACTTTAAAATAAAATTCACCCTGGAATGCAGTGAGAAAAACATGTAGTAAAGAAACCATTTTAAGGTAAGTATAGGGTTCAGAGAAAGCATCAAGCCTTTTCTATAGACAGCAATTTCCTTGATAACTTAAAAGCCTTGACAGCCCCAGTTTGTAGAAGGCTTTTAGTCACAGAGACAATAGCAGCTGCACGGCATGCTGGGAGCAGAGCATGCCCACGCTAACCAGGGCAACCCGTTAGCATGGAGAGAGAGAAATCCATATCTGAGACAAGAATAAGCCGCCTCTCCCATCCTAGTCAGTGATTTTAGGGGACTCTGAACCTCGGAGATTAGACTAGGCAGTTCAAAGCACAAAAGAAAGGAGTACTGGGCAGAAGAAACCAGAGCAAGTGATAGAATGTGGGTTAGGACTGAGCCCTTGGAGCAAGGATGCGGAAAATGCATCGCAACTTGGCCTTCAGATGGAAGAGGAAGCCGACTTGGTGAACACTGGCCTCCTAGGAAAGATAGGGGAAGAGACAGAGAATGAGGTGGTGCCCCTGCCTGCCCCTGCAGCAGGAACCTGACACTAAGCTTCTCCCAGGGTGTGTTCAGGCCAGTGCCTCCCTGGGACTCCTTCTTGCCCTGCTGATCTCTCCTTGTTCCCGTGCTGGGTGATGCCCAGAGATACCTGGGCCTGGACACGTTCCAGTGAGAGTGAGCAGACAAGCAGGAGGACTGCAGAGGTGTGTGCCTGGAGATACCTGGGCCAGGACACTCCAGTGAGAGTGAGCACACAGCTGGAGGACTGTGGAGGTGTGTACCTGGAGATACCTGGGCCAGGACACTCCAGTGAGAGTGAGCACACAAGCAGGAGGACTGCGGAGGTGTGTGCCTGGAGCGGCTGCTCCATGCAAGGACCTTCGCTTGGTCTCCTACCCGTGCTCCAGGCATCTGTGAGGCTAACCAAGCCCCCTCCCCGCTTCCTCCCCAGAGGAGTGCGGCAAGCTGTCACCCTGAGGAAAAAACGCCTGGTGACAGCTGCGCGCTCTGCGTCAATCATTTTTTATTCTGAAGACAGCCATGGATTGTTTCTGGTTAGATTCAGACATTTGACTTTAAAATAGCTGTGTGACTACATCAGGACTTCTTCTGCAGCTCCTAACATATTGTGACTTTTTCTTCTTTACAAGCCGTATGACCTTCAGTTACAATATTTTGGGAAGTGAGAAAATTGAGGGAAAAAAGTAATAATTGCTCTTGAGAGAACACTGGGCTACACCTCACACACGTGAAATGTGCCAATTACATTTCAGCTCTGCCCCCCAGCTCCCCACATGGCTTCACTTGGCCTCCTTCAGCCAGCCCCCACCTTGGATGAAGCCACTGTCCAGCAACCATGTGGGGTGCATGACTAGGAGCAGGGCGATACCTGCCCAGTTGTTTATCCCCTCAAAGTCTGCTCTGCTGGGTCAGTCAGGCACTGACAGGCTGGGCAAACCTGCGGGTGCTGTCGATAAGGCTAGCAGGAGACGAAGGGCTGGAGGTGCGTGGTAGGGGCACACAAAACATTCCCCTTTATTGCTTTTGCTTGCTGAAAATTGACAGCTTTGACGTGAGTTCTGGAGACTCAAACTCAGGTTCTCGTGCTTGCATAGCAAGCCCTTTCACCCCTGAGCCGTCCCCTCAGCCAGCCATTTCTTTTAGTGCCTACTGTCTACCACAGGTATTTCCTAATAACCTTCTGCAAGGAGGAGACTAAGGGCACATGCCGCTCCTGCAGAGGACCCAGATTTGATTTCCAGCACCCACATGAGAGCTTACAACCATCCGGAACTCGTCCCAGGGATCTGATGCCCTCTTCAAGCCTCTGCAGGCACCAGGCACACAGGCAGTGTACTTAGATACATGCAGGCAAAATGCCCATTTACACTAAAAAATAATAACTGCCTAAAGCTAGACTGTTGTGTGAAGAGTGGTAATAAGAGAGATTTTTATCTGTATTCACTTGGAACTTGCATCCAGACAGAAACCTACCTTCAAGGTGAAGACATGGCATGACCAAACTGGGCTATTTTTATGGCAGTGAGCACTGAGATATTCATTCACGCACTTAAGTTGGGAGTTTTCTCTGTGCACCCGTGTTGGAAGGTTGCACTGTTCTCAAGGTCCTTGTGAGTTAGCACTGAAGTTTGCAGTCATTTGAGTGACAGGACCTGGGATTTCCATTTCACCGGTGACTAAAACAAGCTCACCCCAGCTTGCTTTGTGCTCTTTTCCCAAAAGCTGTGCGAGCTGTGACCACAAGTCAGAATCGCGCCTGACCTGAGGCACAGTTCTTTGCTCAGAAAGCTCCTGGGTTGCTGCCAGAGTCTCTGGCCTTGTTTTCGCCAGGAAAGGGCATTTCTCCTAGTAAAAATAAGCAATGTAGCAGTTTTAGTTCTTGAGTCTCATTGTCTTAGTACCGGTTTAATGTACTTTAGTTATGAATTGTGAATAACTGCAAAATAATGGTGCTTATTTTAGTCACTAGTGTATCAGACATGTTTAGTTTCCTTACATTTGTTCAGTCATTTGCGTGGAAGGGGAGGGCACACTTGTGCCACCATGCAGGCCAGAGGACAGCCTGGAAGAGCCAGTTCTTTCCTTCTGTCCTGTGCGTCTTGGAAGCTGAACTCAGGTCTTCCGGGTTGACAGCTTCCCTGCTGAGGTGTCTCGTTGGCTCTGAGCAGAGATATTTGGTCTAGATATTCAGCTGTTTTACGTGTGTATGTGTGTGTGTATGTGTGTGGTGTGCGTGTATGGGGAGAGAGAGAATCTCCACCTTTCTAAAAATATTTAAAAATGACTTCTCAACTATTTTTATATTAATTACTTTTCTCTTGATGTGACAAACACCAGATAAAGCAGCTGCCTTAGCCAGGCCCCCCTAAGGGAGTAGGACTGGAAGAATGGATGGATATATATATATATTTTTTTTTGAAAGAACTTATTGGCTTGGCTTACACAGTACAGTCAGAGTAGACCAACCGTTCTCTCGCACTGGAGAGACAGCCCGGCAGTAACTCAGTCTCTGAGGCTGAGCCTCAGCACTTCCAATCTGGTGCCAAAGGCCTGGAGCATTTCTGGAGTCACTGAACTTCAGTCCCCATTGGAGGCTCAAAGAAGCAGGTTCCTATCAGCCAGGGGATCAGCAGTGGCCAGGACAAAAAGGAGGAACTTTCCAGTTAGAGCAAAGGTCAATAGCATAAAGAACAAAAACTGGTTCCTTCTTCAAGGTCCTTTTTTATCTGCGATGCTACCAATGAAAGCAATGAAGATGTGCCTTGAAGCGGAAGCCCCTTGCCTCTAGGCTGCATCTCAGTGGCACTGCCCTTTGTTCCCGTGACAGTGGGTGTTTGGGAGGACGCTGCGAACCAGAAAACTCTCTCTCTCTCCCCTTTCCATGTGCATCATGGGTAATACCCACAGTAGTGCACAGTCCCTTGCAATCCCCATACTGAGTTGATGTCCACTGTCAGGTCTCATCTTTCAGTCATCCCAGGTGTGCACCTACAGACAAGTCAGGGTCCTAAATAGCCGTCCTGTTCTCTCCCGCCCCACAGGGGCCCCTCTCTGGACTCTGCTGTTTCTCCCTTACCCTTTCCCAGCAGCAAGAGGGGCTAACAGCTTCCATCTAGAACCCTGTTTTCATGTGGCTTAGGTACCCCTAGACTTGGGGATGCTCTCCAAGTGACCCCTCTTTCCCTTTCTGCTTCACGGGGACTGAGGAGAAGTTGTCACTTCACAAACCGCCCTCTATGGCAAAGGCAGACCATGCTCCATCAGTCTCATCTGCACAGGAGGAAATGCTTTCTAGCCAAGCAGCAGTGATGGACCAGTGACCTGTGAGCGGTGAGAGAATTTACCACGAGAGAAAAAGGCAGAAGTCTGTTGCTCATTGGCTGCATGGTGTTACAGCTGACGTGGACAAGATGGTAGACAGGGCCTCTGCTGCTAGAGGGTCAGCTTCTATGGACAGACAATGTTTACATGGCCCCGCGCCTTGCCTATTGAGGTCGTACTGGGTAGAATGCCTGTGTGGGGCTCATATCTGGGCGGTAAGGTGGGCATATCATTACTTTTTGAGGATTGAGTTTCACAGTGAATTATTTCTTCTTGAGACTGTCTATATAAGACAACCTAAGTCTCTAGGAGCCAAACTCCTCACGGGCTGAGCCTGCTCGCTCTCTGGAGTAATGTCATGGCAGCCTCAAACAGACTGCAGCTAGGGCTAAGGTTAGTTCTGTTCCCTCCTCAGACAACCGTACCTTTCTTCTAAGCCCTGCTTGCATTCATCCAAAAATGGTTTCCACAACATTGAAGTGGCAGGGCAAGAACTGACCTTATCAGGGATTATGAGAAATGAATCGTAAGTATTCTCTTGTATTAATATTTTAGCTCCATAATCATTCTTAAGTCTATGGTATATATTCCTGAGGAAACCAAGACCCTTTACCAACCCTAAACAAAGAGCAGATTTAGAGTTCAAAAACTTAGTTTTGCATTTATTTATGTGTTTGTGTGCATTTGTATGCATGTGGGCATGCTCACCATGGGGCGTGTGCTGGTTCTCTTCTTCCACAGTATGAGGACAGAGGTCTCAGCAGCAAGAAGCTTCACCCCTGAAGCCATCTCACCAGTCCTGGCTGTGAGCTTTTATAATGGCAGGGTCTTTACCTGCTGATTGACAGGCGCTACCTGCAAACAACCTCAGAATTCCACTGTGGCATTAATATTTCCCAAACCTTTTCATATGCCTATCGTAGTTGGGGTTTCTATTGCTGTGAAGAGACACCATGACCACGGCAACTGTTATAAAGTGAAATCTGTGGTGGCTTGCGCTTTAAGAGGTTTAATTCATTATTGTCTTGATGGTCCATAGTGATGTGCAGGCAGACATGGTGCTAGAGAAGGAGCTGGGAGTTCTGCATCTTGATCTGCGGGCAACAGAAAATGAACTGTATACCACACTGAGTGTAGCTTGAGCAAAGGAGACCTCAAAGCCCACCCCCACAGTGACACGCTTCCTCCAACAAGGTCACACCCACTCCAACAAAGCCACACCTCCTAATAGTGCCACTTACTTTAGGGGGCCATTTTCTTTCAAACCACCACAATGCTGAGGGTTACATGGCGATGATGTAACATTTTATTTTAATTTTGAGTATGCCTGAGGAAAAAACAAATCGATTCAAGGAATTGTCTACTATATATACTATAAAGAAATGTTGTAGGGATTCACTTTGTTAGATTTTTGGCAGTGGAGGGGATCATGCATGTCTATGTATGAGTGTGGCACATGAGTGAAGGTGCCCTTGGGGACTAGAGGTGCTGGACCCTCTGGAGTTATAGTGACAGGCGGTGTGAGCTGCCAGGCGGTGTGTAGGTGCTGGGAATCAAACCAGAGTACTCTGTAATGGCAGGACTCACAAGTAACCGCTGAGCTGTCTCTCCAGCCTGGTTTTCTTGTCTCAGCCTCAAATTGGTTGCTCCAGTGATTCCTTATATTATTAGTCTGTAACACTGAGACGTTTTAAGTTATATCGGATGCAGACTTTCCTGTGGGACTCTTGGCTTCCTGAAGGTTCGTGGTCATTGAACCACCATGTAGGTAGCTGGCAGAGCACCTTGCACACAGTAGATAACTGGTACAGTGCCTTACACATACTAGGTAGCAAGCAAAGGTTTCTTGAACGAGTAAGTGAATGATTTTGTCCTCCAAAGCCTCTGCAAACTCACTCATTGTCAGTGACTATTTTTACTTTCATTCTTTTAGCTCCCGTGACCTGTCTTGTCATTGTGGGAGATAGGTGACCCATGCGCAATCTGAGGAAGCTCCAACTGGCTGTGGGGATGGCTTGATTAAATGATTTTTTTTAAATCTATATCGTCTATGTATTAGGAATTGAAATGCTGGTTTGGTTTAAAATCTATGTCCCCAAAGGCAAGGGAAACTGAAAATAAACATGTTTGCTACCGCAGCCATCAGCCTGCTTTACACAGAAAGATACCCCGCCAGCCAGTTTGTGATAAAACAAAGAACATGCTAGAACATGCTCGTGGCTGGCAGTGTCAGAAATATAGGAAAGTCAGACACATTTCCCCGAGCTGAAACAAATTCCATATATAGGCAATCTCTGGGTTTTTCCCCCCCCTAACCTTTTATGCTATGTTTGGAGAAGAAAATCTCCTGAGAGAACCTGCCCCCAATTTCAAAAAAAATGCTTTGCTTTTAATCAGTAGCTGTGTGGGAATTTCCAGCTTGCCAAAGGCGGGATGAGGCGGGACAAGGTGCTGCTGTCAGCTGTGGATGAACAGCCTCCTGCTCCACAGGCCTCACAAAGGCCCTTTGTCCTGCGTGGTCAGTGGCTGCTCTCAAAGCTGGTACTGCTTGTATTGTTGCTAAGAACTGACGATCTTTCCAAGCCAGTGCTTCAGAACAGGCCACATGAGACCCCTGAACACTGCTAAATCCTCACTTGAGGCCTAGTCCAGTAAGCAGGGAGCACGGAGAGCTGGCCTTGCCCCACTGGGAGGGAGGATCCTTTAATCCAGCATCCCATGCTGCTAAGAGGGAGTATTCAAGAGCTTGCTAGTGTGGACTCCTGTGGTTGTTTATGTCTTACAGGAGAGCTAAGCCGACCCTCCTGGTGGGAGAGTGACTGTCAGAGCAGGCCCTGATTCCCAGAGACTTTCCCTGTGGCCTCAGTTTCTCCTTCCTCACTCCACCCCAGATCCTCTGAACAATCTGCCCCTGTAACTACCCTGAACAAGTAGAATGTAGCAAGATTCTTGTCTCTTATGAAGGCGGGTGGCATAAACTAAAATTAGAATATCTATTAAGCCCTGAAATGCTAGAATCGGTCATCTCCAAGGCCTGTGTTTAGGTAGATTATCACCAAAACACTGAATAAGTTGCCTTTTAAGTGAATGCAATGCTATTTTCATAAATGGTTTTCTTTCTGCAAACTCCTGGGCTTTTTATATTGTCCTGAAGCAAAGCTGTAATTTCTATATATAACTGATAATTTATAAAATTAAAACTGTCACACATTATAGAGCAGCCAGTCTTTTCCAGAATGACAAGGCATAAAAACCCAGAGGTAAAGCACTAGTGTGTGGTTTTAATGATTGGTGTGCTAAGAAAACCCTCCCGTGTGTTTATTTTAAAGAAACTTACTCTTGGGATTGAAAATGAAAGCATTAAAACAAAGCAAGGACTCCTCTTTCAAAGGGGGCAGCTTTCCAAAGCTGTGACCGGATTGGGTTTGAGTCTTTCTGTGCTCGCAGAATATCTCAGAGACTCCATTTGAAGGGACTGAGTGACATCAGGGAGTGTTTCTCTTGTGCTGTGTGGTCAGAATGTGGTGGCTGAGGAGATATTTGCCAGCATGAGCGGGCCGAGCAGTGTGGGGGCATGATGCCCCGTGGATGGATTTACAGCTTGCAGATCTGCTCTGTCCCATCCGCGCCTTCCAAGTTTGTGCCAAACTCCGTCATCTACACAGACCCATTCTCGGGCTCCAGCCCACCTCCCCGCCTCTGCTCCTGACATCTACCTGCGGCTAAGGAGTTTGGCTGATGGTCACCCACCTAACTGCACTGCGGCCATGCCATGGTGACATCGTCACCTACCACGTTCTCCCTGTGTAGCTCCACCAACTCCCTTCCCTAGATACCTGACCTTCCATGCATGTCCAGTGCTTAGGTGCACTCTCTCTCTCTCCTCCATCTCCCCTCTCCTCTCTCCTCTCTCCTCTCTCTCCCCCTCTCCCCTCTCTCTTCTCCCCTCTCCCCTCTCTCCTCCTAATCTTAGCATTCCTCTCCTGGCCTACTTTTCTGCTCAAACACTCCTGCCCCAGGCCCATTGGCCACCCCTGCGTATTTTCTTATACCTAACTCTCCTCTTTCCTAACTAGAAAATCTCCTGTCAGTGCATTGCCACGCCCAGTGACGTCATATGGCCAGCAGCACTCAGGCCGTCTACACTGTGCATGTGTTTGACCTCATCTCTGGTGAACTCGGCCTTCCTCTGCTGACCGGCCTGCTGCCCTGTGGTCTTCTTGGCAGGTGCCTTTGCTCTGCTCTGTCACTGACAACACAGAGGCCCTGTGTATAGCTGTCTTGACTGCCCTTTCTGTCTCCTCTGTTCTGCTTCCCTTCCTCCATGCCTAAACCACTCGTCACCTCCTTTCTCTTCCCAGAGGATGTGAGTCCCTCTTCCTGTTCAGACTGGACCTTCACATGGCACTTACTCTGAATTCCTATCCATCCATGTTCCTTATTCTTCTCCCTTTGTCTCCGACGCTGTCCCCCATAGTGGGAGCCACATTTTGAGCCAACAAGGATGTCTCAGCCTTTTCTGCCCACATCTAACTTCCTCCTGAGGAAGGTAAAAACTTTGGTCTTACAGGTTTTCCTCCCTCTCCTCCATCTTCCGTTCTCATCCAGGTTGTACCCAGTTGTTCTTTTACCCTGTCCCTTCTCGTCTGTCTTCTACGTGGTGAGGACACCCTTCCCAGGTCCCCAGAGCTCCACTTCTAGCTTTGTTCTCTCTAAAAGAAGGGTGACAGAAATGTGAGATCCACATTCAATTGATTTTCATACATGTGATTTCTCTAGAATCCACACTAAAATGAGATGGTGACATTACTTTTAATATATATTATTTAGCCCACTTATGAAAAACATCTCAAACTATAGTCAATGTCAATAAGTTTACCTTCTTTTTAAATTATTTTACATCTGAGCTTGGTAATATGCATCTGTAATCTCCGCATTTGGGCTACAGAGGCAGGAGGATTTAAGACTCAAGACTAGCCGTGGCTATTCAAACAGAAGAAAAAGACCCAGTCTTATTAGGTCCTGAAGTCTTGCTGTGTGCTTTACCTTACAGCACATCTTAATCTGGAGCAGCCACGGTTCAAGTGCTCAGCAGCCACGTGGCGCGGTAGCCACTGTAATAATAGGCAGTACAATTTTAGACGTAGTTCTCTCCCTCTCACCGTCCCCTCCCATCTCTCAGCCTCTGTTTGCCTTCACTCAGCTTTGGCTGCCTTGTCTCTGCCCTCCACCTTCTCCCTGGTTAATCTCGTGGGTCTCGTCCCATGGACAACCTGGGATTCCCAGGGCCACAGCTCTGACTCCTGTTGCAATTAGTGTACGCTTCTTATAGCGGTCCCGTGCAGTTCTGAAGTCAGGATTTCCCTCACAAACGTCCCCTCCTGACGGGCTGACTCCTGCTCCAGTCCAGAAAGCCAGCGGGCTCCAGAGCTCAGAGAAGCCAGGCATGGCCTTCATCCCTCGCATCAGTACAGACACCGCTCAGCAATCAGCACAGAACCGCTGAGTCGGTGCTCAGCAAGTACCTGGGCCTCTCGGCTGTCTTTTTGGCCTGCAGCCCTTCATTTGAACCCATGACCCTCTGGCGAGCAGGCACATTGTCTTGGGCTTCGGGCAAGAGCATTTTCAAGATGTCAGGCCTTTTCAGAACATCCTGTGATTCACCACTTCACCACCACTGAGCAACCCTGCAGACCAGCAGTTCTCCACCTGTGGGTCACGACCCCTTTGGGGATTAAATGATCATAGGAATTGCAGATCAGATAGCCTGCATATCAGATATTTACATTATGATTTATAACAATAGCAAAATTATAGTTAGGAAGTAGAAACAAAAATAATTTTAGGATTGAGGTCCCACTATATGAAGAACTGTATTTAAAGGTCCCAGCATAAGAAGGTTGAGAACCACTGCCCTAGATAATTCTGGAAGTCATAGGAACAGACCTAATAGAATGTTTTAATAGCATATAGTTCCCACAGCTTTGGACACTTTCTCTAAACCCGAGTCAATCTTAAAACATTGAGATCTATACATCTAAACATTGAGATCTATCATCTATCTATCTATCTATCTATCTATCTATCTATCTATCTATCTATCTATCTATCTATCCATCTATCCATTTATCTCCTTTCTTCCCTCCTCTACCCCTCCCCGCTCTGAAATGTGCCTCCTTTCCCAAACATTTATAAATCCTGTCTTGTGCCTAGGGTTCATTGAATCCCAGAATCCTATTCGTGGAGTGATCTTGTAGGAAATCAGTTATAAAATGGACTTTAGGTCCAAGTGATGAAAGTGCCTGGACTTTCCAAGATGTTTGCAAAATTCTTAGAGCATTTTATGGCCCATTTTGGAATCCAAACCAATTTACATTTACTTTAAGAACACTTTCAACATTGAACATTGTCTAGATTAAAAAAAAAAAAAAAAGCATGCTGGACAGTATGGCACACACTTTTAGTCCTAGCAGGGCAGATCAATCTCTGAGTTCTAGGATAGCCTGGTCTACAGAGTGAGTTTCACACTAGCCAGGCTACAGAAACAATTTAAAAAAAAAAAAGAAAGAAAGAAAGAAAGAAAGAAAGAAAGAAAGAAAGAAAGAAAGAAAGAAAGAAAGAAAACTGAAAACCCTTTCAAGCTTGTATTCTGTAGCAAGGGGAAGCTGAGCTTCCTACCCCACAGCCCTCTTCCTTCTTTGAGCCTTCCTTTCCATTCAGTTCCTACAGTGGCTCACTGGGGCTGCAGGAGTTTCCCTTCAGGTCACTGTGTGTTCTGCTCCTTCTCCATTTCTCTGCCCAGCACCAGATTGTTGTTGTTGTTGTTGTTTGGGGGGGGCATAGGGAAGCAATGAAATAGAAAAGAATATTCGGCCATGTTGGCCTCCCTTGGGGGCCTTCCTGGGGTAAGAATATGCCTGAGGATTAACTCTCCACACATCCACTGGGTCTATGCTTTTCCTTCAGCATCCAGGCTGCTGGCACAGACTTGGCACTGCCTGCGCTGACCATCCTGCGTTCCTTCCCTGCCCACAGACTGTGCCGCAATGTAAGATACATCTTCAGCAGCCTGATCCCCTCCCCAGTAGTGGGCCCAAGAATAAGGCCGCATTGCCCAACAGGTCACACCCAGCTTCTCCTCCGTCTCCTGCCAGCCCTTCCTCTCAGGGTTATCCCGCTTTCTTGCGGGAATCCTTCCCTCAGCATCTTTCCTGGGATGGAAGTTCCCGTTCTGAGTCATTTCAAAGCCTTCCTCCTGCCCGCATTACCCCCTCACCCCTCCACATCCTGGCTTCCCTGTCCCCTCTGCAGTTTTCTTCCATCTGTTGGGTCCTTTACGGTACCCCAGGAGCCCTCACTGGCCTGGCTTTCCCCGCCTGAGCCAAAAGGAACAACCAACTATAAGAAGCGTATTGGACCAAAAGTCAGTGAATGCTCTCAGCAGAGTTTCTCAGAGTGGCATTTCCAGTGGGATCTAAATCTGGAAGGATTTAGAAGTCCTGAAAAAAAAAAACCTCTAACCCGCCAGGGTTCAGCTGTACTTTACGTTTTTGGCAGCTCCTCCCACATCTGATATTTCAAACACTGTTTATAGATGCTTGCAAAGAGGCTTTAATGCTTGTGTTGTGTTTTAACTTGCTTTCCTTTGGAGGCAGGGAATTGTCAAGTAAGTATCTGTAGCACTCCGGACGAGCTCGGGTGTTCCGTGGACGCCATTGCTCAGTGTCCTTAGAGCCCGAGCGGGAAGGCTCGGCGCTGACCGTGTCTGCCCCACGCAGGCCTTGTCCCACTGCTCCTCCCGTCTTCTCTTGTGAAACGAAGCGGCTAGAGGCACACTCTGAGACTGCTTTACCCCTGGAGCTTCCAGGGGCTTGTTTCTGTTTGTTTTTGTTTTTAGCTGAAAACAAGGATGACAAAAAGCATCGGATTGCCTTTCTGTGTATACATACAACCTCGTGTATATATACACAGTGTTTGCGCTTGTATGCATACTCTATCCTGTATAATATGCTGTGTATTATACAACCTATGTGTACCCTGGAGCCAAGCCCTGTCTTGAACCGGTAGTTATAAGCCATGTCCTAGCACACTCTTGCTCCCATTGCAGCCCCCTGGCTTGCTTTGGTCACACACTTAAACATTCTTAGGCAAAGGAAGAAGCCCCCTGGACCTTGTCTGGAAGCTGACTAAAACAGAGGGAAGAGCAGATGTCCCCGGAGGTGATAATGAGTGTGCAGGAAGTGTCTGCTGTGGGAGCTGGCGTGCCCCACCCCGAGATTCTGCTCAGTTCCATGGAAATAATGTCAGCTGGGGGTGTCACTTGCGGAGATGCCCTCCCCCCATCTTAATGCCATTTGGTCCAATTATCACTTATGATTGATTATGCAACATGCTTTGATGGAGGAATCTCTGAGAAAATAAAGGTACCTTGTTTCCCCTGCACAAAATCCATTAGCTGTTCCAGCCAGCAAGTTGACCTACTGAAAAACCTGAGAGCTATTAGGCTAAATTATGAGTCCAAATTAATTTGGGAACAAAGCAATCCATTGTGCACAACTCCCCAAGACATTCAAGAGGACGCTGTTGTTTTTCTGACAACGCGTCTCCTTCCAGCACACTGACAACAAGCAGAGTCCCCAGGCATGAAGCCAGCAGCATGCAGGCAGCACTGACAGGGCCTCCCTTTCTGTCCCCACTCTGTAGGCGCTTAGTGCCCTTTGCCCAGAGATGCCAGGGTCTGAGTTTCTGAGCGTGGAGCCTGGTGCACTCTTTCCCGTCTGTTTTAGTTCTTGGTTGGCATGCTGGGGAAGCATGGTTTGCGCCACACGGGAATGTCTGTCCCCTCAGGAAATGCTTGTGCATGAGTGAGGTGCTTGCTGACTCTGCTCTAACCTGTACTGAGTTCTTACTTTGCTTTGTTTTCTGCTTCCAAGGGGATCAAGGTAATTCTCTTTGTGTTTCCTTAGAACTCTGGCTGGGAGTGTGGGACTCGGGGCAGGACGACACCCCCCCCCCATCCCCTACTTTCCCTAAGACTGCAGAAGTGTGACTGAAAGGAACCCAATCTTGCCGGCAGGGGTCCTTCAGGGTTTCCTCCAAGTAAAATCTCTTAGCTAAATTTGGGAGTACCACTCCCTAAAACTAAGAAAGGAGAAGCAAACGTTGGTGTAGTGATGACAGCTTGACGTGGACTCTAACCCTGAGTTTGAGGGCAGAGTGGGAGGCAGGAATTCTTTCATCCTTTCTTCCTTCTTACCCTTGTCTATGGCCAGACCAGCTGGGTACTTTTCATGCAGCCTCGAGATCTGTTCCAAACCTTGGCTTCTCAGTCTTGAGGCACAGCAGGCCAGGCTCTTGTCCACCTGATTCTGAGGAACACTGACAATTCCTGTTTGAGAAACAGCTAGTGAAGTCAGGGAATGTGGCCTTTTCTTTCTCATGCATTCGCTCACCCTCAGTTTCTAGCCAGGGCTTCTCCTCGGATCCCAGGATGTTGTTGGGTATGGGGGAAGCAGGACCGATGCTATGCAGGTGCTGTAGTGTAGAGAAACCCAACTCTGCCCTGTGAGCCCAACCCATGCCTGCGGCAGGTCAGATTCCTAGTGGGACGAGGGGGGAGAGCCACACAGAGCAGCCCCTGGTGGCATGTCCTTGGACGGGGAGCAGAGTGAGGACCTCCCCTGGTCCTGGCTCCAGCAAGCTGCTGGACTCGCAGCTCCTATTCAACACCGTGCTTCCTCTGACTTCTGTTTCAGACCACCCGTAAGCCGAGCAGTTCCCCAGCCTGAGAAACTCCAGAAGAACAACATCACCAAAAAGAAAAAGCTGGTTGAGGTGAGGAGGTCACACGATCCTGCTCTTATCTAGTTACTGATGCTCTGACCCTGCCAGGGGTCACCTTCATTCGCCCGAGCTGGAGACCCCATCAGATGACCTCAAATGGGTCTGTTGGCTCCCTCGTGTCCCTATCTCCATTCTGTGTGGACCAACATTGTATCTATCAGGTCCCATTCCTTCTTCCTCAGCCCTATCACCAAGCCTTATCAATCATCACTAACTCTAAAATGCACTGTGTTCCTTAAACATGGCTCCATTGCCCTATACACTCCACCACCTGAGGTTAAAGCCCTCTTTTTAGGGACAATAAGGAAGTTGGTGGCAAATAAGTCTTTACCATCTCTCACCTCACTTTCCTTCTTCCAGAGGCTTTCAGCCAGTTCTCACACAGGAGTTGGGGGATGTGACTTTCATTTGCAAATGAGAGCTCTAGGGTTTAGGGATGAGAAGGACCCATTCCCAAGGCCGCCAGTCCAGTGAGGGGGAAAGGCTTGGGATCAGCTCCAGTGAGTCTGTGTTCACCACCCCAGGGTCCTCTCCTCAAACCCCAGATCTTTCATGCCTTAGGCTGGCTTTCCTACCCAAAATATTCCCGCATTACCACTGAGAGTCATGTTTATAGTTCAAAAAACCTCAACCAGAGAGACCTTCCTAGCTCGTGAGCTAAGATTCCCGTGCAACTCAAATCTCCAACCTTAACCTCATCACCGAATGCTCTCAAATGGTCTTGGGCTTTGAGGTCCTGTGGTTCAGTTCTTCATTTACCCACACTAGTTCTTCCAGGCCCTTCTCTGGGATCAGATATCTGTGAAGGACCTTCATTTACAATGTCCCTCCTCCCGACCCCACCTCCCCATGTTCCACAGACCTGAGCACACACGCCCTTGCCTTTCTCACACGTCTGTCTGCCTCTGCTGTTAGATTCTAAACCCACACTGGTGCCAGAGGGTTTTTTTGTTTGTTTGTTTGTTTTCTGGAAAGGAACTTTTTTTGAGGTTTTGGAGGATCGCTCAGGTCAGGAAATTCAGCTCAGTTTCAGGGAAGACAGGTCCAGCAATAGAAGGGCCATCATAAGCCAGATGGTGACAGTCTTCTGTCAAGCAGGGGCTCATGGGGCCTGAAGTGGTTTTCTCTAAAAACTTCTTGAACTACTGTCTTACACACAGCAAGCTAGCAATGATTCTTAGCCCCTGAGTTGGCAGATGCTCAGATGGTTAAACTACTGAGCCTACCAATGTCTGTTCTAAATTTCCAGGAGACTGTCTGATTGCCCACACTTGGCAAAGTCCCATGTTGGGGGATATTTGATCACTGGGAACCCCGAGTTTGCATTTACATTAATTAAATAAAATTAACCTCGGGCCAGGAGGCTGTATTAGCAATTAGTTGACAGGAAGTAATCATAGAGCATCAGAGGGCATGGAAGAGATAAAGGAAGACACAGGAAGTAGTAGAGCGGGGTTTGGAGTGACGTGACTTTTTCTGTTTTGGCGGAGAGAAGGACACACTTTTTGAGGGATGCCAATGAAGAAAGAAGGTTAGATAGGTGCTGCTTACCTCCTCTGAGCTAGCAGGTCATCACCTCAGCCTTGTCTCAGGTTTTACTTATAAATACAATGATAGAGATTTAATTAAAGCTCCTTTTAGCGGCAGCAGCAGAGCCAGTGACTGCGGGAACAGAATTTCTGCGAGGCCGCGACCCAAGTGGCCAGGCCGCTGCCAGAGAAGCAGGGCCAGTAACTGCGGAGTCGCAATTGCTGACTGAAATAGAGAAAGGCGCAACCACTGTGCTGAAGTTAAAACAACGGTCCCATATTCAGTACATTCCTGGGAAACGCTTTGGGAGAATCAGGGATGAGCAGAGATTCATTTGGTTGGAAGAAGTGAGAGATATGTTAGAAAACAAGTTGTAATGCTAGGAAAACTTACGGTAAATGGGCTGAGTGTCAGTAAGCTTACCCAGGATGCTCAGAAAGTGGTTGAGTGTGTGGGGAAGGCTCGTTGGGCCAACTCAAGGAGTTTGGGCTTATTCTGGAGGCAGTGAAAGGCACGGAACGCTTTTCAGTAAAGAAGCACTGTGACATTTTAGAGCTCATCTGATGTTTGCAGTTGGCAAACTTCAGAAACACTGGAATGGGAAGCTGGACAAGTGGGGCCCACATGCTATAAAGCTTATATCCCATGCGCTAACCCAGGGCCAGGCACGGAGGAGCCCAGTGCAAGTGTGTCGAATGGAATCAAGACTTGATCCGAATCAGCCCCTGCTCTTGGTCACAGAGGACAAGACAAAAGATAAAATATGGATCCAGCGTAGCATCTAGCTGCTTGGGAAAATGCAAATGCATGCTGGTTTCACAGGACAAGTTATAACCAATACGTTGGGCGTGGCCTCGGCCCGCCCAGCAGCCCCGTCAGTCAAGGCTGCCTAAGAGACCTTTTCATGGCAGCCTCTGAGCCACTACTCAGCTGAGCTGAGGAGAGAATGTCTGCCAGTGCCTAGATGTGACACTCGTGGGTGACCACTGGAGGCCATCCTTAGGGAAGTCACTGTCACCTAACATTTCAGGGAGCTAAATAAAGGGCTGTGTCCCGTCCTCAGCTAGTCCAGAGCTTCAGTGAGTGGCGTCTGTCACATAGTGTTCCTGTGACATGGGTGGCTATTTGTGCAATGTGCAGTGTGGCATCGTTCCTTGCTGTTGGCCTCTAAGGGTGGACTGTGTGTGTGCATGCAGGAGCTGGCTCTGGACCACGTGTTTGGCTAC
Source organism: Chionomys nivalis (assembly GCF_950005125.1). Lineage (NCBI taxonomy): Eukaryota > Metazoa > Chordata > Mammalia > Rodentia > Cricetidae > Chionomys > Chionomys nivalis. Next base: position 14,008,601 of record NC_080091.1, read on the forward strand.
AGAGGATTTGACTGCCGGAACAACCTGCATTACCTTAACGATGGTGCCGACATCATTTTCCACACCGCGGCTGCTGGCATTGTACAGAACCTCTCCACAGGTAGCTTTGGGAGACATGGCCGCGCCCACCCGTCTGCATCTTTTCCCACTCTCTCGACGCCCCAAAGCTTCTTCCCTTTGAGCCATTCTACCCTTTTCCAGGCTGGTGCCACCCAGTCCTCAAAGTGCTCCCTCAGCTCTTGGGGCCAGGCCTCCTGCCTCTCTGGTCCCAGCCTGGTTTGACCATGGCGTAGGCACTGGAGGGGAGCCACCTGCTTCTAGCAGCTCCTCTGTGGTGAGAGGAAAGAAAGGCTGGGGAAAGAGGGGCGTGGAAACAGAGAGATGAGGAATAGGCAGAGAGGGAAATTAAGAGCAAAGCAAAGGGCTTCCGGTTCTCAAACACACGATGGTCCTCCTGTATCCAGACGGCCAGAATCAGAAGTGTGTGCCACAGGCCCCACTTGTTTTGACTCAAGCAGTGTTCACAAAGAGTGTGTTATTAACAGAGACACTCGGTGTCTCTAGCCATGAGTCCAGTTAAGAAATAAAAGCTTTAAAAGGAAACATCATTTCTTCATGTTTGAGGCCAGCCTGGTCTACAGAGTGAATTCCAGGGCAGCCCGGACTGTTACAAAGTAAACCCTGTCTTGGGGGGCAGGGGACGGACAATGACAACATAATATTTCAAACAGAAAATGTGTAACAGACCCGAATCCACATCTCCACTGTCAGATCAGATGTATCCTCACTGTAACTCACTGTGTAGTTATGTGGAGATTTGGAGAGTACAAACACTGGGTTGTCTTGATCTTTCTCCCTTTTGGGAAAGAAAGCTTTGAGACTTCTCATGTTTTCTCGGTGTTTTAGGCACATGCCGGCATTTTAGGAACACTGAGCTGTATCCATGTTTATTAATGTTGCCGCTCCCCAGTCTGTTCTTGGGCATTTGGGTGGCTTTTTTTTTTTTTCTTTTCAAGTTTTACTTTTCTTTTTTTTTTATTATTTTTTTTATTTTTTTTATTTTATTAATTAATTTATTTAATTATTAAAGATTTCTGCCTCTTCCCCGCCACCACCTCCCATTCCCTCCCCCTCCCCCAATCAAGTTTGGGTGGCTTTTAAAAGGCCCTTTGGAAGTACTTCCTTCTGCTTCCTGGGAAATCTGTTGACCTGCGCCAGCCAAGCTCAGAGGTGGGCGCTGAGAAAACATCCATCTTGTGCCAAGGGGAGGAGGGAACTTGAACTTCCTCGTTTTAGTCTCTGAAAGCATTGTGTTTGACCTGTGTGCTGGACCCACACAGGCAGTGGGAAAGGCTAATGTAGATTATGGTTATATTAGAATGGGTAGGACTACTCTGAAAATGAGAGTTTGGGTTTTCTAAAAACCTAATCTTTTATAGGCATGTCCAGATTCCCCATTCAGCTGTGACAGCCGTGACCGGCCGCGAGATCCCACTACCCACCTTCCACAAATCTCTCTCTCCTAGGCAGCCAGAGCTTCTACCTGGAGCACACGGATGACATCCTCTGCCTCACAGTGAACCAGCACCCAAAATACAGAAATGTGGTGGCTACCAGCCAGATAGGTAGGGCTCCTCGCTGGGACTGGCTCTCGCGGCTGTACAGGGCGCTGGCCTATAGAACCAGCACTCTCTGGAGAGGGGGTGACTTAGACCCTTTCTTCCTGATGTCTCAGGTGTTTTGTTGTTGTTTTGGATTTTTTTTTCGAGTCTTAAATATATCTGTGGAACTTGAGTTGATACATGTAGTGACTGGTGATTCTGAGGGACCATAAACATCAGACCACAGCCAGACGGTTAAATAAATAGATGCTCCTCTTCCCTGTGGACTGGACCCCAGGTGTAAGTGAAGGTCATGTCTTGAAGGGGGTGAGTGCTTGGCGAGCGTGCAGTGCAGCTTGCGGACATGGCTCTTCCGTTCCCCCGAGAAACCGCCAGCCACACATGTGAACTGCACACTCGTGAACAGTCACCTGCATACTTTTTTACTTTTGTCAAAGAACTGTCAAAGGCAGTTCTTACAAAAATCTCTCACTTGTTTTCATCAAAGCCGCGTTTGTTTTAAAGCTTCGTTTGGAGCATCCTTTACTGGGGTTGTTAGGAACGTGACTTACCGCTCTTGTTTCTCCCGACTTCCTCATTGCCACTGCCCACGGTTGCAGGTGACACCATAGACAACACAGGTACGGCTGTCCCGGCTGTGAACAGCTCAGATCCACACAGCAAGGTCATGTCGGTGTAACATTTGCTGGTTGTATCTGCCTGTGCTGCAGATACAAATCTATCCTCACCAGTTCCCTTGGAATAAAATCCTCCACAAGTGTGTCAGACATCAATGTCCGTATGCTCTGTCTTCAGTAGCAAGTTTCTTAATGTCTTTCTTTGGCCAGGTCAGACTAGATGTCTCTAATGTCCAGTAGCTGTGACACCCCCAAGCACTTGTCTGAGGAAGAGCCCTTAGTGGGACACCAACAGTGAGGCGCCACCATCTCTGCTATCTCTCCCACACTCAGGGACAACGCCTTCGATTCACATCTGGGATGCCATGACCAAACACACCCTTTCCATGCTGCGGTGCTTCCACTCCAAGGGGGTGAATTACGTCAACTTCAGTGCAACTGGGAAGCTCCTGGTGTCCGTGGGCGTGGATCCAGAGCACACCATCACCGTCTGGCGATGGCAGGAAGGTAACAAGCTGGGTTTCTTGTCCCCTCTCCAGGGTTCCCCTGTGGAGTGAGCTGGGATAGAAGCCCAGACTGCTCCCAAGCAAGCCACTCCCAATGCTCAGCCTATTCCCTGTACCATGGCCAGCTGGAGGCTTCTCAGGAGCTATGGTGGCTAGGGAAAGACCCATGGGTATGTTGGGAAAGTACTAACGCTGGCCACAGAGACAGCACTGTCCTCTTTGTCTTCAGCACCTCAGGGTTCCTTTTGGTGGCCTCTGGATTCTGCTCCAACTGTTTGACAGTGGTCACCTTGCTAAATTTCAGTTGGTCGAGTATTTTTATGCTTTAACACTTGTGAAATGAGGGTTCACCATAATCACTGTGTAGGGCACCCCTTTCACAGGGGTCGCCTGAGACCATCGGAAACACGAATATTTACATTAAGATTCACAACAGTAACAAAATTAGTTATGAAGTAGCAATGAACATAATTTTATGGTTTGGGGAGGGGTCACCACAGCACGAGGAACTGCTTCAAAGGGTTGCAGCGCTAGGAAGGCTGAGAACCAGAACCACTGGTTTAATAGTATAATTATGAATTTTTTTCTTATCTACCCCCCCACATGCACACCCACGCATGCATGCATGCACACCAGCTGCTACTAAATTTGTAATGTCTTAAAATTAAAAGTATGCAATTTTCCGAGTATGTGCTCAGGTCGGTCTTGGCAAAAGCGGATCCAATTAGTAAGGGCATTAATGAGGTCTATCTGCAGCTGGTATCTGGGACACACGGAACAGACAAGCAGAGAGGTGGCACTTCTTCAATCAAAGACCCTAGAGTCCCATTCTCTCCTCATCTTGGATGGGGTGTGAAGGGCTTTAAAGAGGTGTATACATTCTGAGAAAAGGTCCCATTTTTCCTGAGTTCCAGCTAAGAGAGGCCGATGTTTCAGAGTCTCCTTACACCGCACTGGGAGCCAGCTAGACCCATGGTATTTCCAGGAAACCACGCTGTCATCTTGTTTACAGTTCACTGTGTCCAAGTGTCCCTATAACCCATCTCTCTGGGATTCAATCAGTTGCTTAGGATTCCAGGTGGTGGACCAGTGAGATGGTGCAGATGAGAAACAGAGCATCGTACCGCGGCCTCAAAGCATTCCAGAGTTGGAAGGGCTAAGGACATCGTCTAGCCATCCAGGTCCACCCCACAGAAGTCCTCCAGAGCTTTCCTGCAGCTTCCTTCAGGACACAGCTCCTGCCGCTTCCTCAGAAGCCTGTCACTGTTAGCTCTTTTCAGTGGGGCAGAGTTGTGTTCCAGAGTTGTGTTCCCTTTTCCTCGGGCTGTTGACTCTGTCGCAGGCCCAGAGAGAAGAGTGAGTCCATGGCCCCACCCAGTCTCCTGTCTTCAAGCTCATGCTCCCTCATCGCCTCCCCCACTTATCCCTCCAGGCAGAGCCTGCTCATCTGGGACTCTTCTGAGCCCACAAGGCAGCAAGGAGCTGAAGAGCCACCCATTACCCAGCTCCCAAGAGTCTCCTCTTTAACCAGCTCCCCAGAGGAGGGAAGGGTGGCGTGTCCTCTCCTTGTGTTATTGGAATCAGTCTGTCAGAGGCTTCGGAGCAGATGCCCTCTTCATAGTTGACTACACACAACTTCTCTTCCTTTCTCTAGTGTGTAGTGTTTTTTGCCGTTCAAATCCTGCCTTCATATAAACAGCTCACACTGGGTGAGGTTTACATACATCTGTGTTATTTCTAAAGAGCATATTGTGCATTCCAGTCTTGTTAGTGGGTCATTTTGGAGAGCATGTGTATGAATAATAAGATGGGATTTCATGTGAACTTACTACATAGAGTGCATGTTTCAGGTCTTTTACATGTCTATGTAACTTGTTCTGAACAGACTAGAAGCCAGCTCGGTGTCTCCACAGTGAAAAATACTCATGAGATTAAAACAAGAGGAGAAGCCCAGTGGCTTAAATATGACTCTTGTTATAATTTTTCATTTCCTCCAAAGCTGGCGAGGTTGATCTTTGCATTTCTTGTTGGCCACGTACACTACTGCATCTGTAGTCACAGCCCGTCTGTTGAGTTGGAGACAGGGTGTCTACTTACAATGACGTGTTGGTCTTTATTAAGGGTCCCACTTGTTCTTTGCTGTCAGATGAAGTTGATGGTCTTGGAGCCCATGGTTTTAAAGCCCCAGATAGTGAGATCTGCTACTTCTGTGAGCACAGTGTCGATGGTGTGCTTCTGTAGCGCCATCATGAAAAACAAATGAACCAATGAACAGAGATGAGAAAAAAAGGGGTCTGGTTAAATAATAAAGGGGGGAGAAGAAAATGGGACTAAAACAAGGAGAGGATGTGGAAAGAGACTTGAAGGAAAAGTAACAAGTTTAAAATAAAAATTTAAAGGGTTTAAAAGAGTAGAAGGGATCCTAAAATGCAGGCAAAAGGAATAGAAACCTAGAAGTTTTAAAAGAATCTAAAGAAATGGTGAGTTAGTTCCCAGTGTGGAGTGATGTTTGTGGCCAGGTACTTCCTACCTGTACCAGCCCTTCCACTTCTCATGGTGTGACTTCTCACGGTGTGACTTCTCATGATGTGACTGACTTCTCACGGTGTGACTTCTCATGGTGTGACTTCTCACGGTGTGACTTCTCATGGTGTGTGTGACTTCTCACGGTGAGACTTCTCACGGTATGTGTGACTTCTCACAGTGTGACTTCTCATGGTGTGACTTCTCATGGTATGACTGACTTCTCACGGTGTGACTTCTCACGGTGTGACTTCTCACGGTGTGACTTCTCACGGTGTGACTTCTCACGGTGTGACTTCTCACAGTGTGACTTCTGTGTGACTTCTCATGGTGTGACTTCTCACGGTATGACTGACTTCTCACGGTATGACTTCCCACAGTGTGACTTCTCACAGTGTGACTTCTCATGGTATGACTTCCCACAGTGTGACTTCTCATGGTGTGACTTCTCATGGTTTAACTCCACAGCTAGAACAGTTGTCATACCGGTTTCAGTGAGGATCCCGAGGGCACAGCAGAAAGGTTAATATAGTCGGGGATGGTCTACAATAAAGTTGAGATTCCAGATGAAGGACAAGTGAGGATAAGTGAGGCACAGAGGACATTTAGAGTATGGTATAAGAAAAACTAGTAACTAAATATAAAAAGGAAAAATTTAAACATAAAATGCACAAGCTGCAAAGGGATGTTGAGGTTAGAGAAACTCAGCACAGGGCAGCTTGGGGTAGAAGTAAGGAGATAAAAGGCATCCGAAGGATCTGAGCTGCCAGGGACACTGGAAGGGCAGGCGAGCCTCCTGGAGGCGAACAGTGCTGATCTGGGAGCAGAAAGATGTAGTAGGAGGGTAAATCAATCCTACCTTTTTCTGGAATCTAGAAGCTTCCATATTATGGGCCACAGTCATTTCCTTCTCTAGTCATGGGCTTGTGGGTAGAGGTTCTGTTAGTAGCACCCACTTCTCTGGAAAATATTCCCAGGCACACGTATATGCCCTACTTGTCATGGTGTCTGAAGGGATGCTGTTAAAGAAGGAACTCGACCTGAGTTCTGAGTGGATGGAAAGCAGGCCTGGACTCTTACTTCTTGCTCTGGCCCACACATGTCAAAAGAACTAGCCTCATTAAACTCTGTTGCCCACACAGGTACCAAGGTTGCCAGCCGAGGGGGTCACTTGGAGCGTATCTTTGTGGTAGAATTTCGCCCCGACTCAGACACACAGTTTGTATCTGTTGGGGTCAAACACATGAAGTTCTGGACCCTGGCTGGAAGTGCGCTGCTATACAAGAAAGGGGTCATCGGGTCCATGGAGGCTGCCAAGATGCAGACAATGCTGTCCGTGGCTTTTGGTGCTGTAAGTTCCAGCAGATGCTGTCTCAGTGAGGGTCCTGAGTCCTCAGGCTGGGCGTGGGTCCTGAGTCCTCAGGCTGGGCGTGGGAGTGGGGGCAGGTTTTGGCCAATAAGCCAAACCAACGAGAAGACCACTTTCACGTCCCTTATTAAGCGGTTCCTTAGTAAACAGTGTTTTGTTCTCCAACCTTACCATCAGTGGGGGATTAACTACACTGTGCACTGAGTCCTTTGTGTTCTTGGTCCTCAGCATCCATAGGGGATGGTCTGCACTGTGTGTGTGTGTGGTGTGTTTGTCAGTGTGTTGCTGGATGTGTGGATACTAAAGGGCAATTGTAGGTGTCATTAGGAGCCAGTCACCTCCTTCAAGACAGTCTGTCACTGAACCTGAAGATTGCTAATTAGGCCCGGCTGGCTGGCCAGTGACCCTCAGGGATCTCCGTCTCCAGGTTCCCAGCACTGAGGTTAGCAGCATATACCAGCATTACCAGAATTTTGTAAATGTAGATTCTGGGGATTGAACTCAGGTCCTCATTCTTGCAAGGCAAGTGCTTACTGGCTAGGCTGTTTCCTTAGTCCCTCCAGTAACTACATGTTTACCCATTTTTTTGTTCTCAAATGTTGAGTCAAACTGTTAGTCACTTTTCCCGTTGCCATGACAGAATAGCTGAGGAGAGCAAGTTAAGCCAGGGTTTATTTTCCTCGTGGGTTGCGATCAGATCATCATGACAGCAGCAGCATGTTGGCAGAGTTGAGGTGGCTAGCCGCATGGTGACCAGAGTCAGGAGGCAGAGACGCTGCTCACTCTCTCCCTGTTCACTCTGAGAGTCCAGAGAACGGACTTGCGCTACTCACATCCAACTATGCCCTTTGCCCTTGTTCTTTCCATTCAAACTGACAGTGATAACCTTCTAGGGGTAGGCACTACCCAGGGCAGGTGACACCAAAGCAGACCCTGCTTACATAGACCCTGAGCATGCTGGGACTAATTTCCACCCTCAGACAGTGGTCTTTTTCTTCCTGACCCCCCTGCTCCCCAAAGCCCTGAGCCATTGCAAACTCGTCTGGCACATGCAAGGCAGCTCCAGGTGTCCCAAGCACATAGTGTCCACTTCCAGGGCGAACCCCAGGCACATCTGCTTCCTGGATAGGGTTGGCCCTGCCCCTACTGTGGCCTGTCTTGTGTTGATGCTGCAGAGGTGCACAGACATGTAACACAAACATGCCCAAACCAATTAGCAAGTAAACTGTAAAGCCAGGGGACCTCTCGTGTCCTTCCGGTTCTCTGCAAATCTGTTTGGGTTAATGCAGATCAGACGGGCGGTGCACAGCTGGTCCTCTCAGCAGAGCTGCCAGTCTGACCGGAGAGATTGTTCAGGGGCTAAGAGCACTCACTGCTCTTCCAGAGGACCTGAGTTCAAATCCCAGCACCCCACTCAGGTATCCCATAACTGCCTGTACCTCTGGCATTCAATTACTCTGGTCTCTGTGGGTACCTATACTCACAGGCATGGACACACACACACACACACACACACCTAATTAAAAATAACATATTAATTTTAAACAAATGAAAGGAGCCAGTGGCTGAGAAGGGACCGTTAACTCTGTCCCTGGTTCCCAAGGTGTCTCTTCGTTTGCAGAACAACCTCACTTTCACCGGTGCCATCAATGGAGATGTCTATGTGTGGAGGGAGCACTTCCTCATCCGGCTGGTGGCCAAGGCCCACACGGGCCCAGTGTTCACGATGTACACCACCCTCCGGGACGGGCTGATCGTGACTGGCGGGAAAGAACGGCCGTAAGCAAAGGTCCCTCTTGGGGATTTGTTTGCTGCTATCTTGAATGGAGTTAAGCAAGGGTTTGTTTTTCTAATCAGACGGCCATCTCTACAAGGGAGCCCAAGGTTCTCCTGAGAGGGCAGTAGAGAAGGCCATTAGCAGCTAAAATCTCAGGAAACACTTCTTAAAAAGATGTTGTGACTGCTCTTGGAGGAAGGGAGGAAGAAGAGGAATGTTAGTGAGAGGGCAGGATTTGTGAAACGCTCTGTTGGTAAGCTGATGAAAACGTACCTGACCTTGGGGGCTATGCTTGCTTTCCTCCAGAGATGAGCTTTTGAAGGTGGTTTAGGATATCTGTGGGACCTAGGAAGGAGGCCACCATGGAGGGTCCATCCTGCTGGGCCTGGGTGGCCGTGCCATCAGTGGCTGGGGCTGAGAGGGCCAGGGAGGGAAGTCTTGAGGGGATGGGTGAAGCCTTTGTACCTTTTGTAGGACTAAAGAAGGAGGCGCTGTAAAGTTATGGGACCAGGAGATGAAGCGCTGCCGGGCTTTCCAGTTGGAGACAGGGCAGCTGGTGGAGTGTGTGCGCTCCGTGTGCCGCGGCAAAGTGAGTATGGCCGGCCCCACGGGAGCCGCTCCTTCACGCCGAGCTGAGGAAGACGGGGTTCCCAGCCGTCACCCCTGAGGTGTAAATTATACTCTGCTCAGCAATCAGAGCCAGGTGAACCTGCTCCAGGAAGCCCAGGGGTGGCTCTGAACCTGTGTCCAGCACCCGGGTTGCTATAGAGGGCTTCGTGTTCCATAGATGAGTGTATCTTTCTGTTTGCCTGACAGGAAGTCAGCCACTGTTGTTAAAGACACTATTCTCATAAGCTGAATGATACCAAATCACTTGCGTAGGGTTCTGAGGCCAGAAGGGAGTCAGGGCCACCGAACTGTTCCTTCAAGGTCATTAGTTCTCAGCTCATTTGTTTGAGCTACACAATGAGACCCTCAGGAGGCATGGCCACACCCAGTCTTTTCCTTTCCAATATATTTAAACGTCCCCTTGGAGATGATGTTTGGGAAGGACTCTCTCCCTGTTTAACACCCCACGTTCATCTCTAAGATGCTCCTCAGCTTGAGGATCTGCTCTGAAAGGCCTTTCCAGCAAGAAAGGCACCCTGACTGCAACCCGCACGTGCTTACGAGTTAGTGACACTCATCTGTCACCTGCGTGAGCTGTGGGCAGGAGTCTGCCCGCTTATATCTCTGCTCAGTGGAAGGAAGAACATGGCCTTGGTAGCTGCTGGGAGAGGGACAAGGCTTTCTTCGGTGGAGAGACACTGGGTGTGCCATCCACACCCCAGGGCAGGCTGCATGCTCAGGAGGAGCTGACCAGCACAAAGTACTTTGTACTTTGGGGGTTTGTTTTGTTTTGTTTTTGCGTATGTGTTTTGTTTGGGGTTAGGTTTTTTCTGAAGAGAGAGAAGAACGCTGCTCAAGCTCCTACCTGAGGGAGCTGCTGGGAAAGGAAGTGGGGAGAGGAGACCACGACAGCTGTTCAGTCCTTAACAAGTCACCTCTCAGCTGCTCTGTTAATAACAACGTAGCAGATTCCACTCACAGTGCTTCTGGATTTATTGTAATTGTTATTTATTATTATTAGTGGGTTTTTTGTGTGTGGTTTTTGCAAGACAGGGTTTCTCTGTGTAGCCCTGGCTGTTCTGGAACTCACTCTGTAGACCAGGCTGACCTCAAACCCAGAGATCCGCCTGCCTCAGCCTCCCGAGTGCGGAGATTAAAGGTGTGTGCCAACCGCCTGGCTTTAAATCATTTTTTAAACTGTGGCAAAACACCTAAAGCTTACCATTTTAACCATTTTATGTACAATGCATAGAAATTAAACACATTTACACTATGACCTTCAAATATTTTCTCATTAAAACTGAGTTTCTATTAAACGCTACCTCCCCTTCACCATCCCTCCTGCCCCTGGTAACTCCGTTCTCCTTTGTGTCCCACAAACTGGTCACCTCGGTCACCTCAGATGAGTGAGCTCACATAGTTCTTCTTCTAATAGTATTTTATTATAACAGGGGAAAATTTTAGTAGGAACCAAAGATGGTGAGATAATTGAAGTTGGTGAAAAGAATGCTGCTTCAAACATCTTGATTGATGGACATATGGAGGGGGAGATCTGGGGTCTAGCCACACACCCCTCTAAGGACATCTTCATCTCAGCCAGCAATGATGGCACAGCAAGGATCTGGGACCTGGCTGACAAGGTAAGTGGTATACTCCGTGTAGTTCATGTTTTTCATTGGGACCGTTAGCTCCCCAATAATGGCCCAGAGACTTATTATTAATTATAAAAGCTAGATCATAGCTTAAGCTTGCTACTAACTAGCTCTTACCACTTAAATTAACCCATTTCTATTCATCTATTGTAGAAGGAGCCGTGGGCCACTTCCCGCCGCCTGGCTCCCAGCTAGCTTTATACCCAAAATAATTACACGGAAACTGTATTCTTTTAAACACTGCTTGGCCCATTAGCTCTAGCCTCTTACTGGCTAACTCTCATATCTTGATTAACCCATTTCGAATAATCTGTGTAGCACCATGGGCTGGTGGCTTACCAGGAAGGATCTTAACCTGCGTCCATCTTAGAGAGGAGAGCTATAGCGTCTGCCTCACTGCCTCCTTCCTCCCAGCATTCTGTTCGGTCTACTCCGCCTATCTAATTTCTGCCCTATCAGGCCAAGCAGTTTTCTTTATTAATTAACCAATGAAAGCAACAGATAGACAGAAGACACTCCCACATCAATCTATGTATTGCCACATGGCTGTGGCTTTACTGTCCTCCAGCACGCCTTGTTCCCTGTGTCTGCTGGTGACCCCACCTTTCTTCCCAGCATCCTCTGTGTCTGGCTGTCTCACCCATACCTTCTTCCTAGCTAATGGCTCTTTAGCTTTTTATTAAACCAGTAAGGTGGCACCTTGGCAAAGACACATCTTCACAGTGTACAAAAAGTTCACACCACAACAACCCTGTCAGGCTCGTGTGCCTGTAGCAGCTGGAGCCTGTAGCAGCTGGAGCAGAGGTGGGAGCAGCTGGAGCAGGCACGCTGGATCCGCACTGTTAGGAAGTCTACTAATAAAGTCCCTCACACATCTCATCTGCGCTTTCACAGTTCATCTGCCTGGTTATACTTACATCGAGACGGGGTCCAGCCTAGGCTGCCCTTGAACTCCGTATGCAGTGCTGGGAATCCAGGCAGTTCTGGGCTCAAACCAAGGCTTCATGGAATTAGATAAGCACTCTACTGAGCCCTAGATGTTGATACTTCCAGAATAATTGAATTGAACATTACTATCTTTTTATGAAAGGACAAGGGAAGAGAAAGAAGGGAAAGGAATGTTTGAGAATGTCAAATGTTCCCATCAGGTCTCAGGAAGTTGGGAAAACCTTGGGGTGAGGAAGTAAAATATCAAGAAAAAGGTTACTGAGCCTTACCCGGCCAGAACAAACACCAAATTCTGTTTCAAAACGGCAAAGAAATGTTTGGTCATATTCTTGTAGTATAAGGGTCAAGGAATGTTAATACTCATCTAGTTTCGGAGCTATTACAGTTACTAAAAGCAGCTTACACTCGCTGAAAACCTGCTCTGTACTGGAAGCTTCCTCTACGCTATGGTTGCTGCCTATAAGACTTTCCCAAGCCCGACGTCAGTACCCCTTCTGTACGGGCAGCAGTGGACACAAACATACCCACCTAGGAAGTGAGAGCCCGTTTCAAGAGCTGAGCTAGCGTGCTGACGGCTGACGTTCAGGTTCTTTCCCTCTAGCAAGTGCCTGGCAGAGCCCAAGGTCTAGGTCTGGCCGCTGTTTCCATAGGTGAAGCCACACTGCTGTCCACAGTTGGCCAAGCTGGGTAGTTAGCACACAGATCCTGCAGTGTCAGCGTAACGTTATGACGATACTAGCAGGCAACGCTTGCCAAACGGTGCCCTGCAATGTGCTATCCCCCAAGTGGTTGTCATCACGATGCCCAAAGGGGTTGACTATGAGAAAACACTGGCGGCCTTCAGTAGTCTGACTTCCCTGTCCTGCTGTCGGACGTCCCCCAGAGGTCAGCCCAGGGGAGGAGGGCTCAGATGACTCTTTGTATCCGTGCAGAAACTGCTAAACAAGGTGAGCCTGGGCCACGCGGCCAGGTGTGCAGCCTATAGCCCCGATGGGGAGATGGTGGCCATTGGCATGAAGAATGGAGAGTTTGTCATCTTGCTGGTGAACAGCCTGAAAATTTGGGGGAAAAAACGAGACCGGAAATCTGCCATCCAAGATATCAGGTACGTGAGTGGTCTGAGCCAGAAGGGTAAGCGCTCTTTACCGTGGTCCTTTTAGTGGCGGTGTAGAAGGCACAGTTGAAAGGGTTGCTTCTCCAGCCAGTTATCTAAGGGTACCTCTCACAGCCATTTTTCCATAAGATGGTAAAAATACTTGTAATTTTACAAACGGCTGTATACCACCCTTTGGGATTAGATTCAGGAAATGTGTTTAATTTCATAGAACCTGGGGAGACGCCAGCCACATGTGAGTGGGGAGGCTCATCTCATAGTCTTGGGACAGTGCTGACCCATGTTTGTGTGTTCGGATCTGCCTTGTACCTGAGCAGCCCCACAAAGCTTCCTCACGGACCACACTCTTGATTGTGTTTTCCCCTAGAATCAGCCCAGACAACAGGTTCTTAGCTGTGGGCTCTTCCGAGCACACGGTTGACTTCTATGACCTCACTCAGGGCACAAGTCTGAACCGCATGGGCTACTGCAAAGACATCCCAAGCTTTGTCATTCAGATGGACTTTTCTGCAGATAGCAAATACATTCAGGTATGCTGCTGGTTAACTTGTCTCGGGGGCGACCAAGAAGAGCAACAAAGCAGCGTTTCTATCAGTAGAGTGCTGACTGCATGCTGGGCAACATCCTAATTTATCCACTACAGGCAGCTTCCAAGAGCTGTTCCTTTCCTCCTGTTTTATAAATGTAGAAACAGAGGCTTAGATAATTCATATATATAGTCATTCTTTAGTAAGACACAAAAACCAATATATAGCAGGGAGCATATCCCTAGTCGTCTTTAACCTAACTTTCACCAGCCCTTCATCACAATTTCCTAATTTCTGGGGCTTAGCAGATGGCTCAGCAGGTAACAGTACCTGCAGCTAAACCCAAGTTCAAACCCTCCCCCGTCCCACGTGATGGAAGGAGACCTGATTCCCACAGTTTGCCCTCTGACCTCCATACATGCACTGTGGCAGGCACTTGCATGCATGTACACACACAGAGAGACTCATCAACAGTGTTATTTTAAAAAAGCCTTCCTAGTCTCTAGTTCCCTAGGGCTGCGCTGAGCTTGTCTGGCTTGTTTATGCTGCTGCATACTGGAGTGGGCTGGGGAGCTCATCCCTGGGTCCAGCAGAGATGACCAGTATGGCGAGATCAAGGGGCCCTTCCTTTGGAACTGATTCAGTATTCCAGCATTTGGGAGCCTAGGGTTGGATATTCACTATGAAAGAGAGGAGTGCACACATACTCACTTTGCAAATGTAGCAACACGTTAGGCCAGGTGAGCTTATGGATGGATACAATGTGTTGTCTCCTGGAGCGTGCACTTGCAGGGAGAAGACAAATATGAAATCACAAATGCCATGCCCGTGTGCTGCAAAGGCAAGTGAAGGGTGCCAGCCGCCCCCGAAGAGGTAGCATTTTAGACCTGCCTCCCTTCTAAACAAGTGCTGCCTAGGCTGAGTCTGTACTTGTGTAGGAGTAACCTGACAATGGGGGTGGGATTTTTGCTCTAAGCCATCTGCATTAAAACCCGGAGGCAGACAGACTTAGGCTCATTCCATGAACAGAGGAGTCGGGTGGCTATGTAGAGGCATCGTCACCACGTGGAGTAAAGAAAGGGTCTAAGATGTAAGATGCTGGCAAATCTCCCTGAATGTGAAAACAGTTCCACCAGGGACTCCTAGAGAAGCAGGGCCATCAGACACTGCCCACCATGACTTGCCCTTCGTGCCTTCGCTCTCTGAGAACAGGGGGTTTCTAGGTATTAGAATCTTGGCCCTCCCACCCTCACAGGGTTTGATCTGACAAGCTGGGCCAAAGATCCCTGTTGCCAACGAGTTTCCAAGTCACTGACGTGCAACCACATTTGGAGAACCAATGTGTCAGGACTTTGGGAAATGGAGGGTGTGTGCTAGAAGACACCCCATCCTGTGAACTTTGCATGGGCTGTGTCCAGGCTTTGTAGGCAGAGCTGAATTCAGGTTTTGATGTTGGGGTCTGAACGGGTGTTCAGGAAGACAGCCAAGGGGGTCTGTGGGATTGAGGAAGCAGATGAACGTGGTTCCTCTCCACTCGCAGGTGTCAACGGGAGCCTACAAGCGCCAGGTGCATGAGGTTCCCCTTGGGAAGCAGGTAACTGAAGCCATGGTCATTGAGAAGATCACCTGGGCTTCCTGGACAAGGTGACTAGAACTCTACTTGGAATGGTCCCACCTCTGCCTCTGGGGTTGTAATGGCCATGGCAAGAAGAGCTGAGAGGAAACTATCTTTCTTGGGGTGGGGTGTGAGCATGGGAAGATCAGTGCTTTGTGAGCAGCAAGTCCTTTTTGTCTGATCTCTCATACCAACCCCAAATCCCATTCAGCAAGTTCAAGTGTTTTGGCCAAGCCCAGGAACAATGAGGCTTCTAGGAACCTGGAGAAAGAAGGCACAAGGGTGGGACACTGGGGAATAGAGTTATTGTTAAACAGGTGAAGAAACAATGCCTGCTCTAGTCAAGGCAAGGAACAACAGTGAGGAGCCCCGCCCTTGCCAACACACGCACGTTCACACTCACATATACATACAGTAGGACCATAGAGAAGAAAAACTTCAAGCCAGGCAGTGGTGGCACACACCTATAATCCCAGCACTTTGGAGGCAGAGGCAGGTGGATCTCAGTGAGTTCAAGGCCAGCTTGGTCTACAAGAGCTAGTTCCAGGACAGCTAGGGCTGTTACACAGAGAAACCCTGTCTCAAAAAAAGCAAGTTCGAGACCAGCCTGGTCTACAGAGCTAGTTCCAGGACAGGCTCCAAAGCCACAGAGAAACCCTGTCTCGAAAAACCAAAAAAAAAGCAGAACGAAAAAGGAAGGAAGGAGACAGACACAAAAAATGAAAGAGGCAAGAAAAAAACAAAAAAGAAAGAAGAAAAAGAGAGAGAAAGAAGAAAAGAAAGAAAGAAAGAAAGAAAGAAAGAAAGAAAGAAAGAAAGAAAGAAAGAAAGAAAGAAAACCAAAGCTGGAATAAACTTTTCTTTCTGGAATATAGGGATGGGGTCTGAGAAGGGAACAGTACAAGTACACAGCAGGGGATGGCTGTTTCCTGACAGCCACCAGGGACCAAATTGTGTAGAATCCTTACCTACATCTTACACCAGAAGGGGACAATGGCCCTAGGAAATTCCGCACATCTTCCTAACGCCTTTCCCTCTTGGACCAGTGTTCTAGGAGATGAAGTCATTGGAATCTGGCCACGAAATGCAGACAAGGCTGACGTCAACTGTGCATGTGTGACCCATGCTGGCTTGAACATTGTCACAGGAGATGATTTCGGGCTGGTGAAGCTCTTCGATTTTCCATGCACAGAGAAATTCGTGAGTTTTCTTAAGCAGCCCCCAAACCGCCTCTAGGCCATGCTCCTGTAGTTGGAGGGATCCACACATAGATGGCCATCTGAGTTAGCATGGATCCAGCCCTGTGGAGATCGGGCTGGCGTTTTAATGTCCTGTCCCTCTGCAGCTGCAGCCCCGAAAACTAGACAGATGGCGGCGGGGGGGGGGGGGGGGGACGACAAAATGACCACGAGGGAAAGCAGCAAAAGGCTGGCTGGCAGGGTAGCTTGGAAGTGCCGTGGTTACAGCTGACCTTCCCGAGCCTGGGTCTCGGAGCAGCATCCGCAGCCCTAGGAAGAAGGGAGACTGCCAGGCCACAGCAGGTTCTCTTCACCTCAACTCTTGGTCCACACAGAGCTGCAGGGGTTTCTGGGAGCAGGGCAGCGGGTGGATCTGTAACTTGACTTTGTTACTGGAAATAAAAGGCACTCAGCTGCTTCCATTTTTCCCTCACAGGCCAAGCATAAACGCTATTTTGGTCACTCGGCTCACGTGACAAACATCCGTTTCTCATACGACGACAAGTATGTGGTCAGCACCGGAGGAGATGACTGCAGGTAGGGGCCCGACTGATTGTCCTCTAGTCCAGCGTCCAGGACACAAGGGTCAGATATGGGACGACAGTAAAAAGAAAATCCCACGAGTTAGTAGGAAAAGCAAGGACTTGCTATATTCTCACTGGGATTCTCTACACACTTGGACAGATCCATGTCCCCACTAGTGCTGTCCTGGGACGGTTGAGCGCATGTCACGTGACAGCTATTCGGAATATGGCTTTGGGGAGCAAAAACGGTGAGAAATCTAGAATGGCTAACTCCAGTAGAAACAATCCCTGGAATAACCATGTGTCCCTAAGAACCACTAGTCTGGGCTGGTGTCTTTTAGAAGCATCACTACAGCCAGAGACGTTTAAAGATGTTCATAATGCGGAGCCTTAGCGGTGCAGGAGCAGTTGAGCAAGGGCTGGTCTCGAGTAGACAGGAGGAATGGAAAGGGATCAGGGCTAGGGCTAGTCAGAGGCACAACTGTTTGGATGGACAGCCAAGGTAACTTTTGACCTCATGGTGAAGTGGGCAGGTTATTCCACATGACACATGGCTGGGAAGCCATTGTTTTTGAAGAAACCCTTGCCAGGCGGTGGTGACACACACCTTTAATCCCAGCACTCGGGAGGCAGAGGCAGGCGCGGATCTCTGTGAGTTCGAGGCCAACCTGGTCTACAAGAGCTAGTTCCAGGACAGGCTCCAAAGCTACAGAGAAACCCTGTTTCAAAAAACCAAAAAAAAAAAAACCAACAAAACAGAACAACAACAACAAAAAAAAAAAAACAAAAAACCCTTCCAACCTGAGTCACAGGTCTGAGGTAGAAGAGGGTTTCCGGGCACACAGAGGGACAAACCCAAGTCATTCTACCCTAACTCAATTTTGACATATTGACCTTATATGGGGATGAGGATAAAGAAAAGCAGGCTGGCAAGATAAAATAAATAAATGTGTTTGCTCCCAGCCTGATGGCCCAAGTTCAAGCCCAGCACCGAAATGGAGAGTCCACCACTGAAAGTTG
The DNA here is from genome assembly GCF_950005125.1 of Chionomys nivalis. Classification (NCBI taxonomy): domain Eukaryota; kingdom Metazoa; phylum Chordata; class Mammalia; order Rodentia; family Cricetidae; genus Chionomys; species Chionomys nivalis. The sequence goes on from NC_080091.1 coordinate 14,026,262, forward strand.
TCCCGGCTTCCACACTCATGCTTGCACATGCACTAAACTTATTTTAAAACATTAGAAATAAATGTTGATGTTTGTAATGGTCTAAGTTGTAGATGAGGCACCTATAAAGAGCACAGTGCACTATGCGGGCCGCAGAGCCATCTCGAGTCACTGTAACAGCTACCGTAGGTACTTCTAACGTTGGCACAGTACTGAGACCAGCTCCTCTGGAATATTAACACCCACTGAAAACAATGTAGCCAAAGAGAACAAGCTAAGACTAGGAGACCTAAATGAACAAGACTATCAGTAACCTAAAAACGTAAGGCTTGTGTATCTTATATAAAGGGCTTTGTTTAAATGGCACTGATAAAACCTCTAAATACTAACAGGACAGATAGTGTGAGGTCAGGTTGCCCAAAGTTCCCAGCGACTTCATTCTGCAAAAGGGGTGAGAGCAGACACACGTCAAAGAACTCTAAAACAGAGCCATAAGCCAGGCATGGTGGCTCACACCCGTAATCCTCAGACTACATAGTGAAACCCTGTCCCCAAAACAAAATAACTAGGAGGGGGGGGAAGACTACAATAGGTGGCAAGACCTGGTTTACATTTTGAGATCTTGAGCAGTGGGCAAGACTGTGTTTGGCACCTGGCAAAATTTCAGTATCTGGCCCCACAAAAATGTCTGGTCTGCTTTTCAGTGTATTTGTATGGCGCTGTCTGTAAACGCGGAAGCTCGTGCGCTATGCTGCTTCTCCCCAGCTATTTCCAGGCAGTGCAGAGGTGCCTTCTCCATGTCAACTGCTGTGGGACGCACAAGCTCTGAATGCCAACAAGGTTGTAGGACTGTCTCACAATCGGGACTTCGCAAGACGGTGATGCCAAGAAGGAAAGTCAAGTCCTACAGTATTAAGACTGTTTGCTTCTGTGCTGGAGACTAAAACCTACGCTCACTGGTAACTACACTAACAACGAAATCCTGGTGATGTAGCCCACTGACAAAATTTACAGCCTCAGTTACCTAACCAATATGTAGCTTTTAATTTGCATTACGACTTTTACAAAGGTGTTTTTGCTATTCTTTTTCTATATATTTCAAGAATGTTCACTGGACGTGACAGTGTAAGTCAGAAATAGTAGACAGCTTGTTTGCCGCATTTAGCTTTCAAAACCAAATGAGCCATGTATAAACAGTTGAAAAACTTAATTTTTAAAAGTATCATTTGCAGTTTTCTATCCATTAAGTGCCTTGAAAGTCCCCAGTTGTGTGGGCTGCTGCCTCCCCTCCCAGTGTCTCCTGTCTACACATGGTGCTAAAACTTTCGGGCTGAGGAGGGCTACGGGACTAGCAGACCCTGCCACTTGTCCTGTGTGTGTCTAGGGTTTCTAAAGGCCTCAGTCACCTGCTCAGAGGAAGTGGTAACAAGGAAGGGAGCAGAACTCAAATCTGTGGGAAATAGCATGGGTTTTATGTTAGTGCCAAATCCAACCTAACCTAAATCCTTCAAACAAAACTAGAAGATGTAAGGGGGTTTGGTATAAGGGGTGGGGTGTCTCCAGTATGTCCAAGTGAGTGCACTGATCTGTCTTGCTAAAAGGCTGTGTTTGGTTTATTCCCTTGGGTAGGGCTGGCTTGGCTCCATTTGTTTCAGATAATCAATGCAAGCCAAATCTAGATTTTAAAATCTCTCTTGAACAAATTCCCAACTTGAGTTTCTTGAATTTCCTCAGTCAGTTGTAGGAGCCCCGTTACGCCAAGGGCACTCACAGGAAGCAGGCTGCTGTGAGAGGCGGTCACTGAGTGCACAGCCACGGTCCTCCCAGTCTGTATACTACAATTCTGGACCTGGAGTCCCTAGCTGTCTGCAGCTGTCAACTTAGAGAAAGGGGGAAATGAAGCATTTCAGTTAAAGAATAGATTATTAACATTTACCCCAGAAGTGCTTCAGCATTCTGAAAGGATTAGACTACTCATTAAGCTATTTTCCATGCCACTTTATTAATGCCTTACATTAACCCACTAGTAGGTTGTCGGGCCCTCAGTAGAGTCCCTATGCGGCCCTAGTTCTATTTCTTGTAACTGGCGATGCTGAGTGGTGACCATGTCTGCCTATCTTGCACTACCGACCTTCATTCTGACCAGATCCTGCATTTAAATCACCATGTGGATGGACACCTGATTAATCAGTGCTACATGTACATGTATATTTGAAGAGCAATAGTGTGTTATAAAGACTTCTGAAAATCTCATTTGTAAAGTTTATGTGGTGTGATTTTGTGTATATTCATAAATCTTGCACTGTATTCTGTTAAAATATTGGTGCATGAGTTTATTTTCGGTCGAGTATAAAAGAATTTAACACCTTTTGTTATGGGTCAAATAAATTTCACTATGTAAATTGCTCTTTGTTCTTTAGCTGTTTCATGAACTAAAAGCATGTCACTGTCCACTCAATGAAACCAGACACTAAACACATATATTAAGTCTATATGCTTTATTGATACTTTGCTTTTACAGTTCACAATGCATTCCACAGATAATTCAGTACAGCTTAAACCACAATGGCTAAGTCTTCATTTTATGATTTCTTGCATAACAATGCTTGATAACTGCAAACATTTGGAAGCATTAAATTCAGTCCATAGAATCAGAGTCTGTGGCAGAATCAACTATACAGTAAGTCTCTGCAATCACGTTGATGCTGGAGCCCTGAAAACAGGGGGTAGTGCTCCCAGAAGTACGTTCTCTTCCTAGTTTACGTGCTTGAGACTACACCGTATGACCGACGACTGTGGGGCAGCTGGAAGGTAGAGATCTAAGCTTTGTGAAACACTATATATAGATTATGTCTATATTTACTTATATTGGCAATATAACAGTAAGTTCACAATACACCTAGAACATACCATAAAAACAGCATTTTCATTTCTGCTTTAGTAGTATGATCTCATCTAAACATTTCATTCAGAAAAATCTGCATCAATTTACATCAACCAAACACAGTACACTGTGAAAAGTTTTTTGTTTTTCAGCTTCACCTTCTTCCAATTTCCCAAATACAGCAAGACTACCTGCAGTAAAACACATCGCTTTCTCAGCTCACTTTATTCACCAGTGCTCATACAGGAAAAACAAGTCTGATTACAACTTAAGTCCATACATAGCAGCTTACAATACTTAAGATGATAAACACAGGAAGTCAAGACAGGCCATTTTTCCTCAAACAGTGCACTGCTAAAAATAAAGAGCTGAAAGCTGCACTGCCAAGGGCTCACCCCTGACCCTCCCACCCCGCTACCAAATGAGTGTCCCCTTTAAAGACGAACGCCTACTGTTTGGGGCTCTTTCATTCTGCTTTGCGCTTCAATCCAGGGATTTTTGCTTGGATTCTACAAATAAAGAAAAATGTCAATTTTCATTCTTGCTTCTTAAAAACATTCTATGTTCTATAGTATTTAGAGAATCCTAAAGCTACCAAAATACAAAACAATGTATCAACAATGTCTTTAAAAAAAACAAAAACAAAACTGCTGGCACTTAGGAGGCGCATTCTGCCAACGCTGAAGTCTCAGCTGTGCAGAACGCTGCCCTCACCCATGGAAAGCAGTTGTACAGTGTACTTACTTGGCCATGGCCTCTTTAACACTCTTATTTGCAAGTCCAAGATAATGATCTATCTGTGCCTAAGAAAGAGAATAAAAGCATTACAAAGTTATCACTGCCCAAGAATATCAAACATTACTACATACCAACCAGTTTGGAAACTAGCTTTTTTAATAAGTCCTATACAATTAGAGTTAGTTTATATTTTGAAGCTGACAGTTAAAAAAATTACCTGGTGCCGTTCATAAATAACAGGAATACTGAAGAGTGAAATCAGAGCTGAAAAAAGCAAATACACAAATTTTAATAGCTTCATTCTGTAAGTGAACATAAATTATGAAGCCAACAGTAATCAAGATAACTAGACCCAGAGCTCCTAAGGCCTGCGTGAATTCTCGCACTCTCCTGCATGGTTAGAGGACGGGAGCGCAGCTGAGAAACTATGCCTGACTTCCAATCACATCACACCGAGTCTACAGAATACATGTACCCATTTAAACACAGGAGTGTATCATCAGGCAAGGTGGGTCTGTCACTGTTACTAGAATAGTCTTCAGGGACTAACATCACATTTCAATAAAACAGTATCAGTATCAACTACTTTTTAAAGACCTCACACCTCAAATTTAGTCTTTTTTTTCTTACAATAGGATAGTCTCTACCAAAATTTCTCTAGGTGTTTGTCAATCTTTTTGTAGACTTACCTAAAATCAGCAGTGTCAGACCATTGAACAAGGCACCAACATAAGTAAACACCCACATCAACACTGCAAACTGTAAGCAAACAAGAGCCCATGATAAGGAAAATTCATGTAAACTTCCCCCCCCCCCAAATTATCCATCTCAATGCCAATCTGACCTTGAAAACTGAGTAAAGTCATACAAATATTCATTTAGGCTGCTACCAGCCTTAATTCAGAATCCTAATTAGACCATATTTGGATTTGATTCATTTTCGTTGGAATACATGAGAGAGAACTGTTTTCTTCAAGACCAGAAAACATGGGAAAGGGACACCCCGCCCTCCCTCCAGCTCTAAGCTGCTGCCTAGCTTTTCAATGGGAGGAACAAGGAAGCACCATGAAAAGTAACTACTGACATACTGAAGATACTTGAGAAAATATACAGACTGAGTAATACAGATGCCAAAATAGCAGGCATGTGATAATCAATGGAGCAAGGGGCACTAAGTTCCAAGATGCTTGAGGACCACAATTAACCTGGGGGATGGGGGGAAGAAACACATCTCAAACTGCTATGGGGGCACATTCTGCTCCGTCAGCCAATAGCATTTAAGATACGGTGCTGTGGGAGCACATTCTGCTCCTTCCACCAATAGTCTTTAAGATACCAGCCCACTTGGGCATGGTCTCTTATATTATAAATGCAGCTGTAAAGCATGTGCTGGCTCTCTTGCTTCCAATTCTTGCTTCTGGCAGCTAGACTCTGTTCCTGTTCCCCATTTGTGCAGAGGACTGTTATCTAGGACAGTGATCTGTCCTAGATAATTCTGAACTAGTGTGGGATTATTTTGTGACTTCTGCCTTCATCTGGCGCCCAATGTGGGGCGCCAATTTGTTGGAAGGGAGAGAGGCCGCTTGATGGTTCCTGGCCATAATAACACAGAAACTATATTAATTAAGTCACTGCTTGGTCCATTAGCTCTAGCTTCTTATTGGCTAGCTCTTATATTAATTTAACCCGTTTCTATTAATCTGTATATCGCCACGTGGCTGTGGCTTACCAGGTAAAGTTTCCAGCGTCTGTCTCCACGGCTCCATGGCTTCTCTCTCCTTCCTTCTTTCTCCCAGCATTCAGCCTAGCTTTCCCTGCCTACCTAAGTTCTGCCTTGCTATAGGTCCAAAGCAGTTTCTTTATTCTACCATTATTAAATAAATACCATTATCTATTTAATGGTAATCACAACACACAGAGGGGACTCCCACATCAAACTTTTATACTACTGTCTAATGTAACTGATGTATACATTAATACAGATTTCACTATTTCCTCCAGGGGCCAGAAATTATAATAAACTAAACTGTACTTTAATAATTTGGCTCATTTGATATTTAAAAAATAAAACAGCAAAAGAAGAAGTCTGCAAAGGCTCTGTTTCTAAAACATAATTTCATTTTGAGAACTATTACACATACACAGACAGACACACACACAAACTTTACTCATGAATGACTTGACAAGATTGTAAAATCTTCTTTCATTTCTAAAACTTGTGATAACAGCTCACTGACATGTACCATAGATCACTTACATGCTCAAAGCAGTTCTTTAAGACAAGCACAAAGCTAGTCTAAATTGTATTCAACATTTATGATCAGCATTTTTGGTAACCACAAAGAAAGGTGGGTACCTTCAGGGCATACTGTTATATTAATACATTAATAATAATATAGGATATAAGAAAGAACATATCCTTAACTCTGTCTTTAGCTTACACTTAATAATATTACAAACTGAGCATGCCCTGAGACATTCACACACTTCCCTCCTGCAGGTAATAAATCCCTCTCTACTTATGTCCTAAAGAAGAAATCCCCTGCATTGCTATATTCTCTAACGCAAAGCTTTTGGCTGTGTCCGACAACTGCTGTGCCATTTTTTGAGACAACAAACATACTGCCATGATAGCACCATCTATGATAACTTAAAAAAATTTGTGTGCATGAGTGTTTTGCTCACACATATACCTGGTGCCCATGGAGTAGGTATTGGATCCCCTGTAACTGTATTATAGACAGTTGTTAGCTGCCGAGGGACGCTGGAAATTGAACTTACGTCCTCTGCAAGTGCTCTTAATCGTTTCCTATTGTGATTGTTTATGTATATGTAACAACAGTATTGACAGAGTAGAGCTAGTAAGCTCCCCATTAACTAAAGCTGGACATGGCAACTTTCCACAGAACCACACGGTAAGCCCCAGAGGCGCTCCATCGCGTACTGTTTTTGGCTTGCTATTTTCCAACTTTTAAAAATGGACGCCACCACTCTTGGATTTCAGGCTGTGAAAACGTTTCTGTCAACTGCTTTCACCAGAACATGAACTGTCTCCACCACTACAGTGGCTGGGGGAGAGAGGGTGAAAGGAAGTTTGTAGTTTTCCCTTTGTTAAAGCAGAAGCAGAACCCCAATGAGAGGGCCAGCTTCCCTCCATTCTGCTGGGAACCCAGAGACCACACTGAGGCGATTTAGTACAGCAGCTGAGGGCAGGAGTCATAGGCAGAGGATTCTCCAGATAGGACGACTCCACTGCAGAGACAGAGGAAGAAGCTGCTCGTCATGTGTTCGGTGTCCTCCAAGCTCCCGGAGCTGGCAGAGCTGATGAAGGAAGGAGCAGCAGCAGCAGCCCAGGCACACTTCAGCTTACACACGAGGCTGCAGTGCTCAGGACCATGCCTCGCGCAGAGCAGATTCCAGCATCCAGTTACACTCGCTCGGCCTAGGCTTACACCTCTGCACTTTGTTGAGCCTCCATATTGTTGCAAACTGAAAACCACACTGTTCCTCTTTCATTGCAAGGCCCCAACTCTTCATCTAAAGACTATCTTTTTTTCTATGTACTCACTCAACAAAATACGTCTGAATGCTTACTGTGGGTGGCAAACTCTAATAAGCACACTAACTACTTATTAAAAGATCTTTCAAACACCTACAACCACCATTAATTCTATGAAGAGCAACACTCTAATATCCAAATAAGACATGTCAGGCACTCATAACTCAAACAAGTTAGAAACCCTTCCCATTTTTAGCGGCTGTTGCAGAGCCTGTGGTAGCAGGGTTTGGAGGATGACTCTATCAGCACATCTTTCCCCATTCACAGTTTTATAGCTTCCTCAAACATGTAACTTGTACGCTGTAGAATTTACAGTAGAGCCACAGCGCTGTTCTCATTCATCACCATAAACAGGGCTGCGGGGAAAGAGTCAACATTCCACAACTTAGGGACTGCTTTAGTGACAGATGCCCCTAACCATGGCAGAATGCAGAGAGCTAATAATCCCTAACCTGATCAATTACAGTCACTCCCTAAGACTAGACTCTAAACAAACAAGGAGAGTAGTTCAGGATTCCACACCTCAAGGCCTCTCTCTGGAGGCTACTCTCAGACAAACTTGGCAGCAAATATCTTTGATGCCAGGAAACAACATACCAAGGCTAGTGATGCCTGAGGCGATCAAACACAAGCACTCTCCTTCTAACTCTCCCCACATACTGCAGCCACTCAAGTATTCTTCCTAATTCTAACAAAGAAATCAAATTTCACAGAAGTTTTAAATGTTATATCCCAAAACAGTTTCCAGAAAATACATGATCAAGAGTCAGATGCCGGGCTGGAGAAATGGCTCAGTTGTTAAGACCACGCACTGCTATTTCAAATGACCTGGGTTCAATTCCCAGAACCCACATGGCAGCTCACAATAGTTCATAACATAGGATACAACACAATCACACAGACACACATTCAGGAAGAATATCACTGTACATAATAAAAAAAAATAGGTAGATAAATAAATAATGAGAGGGAAGGAAGCAAAAGTTTTGTTGTTGTTTTTTTTTTTTAAAAAAAAAAAAAGCCAGGTGCTGTAAGAATTAACATTGAGTAAGGAAAAAAGTTAAGGCAATCATGAAGACATGCGAAGAAAAACATGGGAAATAAAGGCCCTTCATCCCAGGTCTGGCTTGCCTATCAGAAAACTCCAGGTATCTCTGAGACTGTTCATTTTCTTTTCAAAGGACATCAAGGATGGTAAATTACTGCTTAGCCAGGGTCAAAATGATGTGACTTTCAATTTCTAGCACTCCCTAAACAAACCTGCTCAAAGTCACCACACCACCTGGTTTAAAGAAGAAATTCTGTGACTTCTGTTGGGGACTACATCTCTTCACAGCAGTTCAAAGGCTAAGAGCGGATATTTGAGCCTTGGAAGGCTGTGTGCGTGTACAAAAACACAAGGAGGTTGGGGGTGTTTTGTTGGCAACCTTTAGAGATGTAACTGTCCCTTGAGAAGCTATCACACGCTCTCTGACATGCTTTATTTTTTTCTTGAGCATATTTCTATTCTATTCAAGATTTAAAAATTTATCTGTGTGTGGAAACTCACTCATGTGCAAGTCACATCTGTCTGTGTGCCGTGTATGTGTGCCACGTGCACGCAGGTGCCCACAGAGGCCAAGAGGAATGGGATGGACCCTGTGGAGATGCATACCCAAGAGGAGCACACTTAACTACTAGTCTCCTCTCTGGCCATGTGGCCTCAATCTTTATAAATTCTACTGCAGATTGTCTCACCCTGAAAGTTTTTTCTTCATCCAAGTTCCACATCAAGGTTACACCTCTGAAAAGCAGCCCTCAGCTGTGGCGAGCGCTGGGAGAGCGACTGTCGCGCGCTCTACTGACAGCAGCAAGGCTGCAAGAAGCCATGCACGATGACGTTAAACAGATGCTCCTGGAAGAGGCAGGCCAATGTCTTGTCTGCCTTTCCTCCAGGAGAATAAGGGAATAAAGTTTAAACAGACCTTACTAAGAGCTCTGCAGAGTTATGATGCTTCATTTTGGGAACGAGACATATTTAAGGAAAATGGAAGGGCACACAAGAGAATTTCAGATACTTTGGTAATTTTGACTATTGAAAAATCTTTTACAACACGGTAAATTATTTATCCTTTCTAAAATCAATTTAACCCATTTTCTTGAATGACCTTAACTATCTCTACATTTTCCTTCTACTTTTTCTGAAAGCCAAAGAAACATGCCAGGAAACTGTGGAGATGCGTCAGCACAGTTTAATGCTCTTTTGGAACAGTTACTCTTGGAGTCAGGACCCCTGGCCTGGCACAGAGATAAATCATATCCTCAAACAGTACAGCTACACTTCAGGCAATGCAGCTCAATGTTTTCACTCACAGCTACAGGTCCACTACCATACAAAGTCATGCCTACAGATACATAGAAGAACCCACTGAAAATGCCTATTCTTAGTCCCTATTAAATAACAATTTCTTGGATTTGGTATTTCAAAGGGCAGGAGATGGTGGTGCAGTCTGGCCTCATCTTTACCCGAGAACCTCAGAAGCTTCTGGGTCAGTTACTCAGTGCACACATAGCAAACAACAATAAAGTAAGTGACATGAGAGTCAATTACATTTAAGTTTTAATTACTATGCCTAAGAGACCCATGAAACAAAAATGCCTCTGATCTGCCAGCCCCTTTGTTTAAAAGGAAGCCCTACCACCATCCATATACACCCAAGAAGGCTGGGGTGTTCGTGATCTCCAGCTAGTGGCTCCATTCCACGTCCCGGTCTCACTCCTCCCATTCCAAACCCCACCCTTGAGAAAGGCCACCAAAAGTCAGTCCCTGCCCGGGGCTCTCGGCTCAAGCTATAGAAGACCAGGTAGTCATATCTGTCCATAAGGTACGACCCAGCCATGACAAGCTCAATAGAGGCCTGAGTCTCGGTAGTTTACCCTGAGGCAATACCTGGTTCCAAGAAAGACCACAAACTGAGACCACCCAGGCACCACCCAGGAACAGACCATCCAAAGGAAATTCCCAAGACAACTACCAAGAGTAAACCAGGCACACTTATGCTGCCAGCTCATCTCAGGTGCTGGCTTCAGAGCCCTGGAATTTGATCACTTCTTTGATGACAGCTGAAATAAACTCTTCCCTCACTGTGGAAGAAAGGGAGAAGAGGAATTTAAAGATAGTGGAAATGGAGGGGGGTGTTGTCATGTGTTTGCAAGAGTGACTCTTAATTCCACTCAAAAACTGATAGCTAGTACCTGTGAGTCCATTCCCAGAAGGAAATCTTCCACACAGTGACCACTGCTGCTTGACCAAGTTGTAGCATTTTGACATCGCAATCACAATAACTCTCTACCACCTTTACTTCCATTTTTAACGATTCTCACTGTGTGTTATAAGAGTTTCTTATGCCTCTTCCTTTGGGGAATTTTGTGTAGGTTTAATTAAGGATGAAAATGTGCATAATGGCAACTGTATACATACTTCTTTGGGAAAACTCTCCACCACCATGAAACCATAAAGCGTGATGTGGTGACTCTGCACACAGAAATACCCACTGCACAAAGAACAGAGAAGTTACACCTGACAGTCAGAGAAACAATGGGCCTGAGGCCATAAGGGCAAGAGTTCAGTTAATAAGTACAGAGGAATCAGAATGGTACAGTATAATGGAAAGAGAATAAGCCATCAAGACTCCTTTCGGGAGTGTATGAGGGGAACAGGCCCATAAGACTAAGACACAAAGGAATGTAATTAGGAAACAGCTACACACACACACACACACACACACACACACACACACATATTGCATAAATACAGTACAAGTGCTGCATCAAACCCCTTAAGAAATGAAAATTGCTCTTAAAATTGTAGTGTCCAGTCTGGCCTTTGCCGCAAGGTCAGGTGTTTGGTACTAGGCCCCATTTCCTCAGAGGCTTGAGGAAAGTTATCTCTGGGAGGAGGAACTTCCAGCTCTCCCACAGCTATTAACTTGTCAAGGTCAATGCCGGCCTCCACTCCTCAGTCCCTGCTTACAGGCCCCTCAGCTCCCCCTTGCTTTCCCTAGAGACAGCCTTGGCAATTTGGAATAAATGTTTTCCCTTCTCACCCCCAGAGGACCATTATGGTTGATACCTCCTGACCACCAAGGCCAAGACTGATCAGGAAGAAGGGTAAGCGGGTGCCTTGGGAAGTTACTAAACCTTAAAGAACAACAGGCATTTAGATACTTGCTGAACTCTCAGGCTGATTTATCCCCTGAATCAACTGAGCCTGCTCTCAATCTTGCTTGTGCAATTACAGAATATAAAAGGCACAGCCTGTTTTTAATAAACTGATCCACCCTCAGATCCTGTCAGTCTCTACCTTCCCTTCACCAACTCCACACCTCCTCTTTGGGACCTGAACTCCACTGAAGTTGGATTCCTGGAGAAAATAAATTGTTTTTCCATGGGAACAAAACAGGATGGGCAAACAGGACCACACACGGAAAGCTAACACACAGAAACTCTCTTCAGAAAGGCAATACTGTCTGTAAAACTGGATCCTCCTACCTCAGACACCTGAGTGCTGCAATATCTATTTATTTATTTGCTTACTTGCTTGTTTGTTTGTTTTAGACAGGAACTTAGACCATGTGGCCCTGGGTGGCCTAGAACTCTCTAGGAATACCAGGCTAGTCTTTGACCACACAGAATCCCTGCCTCTGCCTCCGGCACAGTGAGATTAGATTCAACACTCCTGGTCCATAACCACTTGAGTCTTCTTAAGGTTTTATTTTTTTTTAATCAAGTTCTTTTTTAAATAAGAAAAAAATTTCACAAAATACCCTGGACTAGTGAAGTATTCTTACTTACACAGTGGAAACAGACAAATGGAATCTGTGCTGCCCGTAGATAGTAACAGGAAGAAAGCAAATTCTCACAGAGAACACACAGTTCACCCAAGACCCTTCCCTGTAGAGCGTGCAACTGAGTGGTGGCGGTTTCATATCTACTTCCTTTACAGAAGACATCATGCATTTCTCTTCTGCCTAAGCAGACTGTGCGACCTACCCCGGTTCACTTTGTGTGCTGACAGGATGAAGCATCCACTATTTTTTATGGAGCCCTAAATGAACTTCTATCTAAAAAAGTCACCAACCCACTTTTCTTGAGCTTTAGGTTTATAAAACCCACACTCAAATTTTCTTCTTCATTTCTCTTTCTAAAAGTGTTTTTCCTTAAGAAGAAAAGTAGCCAATGTAGTTCTCATACAAGTCTAAACAGACAACGACACTGATTTTAAAACCTAAATTTACACTCCTGTGATGTCATTACATCGTCATGATCTGAGTAAAGTAGGATTTTATATTACTAGCTTTAGGATATAAAATTCTACAAACATCAAAGTGAAAAGTAAAATAAACTTACCTTCAGGGAATCGACTAAATCATCCACTAAGAAGAGGCGCCTGAGTTCTTTTATTGTGCTGTTCACATGGCCAAGAGCAGAATTGCTGTATTTCTGAACCAATTCCTCTGATACAGCAACTTCAGATTCCAAATACGCCCTAAGAAAACAAAGCAGACCATAACAGCCATTGATCCCCCAATGTCAACAAGCAATCACAGACATTAACACTTTACAACAATCTACTATAAGGGCTACTGTAAAAGATCCAAGTAAGCTCACTGTGGTGCCTCAGGCTAAAACTGGGGAGGGTTGCTGCTAGTTCAAAACCAACCTGGACTACAGAATGAAACCTATTTCAAACAAAATAAACAAAACCCAAATTCCCAAGACAGGTACTTTTAATGGTAGATACTGTCAACTGAAATAGAAATTGAAGCCTATTTTAAAGGCAGACTGATCTGAGTTTAAATGTTAAGTGTTATCGTTTTCTTAGTCATCTAACTTTGCAATCATAATCTCCTAAACCTGTTTCCTCATTTAAAGTGGACGTTATCATGAGGATGCAAACACGAGTTGAACACAGAAAATTACGCTATCTCATTAGGTTCTACTATCAAAGATCCCACGCATTTCACTGTCAGAAATGTTAAATGCCAGACCATAACATAGCTGCTAAAAGTACAGCGGCAACGCCAATAAGACGTAACATTTACTCTGTTTTCATGTCCTCAGGTATGCTATATTAGTGGGTAGAAGGCTTAAATTTAAGAAGATAACAATCTGGGAGTGGTCGTTATTTCAAAGACGACATTTTAGCTAAACTATACTCCTGTCTGAAGCACAACACCCAAACTAATCCTATTTCCCCGCATATGTGTCCTGAGACAACCCTGCCTCTGCCTCTACCTTTGCAATATGCCCCAAATATGCCGCCTCTTGTTAAAGATCTGTTATTTGCACACTGAAATGTCTCTGGTTTTCAACTCTATAAATTAGATAAGCGTTTTTTAAAATCACTTCCAGTTCAAGCACTATAATATTCTATGGTTCCCGAGAGCCACCTGATCTTGATAACCTTCCCACTGTTCCCTATCTTGAAACTGGAAATGAGTCATGTTAAACATTTTTTAAAGTCATAATGCCCTGGTCAGCATGTTATTTCCCTAAAGCAAAGTTCTCTTGTTACCTCTGGTGACAGCTTGTACTATGAACTATCCTCACCTGGGATCCTACCTAACCTTATCAGAGAGGAGTCTCTACGACCCCAATATAATCCTACCTAACCTTATCAGAGAGGAGTCTCTACAACCCCAATATAATCAACCACTCTTTTAAACCTCAAAGCATTGCTTTCTTCTACTATTATCAACCATATCCAGCTCTGAATGCAGACATCATATTTTTCCTCCTTATACAGAGACCATTTGGAATCAAGAATAATTCTTTATTAGTCCTAGTCCAACAGTATAAGACATTGGTATACCACTGTTAATAATATCAAGTTAAAACATTCAAAGTTTTCCATCAATTCTTAAGCAAGCAGTAAATTATTTACATAATTTTATATAAGTGTGTGTGGTACATGTGCACATGTGTATGTGGGTACATATGGCAGTCAGGAGGTGTCTGGTGTCTTCCTCAAACCTGGAGCTCACTATTTGCCTAGGCTGGTCAGTACGTTTGATTGTTTCTGACCCTCAGCACTTGGGTTACAAGTATCCACAGCAGGGGCCAGTTTTTATGCAGGTGGGAGGGGCCAGAACTCGGGCCCAACTGTTTTCACATCAAGCAGTCTTAAGCGCAAAGCCACCTCTCAACCCTGTCAATATAATTCTTAGGCATGGCTAAGGAAACTTTAGAACTCTGTTGTAAACTGCTGCTGGCTCTGCTGCAGAGAGCGCCCTGCACAGTGCCACTGCAGGCATTTAGTGAGGGTACTACACTGCTCACCACGGCTCCCTCCACTGACGAATTCACCTGCACCGGTGCGACTGGGCAACCAGAAAAGTGCAACAAGCCATGTCGACTGAATTTGTAAGACTACAAAATGCCTATATGAGGAAGTTATGTTGAAGGAAAAAGACCAAAGAAAAAAGAAACTATAGTCTTTTTTAAAAGTCTTTAAATGATATATAAAACTAATATTGCAGATAATTTAGAAGTTATGTCTTTATGACACTTTCATACATTTCATTAAAACTACTTTAAAATCCCACTTGTTAATGGTTTGTGGCATATGACTGTCATTCTGAAGCTACAATTTGAAATTACTAAAAACCATGTAATGCCCTAAGAAGGTGAGCAAAGTGTAGGCAGAAACATACACTGTTGAGGGTAATGTAAAAGGGTGTGTAGTATCAGACAGTGTTTAGGGGACCAAGGGAGCACAAAAATGTAAACAGTAAAGACAACAGAACTTCACCTGTCCTAAAATCCACTATGGTAACCAGTATCTACTAACAAATATTCATGAGGAGCCCAGTCTTTTCTACCATAAGAAATCTCAAAGGCAGATGCTCTTCACAGAGCTTCTTCTATAATTATCTCTAAGCAGCAGAGAAAGGAGACGCCTAGAACCCTATAGACAGGAGACTGAAGTCTACCAATCTTGTTCACACTGTTTCTTGTTCACACTGTTGTCATTTTTTAAGACATCTCACCTGAATGGGTGGCCTTCATCTGATTTCTGGATAGCTTGGATCACACCCTTATATATCCTAAAGCTGATAGTCACAGAGAGCAGGGCCAAGGCGATGTAGGCCGTCACACTCACAATGCTGAACACCGTCAGGGACAGCAGCAGGAATAAGCTGGCACCAAACACCACTCCAGTCTTCTTAATGTCTCTCCAGTAGAGGAGGTCAACAACTACAAAGTCAAAGAAGTCTGAGATTAGAATACTATTAACCATTTGATCTAGTACATTCACATTTGCTCCACATAGAGAACACAGCCTGTCAGGATAATGCTACATTCGTACTTTTCACCACACCTTCTTTCATGCCAGCCTCCCACCTACATGACCAAATCCTTCTGGCCTGGCCAGAGGTCACCTGACATCATTTTGAGGCATTTCTTGTTCATACTATCCATGATATTTAAATTACAAGGAAAACAATACTAAAAGGGCTATTGAAATTATGTTAGATAGAGAATCAAATTTTAAAAACATGTTGAAAAATTGAAACTTTAACAGCTGAAAATCTGAACTTTACAGGTCGACTTTTGGAAATCTCTTTGAAACTCCTACAATGGTATCTCAGCCTGGCACTAACATCAGTTACCTACAGTAAAAGGCAGAGCAGAAACCACATTCAGACATCTCAAAAACTCATTTCCTTCAAGAGAAGAAAATGTCATAAAAATTGTAGAGGTCAAAAACAAAACAAGGGCGGTGGTGGCGCACGCCTTTAATCCCAGCACTTGGGAGGCAGAGGCAGGCAGATCTCTGTGAGTTCGAGACCAGCCTGGTCTACAAGAGCTAGTTCCAGGATAGGCTCCAAAACCACAGAGAAACCCTGTCTCGAAAAAACCAAAAAACAATTCTACATACTACAGTATTACATAACATCTGGTATGGAGTCACACAGAGCCAACTTAGCACGTCAGCTTTTGGCTACTGCAATACCCACAGGCTTGAAGTCTCAAGAGCAGCTTCTACTCAACCCAAGGAGAACTCAAGTGTACCAAAGGGCTCTTTGACAGGCTACAAGATGGTGAACTGAGAAGCGCAAAACAAAACACTCCACACAATTTACATAGTAAAACAAATATGTATATACACAAGTAGAATTTTTTAATTCTAGCTAATTTTAAGATAAAGGAGGCAATAATTTTTAAAAGTCATACTGTAAGGGGCTGCTTTGGTTTGGATCCCCAGGACTCCTAAATATGCAAGGCTTCTGTTTATCAGAGGTCCTTCTGTAGGGGAGAATCTGAACGTGAGCTATAAAACAGTAAGTGCTCTTACAAAGGCCTGGATCCCCTGAGCACAGCTGCGCAGTAGAGTGCATGCCTAGCACGTGCAGTCCGGGGCTCATCTCCATTCCATAGATATCCACAGCCCCTTTTGTTTCTTATTTCCTATGTCTTTAAGTCTTCTACCTATAATACCTATGTCAGTTCTGATGTACGCAACTTGTTCCTACCAATTCATATGAGGACTCATCAGACTTTGAAGTCCAATCTATGTGGTCAAAGTGACACAATGAATTATGTCAGTCAATAAAGAGATCAGAGTAATGTCAATGGCTTTCTGGCACTGAGCAAACACTGAAACTCCATCTGGGCTAGGCATGACGGGGCAGTTCTATAACCTGGGAGGCAGAGGCACGGCTGCTCAAGTTTGAGGCAAGTGACAGGCCAGCCACGTATGCGTAACAAGACCATAACTCAAAAACAGAAAGACGACCTAGAGAAACCAACAGGAAGCCTGAAAAGGAGAAATGCACTTTTAAGGCTCTTTTTGATTCTGAAATGCTAACGTTTATCTTTCCTAGGACTACCCTGACTTACAAGACAACGCAACAATGTTTTAAAGTAAATATTACATTGTAACAGAACTCAAGACTGGGACACCGAAGCTGAGAGAAACTTAAAAACACTCTGAAACAGAGAGGAATCTGGTTGTCATTAAGAAGCCGGGAAACTTAAAGTGCAGGACTTCCCATCTTCCACAAGCTCTAATAATGTCAGCCTCCCCCCACAGGAGTGCAAGGAAGGTAGTAACGTTACACAAGCAGCGGTGGCAGCACAATTCCTGTGGGGCTGCCCTGTGTCCTATAACAGCGTCTTATATAAGACCAGGCTCAAGGCTCTGGAGCTGGGTGACCTAGACTCCAACAGCAGTGCTAAATTACTAGCGATGTAACCCCAGGCAAGTCACTAAGCCCTTCTATGCTTAGAGCTTCACCATTAAACTGTATATAAAAATAGAATTGTCTCGCTGAGATGTGATTCATTAAATGAAAATGAATCATGATTTTCCATCAATAAGAGGATTGGTATAAAACACTTTCTACAGGACTAAGCATAATAAATTAGTAAACTCAGGACTTGTTGGGTCATTAGTACCCATGAAATCACCACCTTTATTACCCAGGTATTTAAGTTGTAAAGGCATAAAGAGGAAAAAGAAATGTTCAACGTTTTGATTTCGTCATGAACCTGAACTACAATGCCACACTTAGATGCTTGCTGACAATTCCCCAGAACCCAAGTAAAAATGGAGAAGAGCACACTTCAAAGTTGACCTCTGATCTCCACGCACACATGCCCAAATACATATATACACAATAATACTTTTAAAGATAATGCCAACAGAGAATAGAACTATCAGTAGATATCATTTAATATCAAATCATTTTTACACTCGTATAAAAATTCTCTTTTGTAAAAAAGGTTTTCAAAGTGCTCAAAGGCATTTATTTATTAATCTTTAGTATTAATGGTGAGATGGTCAAATAAATGCTGGTGCGGTCACTATGCTTCATGATTAAGATCTACAATGACTGTTAATACTGGACATGTGTGTAACAAGCAGAGAATATTCAAAGAGGCTTAATGATTTGGTAAGATCAACTTTAAAATACCCACTCTTTTTCTAAGATTTAGATTTCAGTGGGTAGAAGGCTTAAATGGTTTAAACTGAACCTTCCCAGAAACACTTTATTATGTGCCAAACTTTATAGAATAATTAAGTATATAACCTTATTATGTTTCAAGCAATTATAAACTATGTAATTTTAATTATAGGAACAAAAAACATCTAAAAAGTTTTTTACATTTTAGAAGTGGCAGGTCTCGGATATAATGAGACTTTCTATTATTAAGGTGCTCTGCATGGTGCCAAACTGAAAGGTCAACATATTCAAGTTCTTCAAATGTTGCACATCTGCACACTTGATCAAAGGGCAGGTCATGGGCAAAGGATCACTGCATGCAAAGTGAGTCACAAAGGCCAAGAACACATACAGGAAATGAAAAAGAGAAGGAACACTGTCCTAGTTAGGGTGCCTACTGCTATGGTGAAACACCATGACCAACCAAAGCAAATTGGGAAGGAGGGACAAGAACTCACACAGGGCAGGACCCTGGAGGCAGGAGCTGATGGAGGCCATGGAGGGTGCTGCTTACTGTCTTGCTCCTCCCCCTCCTCACGGCACGAAAGCTTATTGTAATACATTTGACAAGTACTTCTCCGAGCAGAAAACTATGGTTAGGGTTTTAAGCATTCACCTTCTGTGTGCTTGTGAATGAACTGAGCATGTACACACCACAGCACGTGTGTGGAAGTCAGGGGATGGCGTACAGCAGTGGCTCTTTCTACCACATGGGTTCATGACGGAATTCAGGACGCCAGCACCCAACACTCACTGAGCCACCTCCCTGGTCCATTGGGTTTCTGAAAGGGCCCTTAAAAAGCAGTATGAATTTGATTAAACTAGTGTACCTCTCATGAGACACTGGTCTTTAAAGAAGTGAGATACCTACAATGGCATTTGAAACAGAGTATTAAAGGGATCCTGAGGACAAGGTCAGCCTGAACTACACAGTAGATTCGAGACCAGTTTGGGCGACATACAGCAAGACCCTGTCTCAAAACAAACACACCAAACAAAAACATACCTAACCATAACGTCTGGAAAAAAAAAAACCACTAAGTAGTATTTTTACTTTTTTCCTATTGGGATTATAGATAAGTCTTAGCTGCTTCTTTACACATTTCTGTGCTATTTGAAATTGTCACAATCACAAAATACTCCCTTGATCCCTATTCTACTTGAAAACAAAATCCAGTGACATGAGTGGTATCTTCCCAGCGGGTACTGATTGCTGGTAAGCGCAGAGCCCAGTCCAGTCCCTGCATACACAGAAGGCAGGCACGGGGGCATGCACTGGTAATCCTACTGCCAGGAATGCAGAGATAGGCAGAGCCAGAACAATCTTAGAAAACAAAAATTCAGTTTATATGGCTCATATTTCTCCACTACAAAATTCCCTACAAAGCTTTTTAATGAGAGGAAGGTCAACTAGAAGCAGGTTGGAGCTATGCAGCTAAGACTGTCTCAAGGAAGGAAAAAAAAAAAAAACCCATCATCTAGACCCTACAGTCAGTCATGTAAGCAGTTACACAAGAACATAAGTGAAATAAAATTCATAAATCAACTCCTGTATTTGTGGCCAGGTGACTAAGCTACTGGGTCAACTGGGTGTCCAACTACAGAAAAATGCCACTAGATTTCCCTACTTTATATCACATTAAAATGTTAATTTGTGGGGTGGAAAGATAGCTCTATAGGTAAAGGCACCTACACCAAACTTGATGAAAGTTTTTATCTCCTGGACCCACATGGCAGAAGGCAAGAACCTCTCCACACGCACTGTGACATGTACATGTATACACACACATATACACACACACACTCCTACACACACATACACACACACACACACAAGTATGGGGAGGGGGAAGCTTTTAAAAATAACAAGTCTTTTAAAAGAAAAAATAGGTGTAAATCTTCAAGATTTTGTATTAGGCAGTATTTCTTAAGGTATGACATAAAAAACATAAACAAAAGAAAAGTTAACAAATGAAACCTCTTAATAATAAAAGCTTTTATGTTTCAAAGGACATAATGAAAACAGTCCAGAGAATGGGAGAAACGCAAACTAAACATCTGATTCAGGGCATGCTGGAGAGCAGAGCCCAGGTGTGCTTCCTGCGCCACACCATGGCTCACTGCAGTTCGCACTCAGGTTCCAGGGGCCAACTCCTCTCCTGGCCTCTAGGGCACCAGGGACATGTGTGGTACATAGACATCCATCAGGCAATACACTCACATGCATAAAGTTTGCACAAAACTTAAGTATCAGATAAAGGACTTGTTTTTACCAGGAACCTTTTAACTCTCACATAAAATGTGAACACCCCTTTTAAAGATTCAAGATGAACTGAACAGCAATTTCCCCTTACAACTGTGGAAAACATAAGTCAATCAACTTATAAACAGCTGTAATTTAGAAAAATTGGAAACTTTTGATTATTTTGGTATAGTGCACTTGAACTAAAATTTAAATTTAAAGGAACTCAATTTTTCTTCCCCTGGCTCCGTGCGGAGTAAGAAGGGCTACGTGCATCCGGTGACTACAGGCCATCATCTGTCACACTAAAAATAGTGCTGGGCCAGCTGCCGTGCATGCAGAAGTCACCCTGCTCCATCCGCCTTAAACCAAGTCCACATTCAAGTCAGGTTTCTATTTTAAAGCCCTATTTTAAAAATGTCTTGAAGGAGAGAGGGAGGGAGGGAGGGAGGGAGGGAGGGAGGGAGGGAGGGAGGGAGGGAGGGAGGGAGGGAGGGAGGGAGGGAAGGAAGGAAGGAAGGAAGGAAGGAAGGAAGGAAGGAAGGAAGGAAGGAAGGAAGGAAGGAAGGAAGGAAGGAAGGGAACGGTGACCTCCAAATCACCACACTCGGCTCACTAATAATTAAAACCATTGATTGACTTATTTACTTTGTTCACCTTTCAATTCAAAAAGGGCCGGGAAGATGACTCAGTGGTAAAGGCCCCTGGCATGAGCCAAATGGGGGAGCACTAAACTCAAGGAAGTTGTCCTCTGATCTCCCACACTTTGTTGCATGAGAAGCCCACATACTTACACACACAAAATAAGTAATATTTTAACTGTGTGTGAGGGTACCCACACAAAACCAGTAGAAAATACCCTAACTTCTCATTTCTAGTTTTTCTACGCCATCCAATGAACATCCATAGATTTACTACCATTTCAAGTTAAAGCTAAATATATTTTCTTTAATATGTAGTATCTATCTACTCCTACCCAAATTCTCCTTACTTGTCCAAAATTTGATAATTTTTAGTTATAAAAAAATTGCATACATAGAAAAAGAGTACATGCAGTAGCTTTGACTGCTTACATTCTTAAAAAAAAAAAATCACAATTTTGTAAAGTCTGTAGTCTGAAAGGAGACATCCCCAAAGCCCTCTCAATGCTCAACTCTAATCTACAGATGTGCGAGGTCAGTGTTAACACGTCACGGCTTTTCATCTGTGAGTCGGTTTGTATAAGTTAAGATGGTGGCGGTAACTGAGAAAAGCCAGCACAATAGTCTTTTCGTGCCTATCACACATCACACATGCAAAGTAAATATGAAAGTCAGTAAACAGATTAATATGTACCCAGTATCTTATATGAGTAACGTGGCTTTGATGAAGCAGAGAACGGTAATTTGGTCTCAAACATAGTTCCAAGAATTCAAAACGCTGGCTACATTAAATTCAACTCCCTTAAGCCCAAATTCTAGCAATGAGATTAAGTTAAAAAAAAAAAATCACAAGAATAAGAGAATTCTATTCACTGCTTAAGTGTTCTTCCCATATTCAAGTATGTAATCCAATCCTTAAGAGAAATTATATCCCAGGCCTGGTGGAGGTCTAAGTAGACTTAATCTTTTTAAGAATACTAACCTAGTAACCACACCTTCTTTTTCCACAGTTGGCATAATAGACTACGGCTCTTTTACTAAAGAGTGAGGACCACGTAAAAATAAATGGTAAATGATATACCATGTACAAAAAAGCTGCCTAAGACTATCTAAACACAGGTCATTAGCCCCTCCCCCATCACTCTTTGGTTGTTCACATACAAACTACAAAATAAAGGCCTCATGATACAGCTTTGAGGTAATTTAGTATCTTTAGTTTTCTTGGCTTCCTCATCTACAAAACTAAGTGGTTAGAATATGGAAGTGACAAGACTCCTCGGGCAGTGGTAGCACATGCAGAGAGAAACCTTGTCTCGAAAAACCAAAAACTTATCTGCGAGTATTACACAAAATTCTTTTGCAAAAGCATTTACCTTTGCATGTATGAGTATTTTGCCTGTATTTTTGTCTGTGCACCATGTGTGGCCCTGGTACCCATGGAGGGCAGAGAGGATGTCGGATCCCTGGAACTGGAGTTACAGATGGGTGAACTGCCGTGTGAGTGCTGGGAATCAAACCCGAGTCCTTCAGAAGCAAAGCCGGTTCTCATAACTGCCGAGTCATCTCTCTGGCCCTAAAATTTAATTTATTCGTTGTTTCGTCACTCCTTTAAGAAAAGGAAAAGGGGAATCCTAAATCCCCAATTTTAAAAAAAGGTGGTAAACTGTTAAAGCTTTGTCATTTTATACAAAAGTTGTTCAGTGCCACTGTGGTCCAGTGAGAAAACCACTGTCTTTGCTCTCTAGGAATTTACAGAAAAAGAGCCCACTTATAATCATAATAGAAGATACAAATCACAATCAAAAATAAGTTTAAAGAGCTGAAATCATGTCTATGTGGGAAGAATGGGTCTAAATACTACATAGTCAAAATAAAAACAGGAAGACAAAGCCTACGAGCACAATGTGAGCAAACACACAGCAGGCACTCTGGGGACAAGGCCTTGGGTGGCTGCTGTGGGCACCATGGCAGTTAGTCCAGAACAGTCAGTACTAGTTAACTTGAGAAGAGTAGAAAACCCTTTCAGCAGCACTGTTCTTCCAGAAGATTCATTTTAATTCAGCCATCATACAGAACTTAGACGACCAGTTAGCAGTCCTAGGAATACTCAGATCTGGGTAAATAAGGGAAGGAAGAGAATAAATTTCCACCACTGGTCCCAGTATATATCCTTTGAAGATTCTATTTTCTATTTTTCTATAACCACTGAAAACATGTATATTTACTTTTATAAAAATGCAAACCTATAAATTCTGTTAATTTATTTAAAACTGACAAAATACCTATACTGTGGCTAAAACCATCAGAAATGCATATACTACATGGCTCACTGCTCAAAGCAATAATTCATACAATCTTTCTGAAACGCAATGCTGCAAACATGCATCTACAGTACAAATACCCATCAACTTAGTAACCATGAATAAGAACAGAATTTAATTCGCTTATCAACTTATAGTTGCTTATAGTTACAAACAGGAAAAGGATTATTTAGCCATCAGCATAGTAAAGTGACGAGCTATTTTAAAGGAGGCCATGCCGACTGAACTGCTCAAGACTATTAACACAGTATGTACGATGTAACCTCTATACTACATTACTAAACCCAAAGCCACGCTCTAAATTGTCTACAACACACAATCCTGCTACTAAACCACCACCACAAAACTCTAGAAGAAAAAGTTAAGACCTAAATTTCACTGGGTTTCAGCTAAGTTCAGAATTAAAACCAGGTACCTCCCTAATATCAGCAGGTCTTAAAATTGTTTAATTACGAGCTCCTTTCTCAGCCTGTCTCATGCCCATGCTCAGGAGACAGGCCAGCACCTCAAGCACCAGGCAGGTCCTCTCTCCTCCCCTGGCCACAAGTACACCTACCTATCCATCCTCACCACTGAAGCTTTCCCAGACACTGGAAATGACAAGCAAGACCAGGGAGCTCCACAGCGTCCACAAGAGACGGGGTTCCAAAGCCATCTGTCTTCAAGTATAACCAAACTGAACTTTCATACAACTGAAACCACTCACAGAGGTCATCTACAGCAGTTAAATTCCACAACCCACAAACGTAAGAATGAGCGAGGTTCCGCCTTCTCCTAAAAACCGGACAGGGCTGCCTATCACGTCATCTTCATCCTTAATGGTTTCCCTCCAGCCTTGCGTGCTGGCGAAGCACACTGCCCTACTCCGGCTGCTGCTGTGAGAGCTAAAGCTAAACGTTCTCAGACGCCCCATAGCTCCGTAATGAGGTGCTACTGACCGCCCTGCCCTAGGTCTCGAAAGCATGTCTGTCCTCACTTTGTATTTGTTTCTCGTTATTTATCATTTCCATCACTTCAAATTCAAAGTGTCTGAAATTCAATTTGGCATTTAAAAAAATAAGAAGAATAAAACTTGTATCCATCTGCCTTGCATAGTCGTTTTATTCATTCTGACTGCAATCAATAGTCTTACAATCTATGGCAAATGCCAAGTATTTCTTCAGTAAGTTTCCTCAAATCTGTTACTCCCCTTTCACCTCTATTTCAGATGAGGTTCAGATAATCTCTTATCTGGGCATCGCTACAGTCATCCCAAACAGGCTTTTAGGTTCTTCTCCAGCTTATACAACACCACAAACTAACCTTCTGAACTTGCTATCACTTATTACTCCTACTTTAAAACATCAAAAAGTTCGTTATTTCCTTACAAACCATAGGACATCTTGTCATAAAACCAAAGACCTTCAAACCTGGAACCATAAAATTATACAATAGAATAAACTAAAACCTTAGAAGTGTCTTAGCTGACCAAAATCAAAATATACTAGAACTGAGCCTTGAAATCCCAGACTGCCGCTTTTCCAAATCTTCCCATTATAACATGAACGGCAGCGGCTTGCCAGGCCCTGTAGACTTGCTTTGATAGGTTAGGATCACAGCCATCTTTTTAATGAACCACAGAGAAGTCTGAGAAAACCTGACCCAGATCCTCTAACTTCTATCACCTTCGATCGCACCAATCTAGCATTTAGCTACTGTCCTATACAGTCCAGAAAATTCTAGTCACTGTCTTGATTATATCTTTTTCATGATTTATGAAGCAATGTGGTTGGAAGGCAGGAAAGGGAAAGGAGCCTTTCCAGCTTTACCAACTAAGAATCAAGAATTCCAATACATTTAACATTTGCAGTTTTCTAGGAATCTCATCAGAAGTCACATTTCCAAAAAAAAAGGGGGGAGGGGGGGCGGGGAGGGAGACATGTCCTAACTCCCTTGTGCAACCCTAGTGGCTCCTGATTCTATCTTACCAGATTTTGCTCATACCCAAAAAACTATCAGTCATTCGATCATCTCATTTGTAAGAAGTTTCTTAGCAATCCTTTGAGATGCACCTTGAGCACCACCAAAATGCATATGTCTACTGCTAATTCCAATTCTTTGAGAAGCCCACACTTGTAGTCATGGTAATGTATTTTCTTCTGGGGCACCTCTTTCTCTCAATCTTTGTGCTTATAAAAAAATTTCTTTTAATGAAGCACCAACTCTTCTTCCTACTGGCAAGGATCAAGTTTAACCTGAAAGAGAACTCCCAGGTTTCCGTGAGCTATAGTATGGAGCTGTCTCTGCTGCCCACAGTTACATCATCCTTGTATCCCACTAACGAGACTCTCAAGTCTTTATCTTACTCTAAGTTTTCCATATAACCTCAATGATCAAATACTACGTACATTTATCAAAACATTCTGCTAATGAACAGAAAAATAAGACTATAATACCAATTATAATGCTGGTCTTACCCTAAAAGATTAAATATCTAATATGAAAAAACAAAATCACCCAAACAGCAAACACATTTAAAAATTCATCAAAAAAAAAATTTAAAAAAGCAAACAAACAAACAAAAAACACCAGGCAAGAAGGCATACACCTTTAATCCCAGCACTTGGGAGAGAGAGGGCAGGTGGATTTCTGTGAGTTGCAGCCCAGCCTTGTCTACAGAGTAAGCTCCAGGACAGCCAAAGATACAGAGAAATCCTGTCTCAAAACCCCACCCTACCCCCCAAAAACCACCCTGCAATCAGAGCATGTGTTGCTGCTGTCAGATTTGGGGAGTCTGAGAGTACAAGAGTTCAGACATGAAGAATATGTATTTTAAGTTTACCCAGACATCCTCAGAGACTAGGTCCCTCCTAAAAACTCATTTGCTTTTTGCATCTCAGTGATTTCCAATTTAAATCTTACTCTATAATCTGTAACATGAGCAGCTAGTGAAAAAAAAACACTAAAATATTAATTAAGAACCTCAGGATAAGAAAAAACATAGTTAAGTGTTCTGACCGACTCAAACAAGCACTAAAAAAGGCACTAAGAAAGTCGCCAGGTTCACATACAAACAAGACAAGGGTCTGCAGAGGAGCTCAAGAGTGAGGCTGAGTTCACGTTTAAGGCCTTTAAACAATTAAATCTCCGATAAAAGATGGGTTCTACTGCCTTTTGACTTTATATTCCTACATTACTACCTTAACCTTAACAAGTAAAAGCTTAAACTTTTAGTCTACAATTTAAATCATTCATACGGACACTGGAAAGTTGCAAAACGGGCCCTGCTGTGGCTTTTCACCTACTGTAGTATCACTGGTATCATTTTCAATCAAAAAACTAGCATATTGGTTCAGTTTTTACTTTCCATACTTATAGCTAAGATGAAGAAAAATCCTTTTATAAGTTCATATGTGACATGTTCACAGCTGTTTTCCCCCTCTTTGTGTTGAATAAAAGACCTTTAACAAAGTCTCATGTGAATTCAACGTTAAACTCACCTTTCCCCCACATTTTTTTTACTGAGCAGTTTTTGTTTTTTTTTAAAGCTGGGCGTTGTAGTTACTCAGCTATACAAATGCTTTTAACATATTCCTATCTTAATAATTTTGTTCTAGAAGGAAGTAGCATTTTAAAAGAATTATAAAACTTGAAAGTAGCCAGGAACACAGAACAAAAAACGATCCTTGATTGAAATGTTTATTTTAGGCACTTAAAAACAGTTCTAATAATTAAGACAACTTATTTTAAGTGTTCAGACACACAGCCTTCTCTCTCTCTCTCAAACAGCAATTGACAAGCTACATAATAAAATGCTGTTAAAATATTCAGTAGTCAACACTTTAATACTCTGCAGACTTAAATTCTTACACAGTGATCCACTGAGATTTGAAAGGATCTGAGCTTTCAGGGGGGAGGAGGGGACCAAGATCACTGATTGGCTATTACAAGAACAAAGGTTAGCATAAATTTAAATTTAGATATGCATTTAAAACTATGTACACATCTGAATAATTTCAAGACATATAAAAACTAAAAAGTATTCAAGAATCCCCAAGGGTTCACATTCCATTTCAAAGAAAAGCCTCTTGCGAAGAAATTCTGCTGTGTACAAACCTACGGCTGGATTTCAGGCACACCAACCGGCATACCAGTCATACATCTTCCACACCGAAGGGAACAACAAATGAGATGTTAATCTCATACCAAGTCAACATGCAAGATTAGAAAAGAAACCCGACAACAGGACTGAAAAGACTAAATCAAATACCACTAAACAGAAGGACACCTTTCCTATCCACGATCAACTGTGAACACAGAAAGCAGCTGTTTGTTTAATCTTTAGCATTACATGCTCACAGCCTTCACTCTCGATCGGCAGGCCATCTAAACTGCAAAGCCTACCCACGGAGATCTTCCTGGTTACATAAAAACGAATGAAAGATGAAGACACATACCCTTGTCCTTCCAGTGCTTCTTCTGACCGTCCATTTCTTGTCACGATCTGCCCTCCAGCAGCAGTTACAAATTATGCATACCAAGAAAAAAACTCTGCACGGCGAAATTCTCCCCGAGACATGGAATCCTCGTTTCCTCAACCTAAGTCTGCAGTCTCCCCTGCTGTACAGCTGCAGCAGGACTGGAGTCACCTGACGTCTTCGGGGTGTGGAGCAGGCTGACGCAGTACAATCTGTAACTAGGCTACTAATGCTCAGACGTTAATGCTTCCCTTCTATCTGTTTAGTGTCCCAGCCATTTGCTGCTCGTACCAAATGGAGCTGCCTTTTGCAGGGGAAGGGGCAGCTGCCAAAAGAAGGTGAAAGACTTTCCCAACAGAGCCAGCCACTAAACACACCTGACGGATACAGAACCACGATTGTACCCACACAGACTTTTCTTTTGGGGGGCAGTTCAAGCGTGCTGCCTTTTTTTTTTTTTTTCAGTTTCACTTGTAACTCTAAACTCAACAGTTAACCCATGAGATAAGAAATGGACCGACCGAAGTGGGTCAGTAACTTCAAGTCAACGTTGGGAACCTTGCTTCTGGGCTGAGGCTTAAAGCACTCATTCTGGAAGCCCTGATCAGAAAAATCAATTTAGTTATGTTTATAAGTTACTTCAGTGGAGAAATCTCAATTTCAGTGATCTTAGCTATTTCCTTTGTTTACATTCTGGAAATCTACTCTTCCAGATATATTTAATTATCCCCTGCTTCAATTCAGTCTTTTAATAAATACTACCTACCTACCATTGCAGACACTACTAATAGATCCTTGACTGGGGGAAAAATAGTCACCCTATGAAAATGGCATAATTTAATAAACATAAAAACAGCTGTAGCACAACGCCTGCTCCACAGGACGGTTCGCGAGTCGGGCAAGGGGCTGGAGATTGAAACACACACATACACACACACACAGACAGACACACAGACACAGACAGAGACAGACAGACAGAGACATACACACACACACACACACACACACACACACGAGAGACAGAGAATCTTAAATAGGGCTCTCCTTGACTAATGGCCACGCCCTAGCTCTCGGGACTTTTCAGCTGCAAGCCCACCAGAAACCACTCCCCTGCCATCAGGAACTCATGAGGGTCTCATGCCCAGAGCAGCTGCAAACACGGAAAACAAGTTGTCTGCTCCGGCAGGCAAAGGATCACAGAAAATTCAGGTCTGAGGGTCTGCAGCACCCAATAAACAGCTACAGTATTTCTAATTTTTTTTTCAAATTTTATTAACCTTGCATTCACATTCCAGTGTAGAATGTCTTTCTGATGTCCCACAACTGGCTTAGAGTGGCAATTCAATCAGCTAAAATAGGTTTAAGTATGTATGACATGCCAAAATATAATGTATATAATCTATACAGAGGTCCTGTCTCTCAGGGCTGTAACTACACTGAAACGGAGGCATTGTTCTGAAACTTGCTCTGAGTGTGTGAACTGCAAAATCTTGCAAAATCCTTAAGTGGACAGAATGCCAATGATTCATTTGTTCATGGTCTGTCTCTCTTGCTAAATTAGAAATAAAAGAAAGCAATTTTAAACGATTTTTTTTTTTTTTTGGTTTTTCGAGACAGGGTTTCTCTGTAGCTTTGGTGCCTGTCCCGGAACTAGCTCTTGTAGACCAGGCTGGCCTCGAACTCCCAGAGATCTGCGATTTTTTTTAAGTATTTTCAGTTCAAAAACTAATATTTCACATTACTTGCTAAGCCCTTCCTTACATAATGCAATTATTTAAGAACGCTGTCACCAGAACACATCAAGGATGACAATGTGTGACCTCTTCACATGAGTCAAGCATCCAAAACAATTCAACAAATACAAAATACTCCCAGGATGGTATTTTTAAACGAGCTCTTTAAAACTCAGAAGGATGGTTTGCCTTACTTGGTGATGGTGTCTTGCCTTTAATCCCAGCACTCAGAAGGCAGAGGACAATCAAGGCTGTTACAACACAGAGAAACCCTGTCTCTAAAAACCAAACCAAACCAAACCTGACAGACAAGGACAAGGAATGTAAGTGTGCATAGCAGGCTCAGGGTTTGGGGTTCTAAGCACAGCTGCAACACAACAAAAAACGAACATCAGAAGACACTACCTTCGAGTTAGGTAGTTCCCAGGGGAAGTAGCTGGCGTTTATAAAGCTCACATATCTGCAGTACTAATTCTTTTTTTTTAATATTTATTTATTTATTATGCATACAATATTCTGCCTGTGAGTATGTCTGCAGGCCAGAAGAGGGCACCGGACCTCATTATAGATGGTTGTGAGCCACCATGTGGTTGCCGGGAATTGAACTCAGGACCTTTGGAAGAGCAGGCAATGCTCTTAACCACTGAGCCATCTCTCCAGCCCCCTGCAGTACTAATTCTTAAAATGCTGAGAACATGTGCAATAATACATTCACATATTAAATGTACTTTTAGTACTGTAGACTTATATTTAAGAAAGCAAATTGGAAGCCTTTAAGTTCTGTAAGCATTCAACCTTGCAGAACGAGACTCAATTCCTTAATTTCAGTTATTACAATTTATACTTAGTACAGAGAAAACTAGCTGGCTCATAGGTACCAACTGACATGTTTGCCCACTTCTTTCTCCGGGTTTTAAAACTGAAGTTGTTTAAGTTAGCTAAGCAAAATACTTTAATCTGGAAAGCCAATAAGGCAAATGTATGAATACAAAATTTATGGGGCATATTTTCATATCAAGCCTCAACTTTAGTGGGTTTCCACACCAACCCTTTCCTCCCCCAAATGAACCACAACCCAAAATGAGGTAGCACCGTTTCCTCTGAAAAGTGCAGAATACCAGGAGTCAGAGCCCAAGCTTTTATGTGTAATGCTGGATAATAAAAACAAAGACCCACAAGGAACCCACACTCATTTCTGAAGAGTACTTTCTCTAAAATTACCTATTTTCAATGTCTCTCTTCCCAGTCAAAACACTAAGTTTGTTACTATACATTTAACCAAGAAAAATAGTTCCTAATTTTAAAAAATTCTGAAAGTGTCCATAAAAAAATAAGCAAAGCAGTTAGCATATGCAAGCCTCCCCAGCCCGACTTAAGCCTGTACCTACTGGGAAGGTTTCAAGCTGAAGAGAACACGTGAAAGCCCAGCATAGCACATGCCTGTAATCCGCCGGAGTGAGGGTGGGAGGGGGCAGGTGGCTCTCTGAGTTCAAGGCCAGCCAACACTCTACAGCAAGGCTTCTTAGTTTTTGTTTCAAAAGAGAAACAAAACAGAGAGCACGGAGACCACACTGCTGCCCGCCTCGCCCACCTAACCCAGCTCTCTCAAGCTCCACTCTTCCCACTTCTTCCTTCTACTTTTAAAGTCAGCACAACTTTTGGCTTATTTGTTTTCTTTACTATGTCTAGAGGCACAAGGAAATTAAGAGAAAAAAAAACAGCCATTTGCTTGAAAATGTGGTTAAGACACTGCTTGTATACTGTTTGGAAACGCTATAATTCCTTTTCCTATTAACTGTGGAAACTCAGAATCTTTTCCTAGTATGAAATTAATTTCAGGATTCTGAGCAAGAACACAAAGGCACGAACCTAGATATTCTACCATACCTACCACACCCTGTCATCTAGCGCCCTCTATGGACTAAAAGTCAGCACTTCAACACTGCCACTCACTCCAGAAATGGAGAAAGGCTTGTGAGGCTTGTAACCAATGACAACATTTAAAACATAAAAAAGAGCATTTTCAAAGTCTCTTAACAACGTCACATAGTAATTTCAATAAGTGAATATTAAAATCCAGAGAAATTGAAAATGACGTTGTTCAATGAGAAAACACACACGTTACTTATAAAGGCTCAAAGTATTTCTAAATTTACAATTTTAAAAGTTAAGTCATTAACATTAACCCTTTTACTGTGAAAACACGTTAAGGAAATAGGTTTGAGGAATCCTCAAGGTCATTTCAAAATGCTTATAATAGCATGACTCAAACATTTAACTCTGCAAAAATGTCAAAATTGTCTATAAACTTATTTTTAAATCATTAACAAGTGTGAAATAGATTATCTACGGCTCACTAAGACTTTGTGTACCCATCCACATTTAGTATCAATATTTAGTTATCAAATATTCCACAGGACTGGTTTTCCATTGCCAACACTAGGTGGCACCAACATCCCAGTCTGTATCTGATTGCCTAACTGACCACCGGCACTAGCAAAAGCTCCTCTTTATCTTCCAGCAGTTCACTAGGACGGCTGCCTGGCACCAGGAAGCTAAGTCAGAATATGATGGGAAAGATAACTCTGCTAGAATTCAGACAATTATAAATAAAAGTAAAAACGAGACA
Source organism: Chionomys nivalis (assembly GCF_950005125.1). Lineage (NCBI taxonomy): Eukaryota > Metazoa > Chordata > Mammalia > Rodentia > Cricetidae > Chionomys > Chionomys nivalis. Next base: position 14,058,436 of record NC_080091.1, read on the forward strand.
AGTAATAAAAGAAACAAGCTTTCCTTTGTGAGCCGTCAAGCCGACCCCTGAAATGTGGGGCAGCATAAAAACCTCCAGAAAACGGAGTCAGCATTGTAACAGGACCGTGCAGCCTGCACATAGGGGACATAAAATCATAAACAGAACGCGCAAACTTTACAATAAGCAAAGGCTGGACAGACAATTCAAAAAAACTAAAGCACAAATGGCCAATAAATGAAACCCTAGTTTGGGCATAAAATACAAGAAGTTAATAAAAGGAATACAAATGAGAAAGGAGGAAGTTAAAAAATCCCATTTTCAGATGTCACAATTCTATACATCAGAGACCCTCGTGAGGCGACAAGAAGACTCAGAATCTGGTAAACGCTCTACAAAAAGGTTAGGATTTAAAGTTAACATGAAGAAAGACACCAGCAGTCTGTCTATATTAACAAAGTGCATACTGAACAAAGCAGAGAAGCAACCCTCTTTACAGCTGCCTCAAAATATAAACAAAGAAACGGCACTCGGGAGGCAGAGGCCAGCTGAACTAAGCTCAAGGCCAGCCTGGTCTACATAGGCAGTTTCAGGTTCTAAGCCAGCCAAGGCTGCATAGAGAAAGAAACCCATTTCAAATGTAAAAGGCCTTGGAATAAACCTAGCAATAGAAGTTAAAGACCTCTACCATGAAAACCTTTAAGACACTAAAGAATTAAATTGAAGATGTAACTGAAATGGCTCACTGGTTAACACTTGTTAGACCACGGTGACGTTCCTAGAATGAACATGGAAGCTCACAACCATCTTTAACTCCAGTTCCAAGAAATTCAAAACCCTCTTCTGACCTCCCTAGGCACCAGGCATTCATGCGGTACAAGTGCATACATGCAGAGAAAACACTCATACTCAAAAATTAAATCTGAAAAAAATTAAAGAAAAAAAGATATTCCACAATCATGACTAGGCAGAATATAAAAATGACTATGCTATCAAAAGCCATCTATAGATTTAATGTAATCTCCACCAAAATACTTTCAAAAGGAAACCCAAAAGACCTCAGATAGCCAAAGCAATCCTGACCTAAACGAAATAATGCTGGAGAGATTGCCGTTTCAGATGAAGTCACACCACAGAGCAAGAACTAAGTAACATGGCCCTGGCACAAAAGCAAGCGCACACCCGAGAGGACCAGACAAAAACCTATACAACTACAGCCACTTGATTAATTGCTGGGGAAAGGCGGCCTCTTCAACAATGGGGCTAAGAAAACTGGATATCCACATACAAAAGTATGAAACTGGACTAACCTATACCAAAGTCAACTACAAATGGAGCACAGATCTTAAGCTAACATCCCAAACACTCAAACTCTTGGAGAGAAAGCACTTTAAAACAGGCATAGGCATGAACTTCCTGAACAAAATTTCAACTGCTCAAGAAATAAAGCCAACAAAAGATAAACAAGACCTCAAGAAATTAAAAGGTTTGGTATAGTTAAGTAGATAGCCTATAGAAGGGGAGAGTAAAAACGTGTATCTGACATTAACAAAGAACTCAAAAATGAACTAATGGAAGCTCTCAAGAGATGAGATATAATACCCAATAAAAACACAAAAAAAAACGTTCAAACTTACTAGCCGGCAGAGAAATGCAAATTAGAAGGGAGACCCCACCTCACGCAGGTCACAACAGCAGTTATTAAACACAACAGGCTAGTGAGCTGGCTCAGCCACCAGCAAAGACACGAAGTCTGCCAAGCCTGACACCTGAGCTTGACCCCTCCAGGTCCAACACGGCGGAAAGAGAGAACCGATTCCTCACAGCTGTCTTGTGACCTGCACACAGAAGCCACAGCAGGCACCAGCGCGCACATGCACACACTGAAAGTAACAGATACATGTAATGAAGTATTTTTCAGTCAGTTACCAACAAATGTTAGCAAGGTTTTAGACTTAATACATTGCCAGTCATAATGGAATTCAGTAGACAGTTCCCCCCCAAAAAAACTAAAAATGAAATGGGCCAGAGATGGGGTTCTGTGTTTAAAAGCACTTGATCTTGTAGAAGACCCAGGTTCAGTTCCCAGCACCCACACAACGACTTACAATCATCTGAATCTCCAGGTCAAGGGGATGTGGCACCCTCTTTTGACCTCCAAAGGCTTCAGACATGCACACAGTGCACATATATAAATGGAGGTATACTCATATAAATATGATAAAAGTAAACAAATCTTAAAAACAAACCTAAAAGTAACAGTAAGCACATGATCCAGATGTGCCACTCTTGGGTATTCATTTACCCAGAGGACTCGGAGTCAGCAGACTGCAGAGACTTGGACGTCAATGTGTAAGGCGACACCATTCACTAGCTACCATGGAACCCACCTAAACTTCTAACAACCAAGAAAGGGATAAAGAAAATATGATTCATACACACAATGACATGTTTTTCAACCGTAAAAAATGAAGTTACATTATTTGCAGAAATATGGATGTAATGAAGTTAATTGTGTTAGGTGAATTAAGTCAGCCTCAGAAAGACTTATTGTGATTCCTAGAGTAAATATATACAATTATATATGTACATGGGATATGAAAGCAGATGTCCAAACTTTCTAGAGGAATAAAGGATACTGATGGAGGGGAAGAGAGGACGGGAAGAGTGAAGGAATAAGGTGGGAATGTGGTCATCTGTATGAAATGGAGCTTGCTTGGGTCTGGAAAGATGGCTCTGCCATTAAGAGCATTTGCTGTTCTTGCAGAGGATCAGGTTTCAGTTCCCAACCTTCTGTGACTCCATTTCTAGGGATCAGAAGTACTCTCCTGGACTCCAGACACACACCCACGCACAGGCAAAACACTCAAAAGATATTTTTAATTACTTACTTAACACAAATATCATGTACAATATAGATCAGTTGCTAGTGCTTACTGAGCATGAATGAAACCTTGGTTTGAATAACACTCTGCATAAAGTGGTAGTACCTGGAAATCCCAGTGTTTGGAAGGTGGAAACAGTCAGAAGTAGGTGGTTATTCTTGTTAAGTATTATTTTGTTTGTATGAATGTTCTGCCTGTGTGTACAGATATATGCACTACTTGCATGAGAGAGTGTCAAATCCTGTAGAACTCGTCACAGGGTGTTAGGAACCAAATCCCAGTTGTCTGCAAGAGCAAGTGCTCCTAACCACAAGGCCATCTCTACTCACATAATGCGTCACTTTTGGCTACATAAGACAAATCTAATTAAGTGATATAAAGAAAGCATTCTAAGACTGGGCTGAAGAGATGGTTGAATCGTTAGGAGCAGTTGCAAATCAACTACAAGGACTTTGGTTCAAATCCCAGCACCCACCTAAGAAGCTGGACATGGTTGTGTGTGCCTTTTAACCTCCGAACTGTGAAGGGTAGAGACAAGAAGACTGGTAGGGCTTCCTGGCCAAGAGCCTAGACAAAAAATGGGATCTCAAACTGGAATGATAGCCAAAATGACCTTGAAATTGTGATCCTCCTGCCCCATCTCTCGGTGTTGGATTACAGGAAAAACTATCATACCCTCAAGTAAGTTTAGCTGGTGTTACACTCTATCTACTTCTAATGAAGGTCCAACAAGACCAGCAGCTCTCAAGGAATTATCTAGAAGGGCTGAGACTTACAGTCTTGTAGACTGAACAGCTACCAGATTCCTATACTCTCTGTCAAGAGATAACCATTGTTGGTCCACTTGGACCATAGCCTGTAAGCCACTCTGTCAAAACCGTGTGTGTGTGTGTGTGTGTGTGTGTGTGAGAGAGAGAGAGAGAGAGAGAGAGAGAGAGAGAGAGAGAGAGAGAGATTGAGATTGTGCATGCTTGTGCACACATGCCAGATCAGTTACATGAGATAAAAAAAATAAAGGATTTTTTGTCTCCCTACTCTTAAAGAAACATACTATAGTACTTCAAACAACCATGCCAAAGCAATTATAAGTACCTGCTTTTAATATATTGACTGTAATTAAGGAAATCATCAAACTGAAAAATCTAATCTAACTCTCATTCTTTTTATAGAAAAAAAGCCAATACCTAGAGATTGTGAGAAATCATATTATTCAACTATATTTACACTATTATGTATTTACTATATTTACTTATATTTACACTATTATGTATATATTTATGGAATATACACATTTGGGTTGTTTTGTTTTCAGACAGAGTTTTTCTGTGTAGCCCTGGCTATCTTGGAACTTGCTCTGTAGACCAGATTGGCCTCAAAAATATGACTGCTTCTGTCTCCCAAATGCTGGAATTAAAGGCTTACACACTTGTTATATGTAAATCATATTCTATTCCCTAGTGAGTGGACATCACAGTTTAAAAACTACTGAAAAAATTTAATGTTTAAAGACACAGAAATACTAATTACCTTGATCATTCCATATTTATACAATTATCACATTGTACCCTTTATATATCTACAATTTTAACAGTTAAAAATGATTTTTTTTTTTTAGAATAATCTAATTTAGTTTCTAAAAATGGGGCTGGAGAGATGGCCGTGAAGATAAGGCACTGCCACATGGGCTTGAAGGCCAGAGTTTGGATCTCAGAAGTTAGGAAGAGCCAGGTGGGTGTGGTGAGCCACCCACCAGAACAGGGTGAGGCAGCAGAGACAGGGAATCCCTGCCTAAAGGTAGAGCAGGCTGCAGAGGATTCCCAGCCTCAGCCTCAGGGTACACACTCTGTCTCTGCACAAACACTCAGGGGAGAAGGTCCAGCTAAAGAGTTGAGTAAATCAGATGGTAGTGGTGTACACCTTCAATCTCAGTTCTGGGGAGGCAGAGACAAGCACATCTCTTGTGAGTTTAATGCCAGCCTGGTCTCCACAGAGAAACCTTGTCTCCACAAAAAAAAAAAAAAAAAAAAAAAAAGACTGACTTTCTTGAAGAAAAGATATTGTTTCCTTAAAAGTCAGCACCCAACCCATTCTTCAGGGTCCTTACCGAGCCTTCAAAGGCACTGCCACTCTTTATTCTTTTTTTTGAGGGTTTCTCAATAGCTTTGGGGCCTGTCCTGTAGATCAGGCTGGCCTCGAACTCAGAGAGATCCTCCTGCCTCTGCCTCCCGAGTGCTGAGATTAAAGGCGTGCGCCACCACCGTCTCCCCTGCACTCTTTTTCTTTTCATTCTAAGTCAGAGCTACAGATCCCAAGGTTTATTGAAAGCAATCTAAGTTTGGGGAGGTAGCATGAAGGTAGAAGGTGACTTCACAGATATTTCAATACTGCTCACACGTCTTCTCCTGGCCTTTAACCCGCAGGACACCACGCTGCTCTGTGCTTCACTACTGTTCCCCTAAGCCACTGTAATGCTCGGGAGTCCCTTCTAATCCTTCTTTCACTAAAGCCTGGCCCTTCCTTGGCTTCCCTGCACTGCTTCTAAATCACCTGCTTACTCTCCTGTACTCAGCACAATTGGGAGACGGGGCGTGTCAAGTATTCTCTGCTAACTAATGCTGCTTCCAGATCTAGTCTATCATTTCAGAAGCCTGGCTAGGTCACACTCTATCTTACTGCCCCTGCCGATTTTCCCTGTCAGTTATCCCAAATGCCTTTTACCAAAGACTCTTGGAGTTTTTTGTTGCTGCTTTGTTGTTCTGGAGTCAGGGGTGAGGGGCACCTGACTCCTCATTTGGTTAAGTACATCACACAGAGACCACAGACCGTTTACTAAGACAGGGTCTCTCACTGACCCTCGAGCTTGCAGACTCAGTCCAGCTAGCCTGACTGCCTCCAGTGTGCCGGGATTACAGGCGGGCCACTGTGCCTGAAAGCTTTTATGTGAATTCTGGGGCTCTGAATTCTGGTCACACGCTTTTATCAAGTGATTAATCCACTGAGCCATCTTCCCAGAACCTGTCCTTTACCATAATCTCAAGTCCTGCCACTGTCCTAAGTGACTCTAATGCACATGCAACACATTTCAACCTCTGGCCTCAGCAACTTTCTGCAGGGTCAAACCTCTTATACTCAACCACTTATAATCAAAGCTACTTAGGATCAACCCAAACTGCTTTTGCTTTAAAATCCTAAACTCAATGTCCAACACATGCATCTCACTGTTTTCCCGTAACATTCTGAGTCAGTTTTATTCTTCCTACCACTTTGGTTCTTAGCCCTAATTTGCACCTAGAGTTCACTTCATCCACTCCTCTCTATCAACTTCTATTCACTTGAGCGTGGATGCCAGCCTATCATTTCAAGGACTGCGGACCACTTTATCATTGCCCTCAACTCCCCTGGCTCACCGTCCTTCCACTGCCCATGTAGCAAAACAGAACCACCTCAAATAAAACCTTCTCTCGATTCTCTATCCAGGCTGCTCGGCACACTGGAAGTCAACAGAGCCTAGCACGCACAAGGCCCTGAGTAAGTCACTGTACCACACATCAATGACTAAGCTCTCGACACACTGCCCTTGCATCCCTAGTTGAAAACATTTCAGAGTTATTTTGCCAAGTGTGTTTCTGCTCATTCTTAGCAAATACTCCACATACTGCTTTAACATTAATATCAAACAAGTCCTCCAGCTTCAGACACAAACCCCTAGCAGTATCAATACCCATCCACACACACCCCCTTTCCCTGCTGCCCTTCTGAAGAGGCAAGCAAGCTTTTGCCTCTCCCCCTCCCTCTGTGTCTCTTTCCCATCCCGTTTATCTCAATAAACTCCACATTCAAAACACACACACACACACACACACACACACACACACACACACACACAACACATCCACACATTCCTTTCTGCTCACTACAGCACTATTCCTTCACCTAAACTCTGGAGTCCATCCCAGCACCTATGATCGACTACTCCAGACATCCTAAAGGGGTAAGGAGAATCCCCTCAACCCCATATTCCATTCCCCTGCGAGCTAACATTTTTCTTCTTGTTCCCAAATTGTTATCAAGTTTAGTCTGCGTAGGTCCTGGTCCACCCTTCTCAGTCCTTAACTCCTATGTGTTAACCATTTATCTTTGCCTTTGGTTTCCTCTTGTTCCTCTGGGGCTTTAGTTTTTAGATCCAAGTTTATGGCAAATATACACAAGCTGTTTCAAAGTTTTTAAAGGTATGATATCAATAAATGTCTTTGCCTCAATACTAACATATTCAAATTGAATTTGTCTTCTCCCAATCCCAATTTATTTTCTCATGTCCCCATCTCCATTTTTCATGCTGTTGACTCATACACACACGGCAAGAACCCAGAATCTTGGCACTCTCCATATCCTTCACGTTCATATTCAAACAGGGAACTGTTGTGGGAATTTTGATCACATTCTGATGCTCCCTAGACTGCCAATAAAGTTTGCTTTAAATCAGAGGGCAGAGATAGCTACTAGCTGACCAAAATGAGTCATAGAGGTTTTGGAGGACCGAGGACAGATAGACACAGGCGTGGGCTTACTCTCGAAGAGGAGGGCAGAACCCAGAGAAGTGGGTTGCTTCTCTGCTGCTTCTCTGATCGTTCAGGTTCTTACCTCGATATCTGACTCCCAAGTTTTTACTGATAAAGATAATTAGATAAACGCTACAGGAAATCTCCATGTGCAATTCATTATCTGAACATTCAGAATTTCCTCTTGTAACAGAGAATTTGCACACTATTCTGACACTAGCCAGTGCTAGCTAATATGTAAGTATATTCAGTAAATACAACATAATTGCTATATATTTAAATAGAAAACACAGCTAACAATGTTAAGAAAAAAATGTTGCTGGGACTCACCCATGTAATTTCACACTCACAGCTCATCTCCTAATATTATTCTCCGATATTCAGAGACCAAAGCCTAGCATAATGGTCTTCAAAGCGTTTCCACCTAGCAACTGCTGGAAGCAGATGCAGGCAGAGACCCACAGCCAAACATGAGGAGGAGCTATGGGAATCCTGTGAAAGGTGGGGAGGTAAGAATTGTAGGGAGCGAGGTATCACGGATACCACAAAAACAAAACAAAATAAAACAAAGCAAAAACAAAATAAAACAAAAACCACAGAATCAACTAACCAGGGCTCCCAGAGGACTGAACCAACAATAAGGGAGTCTGTGTGGGTCCGACCTGGGTCCTCTGCATATGTTACCACTGTGTAGCTTGGTGTTCTTGTGGGGTTCCTAAGAGTGGGAGCGAGGGCTGTCTCTGACTCTTTTGCCTTCTTTGGGGACCCTATGCCTCATAGCAGGTTGCCTCACCCAGCCTTAATATGAAGGGATGTGCATAGTCTTACTGTAACTTGGTATGCCGTATTTGGTTGCTATCCCTGGGACGCCTGTCCTTCCAGAAGGGAAAGGGAGTAGGGGTGAATCCAGGGGAGGAGGGAGGGGAAACTGTGGTAGGGATGGAATATATGAGAGAAGAATAAATAAAAAGAAAAAAAAGTGTGCAAAAAAATGGTAAATGTTGAGTTAGAAATATAAATGGGTAATCTGAGTTTTTCAAAAATTCAGAGCATGCTTCAATTAATTACTTTTCTGAAAAATATCTATATTTAATGTCTAGTCTCATACCTCTCACTAGAAAAATAATGAATAAATTCTAAAAGCATGCTACAAAAATGGTCATGCTTCACAAATTTGATATGAAATAATTTCTAAGCTAAAATAAACACATCTGAAAAGACTGTTTTAATATCCCTTGCTTGTCATGTTATCAGTAACACTGAAGAAAAAATACATCATGTAAAATAATTTTACTACTTTTTTCTGGTTCCATGATGCAATGTTAACTATGGAAAAGATAACATCAAGGGTGAGTGTTGAGTAGAAGGGAAGTACATAGAATTAGCACTCAAAACTTTTTTTGTATTCTTGTTTTTTGAGGCAAATTCACAATAATCCTCCTGCCTTAGCCTCCAGAGTTCAGTTTGGATTACAGGTATTATACCATCATAGTTGTCCGACTTTTATTAATTTTTTGTGTAAGCGTCTCACCTGCGTGTGTGCCTGTGCATCACAAGTGTCTGGTGCCCATGTGCATCACAAGAGGCATCAGATGCCCCAGAACTGGAGGCACAGCAGGCTGGGAAGTGAGACTGATCTCGTGGAGGATGAGAGAGCAGCAGGTGCCCTTAGCCACCGAGCTACCTTTCCAGCCCCACAGAACTAAGCTTTTTAACTGAAGTAGTGCAATAGAGTCTAATCAACATGTACTAGACACTATAAACATCTGCTACAAAACGTTATCTGTGTTCCACGGTAAGCCAGAAAGCTGGTGAGACAGTGCATGGATTGATTACCTGAAGTTTTACTCAGCTCTGATGAAAACACAGCCGACAGTGATTTGTCCTCTTTCTCCGTATCAGAAGGAAGTTTTTTCTCTGCTTCTTTCGTAAGTACTTTGGGTTTAACTATGCTGCCCATTTCTGTCTGTGGTTCCACAGCAGAAACATCTGAAGACAATAAGGATACCTTAGGTACACTGGACCTATCTTTGGAGAATGCTTCTGGAACATGGACTTCATCTTTAGGATGCACATTCTTGAAAGAAAGGTCACGGGGCAATTCTGAACAAGCCCCACTCTGGACATGCGCAATTTCACTTCTGCTGGATACTTCTAGGCCAGAGTATTCCCTGGCTAATTTAGGAGAAGAATCAGCTTTAGAACTGACAAACGCGGGAAATTCATCTATTATCTCAATTGGAGATGAATCTGAAAATGTTTCACTTTCTTTTATTTTGTCTTCCTTAGAAGTAATCAAGTCATCATTTGAATAAATCGCAGTATTGAGCTCTTCCATCTGCAGAGGAATTCTCTCCTTGTTGGTCAGTGTTGGAACTTCATTAGCTGCAGCATCTCTTGTAATATGTAAACTGGGCTGAAAAGCCTCCAAGTATGGCTTTCCTACCTCCTGGGGCAAAGCACTGAACCTGTCCTTGTGTGTGTGTGGTGTTACTGTCTCCGACACTTCAGTGAGACTCTCCTTCATCAGCATCACAGCTTCCTCTTGTGTTTGTGGAACTTCAGGAATTGAATCATCACTAAACAAGTCAACTGGTTCAGAATCAGGCGAGGAATCCTCCACTAGCTCAGAGTGCTCAGGCACCAATTTCTCAAATTTCGCTATCTCTGAATAATTAGAGAAATCTGGACTTGGTTCCGTGGAAAGTTTTGTTTCTTTAATTAAATCACATGCAATGGATATGTAAGGAGTTTCTGTTTCCTGAGCAGCTGCAGTAATGCTTTCAGGCTCTTGAACGTCTTCCTTTACTCCCGAAGCTTTCAGTGCTATGTTCATGGCTTCTTCATACGGTGGGGGATTTTCAGGCTCAGGCTTTATGCTGTCGTAATCAACTGACGGGGGTGCTTCTAGTGGGGATCCGCTGGGCTGCGCTGCAGGAGCACCAGCAGCATTTGGAAGGAGAGAGCTTAACGGTGCTTCCATAACAATGTCAGGCAAAACTGGGGAAGGAGTTGCTTCAGATTCTTCAAATGATGGGCAAAGCTGTGCTGTGGGGTAGAGTGATTCCTGTACAGCTTCTGATGTCTGGACCAAGTCCATTTTCGTTTCATAAGCCATCTTTGTACCCGTGGCTTCATTCAGTTCACTTTCACATGCTTCCTGAACTAAATCTGGTGTCAGACCTTCCGGCATGTTTGCCACTTCTGCCTCCGTCACCTTTGATAAGTTATCTGTTGTGACATAATCTGCCTCAGAGTCCTGTGCTGCTACAAGGAACGGGTTTGATGTTTTGGGGCTAGTCTTCTCTGTGATAATTTGGGCCTTCCTTTCTTCTATTTTCTTTTCATCCGTTTTATTTTCTGAAGTATGATCTTCTAGCAGAGGGACAATGTTTGCTGCAGTGCTATCAGAGGCACAGGTGATGTACGCTCTGCCATCCCTCACAGGCTCTGGGGTGCTGGGGAGAGAAGCGTCATCAGGACTACTTTCACTATCTTTTCCAGGACTTTTTTGCTCCAGGTTATCTTCGAAGCACTTTTTATGCACTCTATTCTCCAGATAAGCTGCGGCAGCCAACACGTCCCTAGTGTCCTCACCAGTGTCTTTCACTTCCCACGCCTGCTCAAACGGCTTAAAGTCTGCATACTCTTCCCTCATCGGTGCTACCCCTGACCCTTGCATTGCACTAAAAATGTCCTTTGTCTTTTCCGGAGACATAACTCTGTCTTCTTTAACCACTTCAGTGAGGGTCACAGGCGACTCCTGTGGACCACTAACTAAATCCTCTTTGTCTTTCCTCCCCACAGTAACTTCTTCCTTAGTGTTTTCTACCAGCATGGCTGACGCTGCTTTTGGAGAAGCAGCGAATGATGATCCCATTTCTGAATATTCTAATTCTGAAAACTCTGCTAAATCTCTATCTACAAATGGATTTGTTGCCCTCACTGGCAACTCTTTAGAAGCTTCCTTGAAAGTTTCTTCAATGGTTCCTCCTGCGGATGGCACCGCTGATAAATGACCAAGGTACTCGCGCTCTTTAAAAGAAACGGCTGAGAGAGGAGACAGAGAAGGAAGAGAGGCAGCAGTCTCAAGCGGGACAGATGGGAAATCCTCTTGAGCAGGCGGAACAGTGTCACCTGGCTGCTCCTTCAAATCCATGCTTTTTTCTGTGGCCATGGACAGAAAGGGGAATTAGAGAAAGCCAGCGTTCTCGGACAGAATGCAAGTTTTACGACAGATTCATAAAAGTGTTAGTAAAAACTGACTATTAAAGTGGAATGTTAACAGCATTTAGTTAATAAATACACCCAGACTTGGATCATTACTGAAAATATCAAACTATAGTCAGTTTTTAAAAGTACTGGCTATGGCAGAACATAGTTAATGTTTCTACCACACAGTAGCCAAGTGAGGACTCTAAATACTCTCATTACAAAGGAATTGCAAATATTTAAGATGATGGAAATATTAACCAGCTTGGCCTAACCATGCAACAATGAATGTACTGAATCCCAACGCTGTACCCTGTAAATATAGCTATTAATTTAAAGTACCTAAAGAAAAAAATGACATGCGGTTTCAGAAGCAGTTACCTACTATGCAGAGACATAAATCAAATCTGAAAAAAAAAAAAAACCCTCAAGTATTTACTAACTGAAAAAAAAGCTACTTTTAACTAGTTTAAAGAGAAAATAAGATTTGATGAGTAACCATCTGTATAAACTCAACAGGGTACTGGATTATCAAAGGCCAAAGACAGGCATTCCTTTATATAAAGGCCTGTGGCTATAAAATGGCAAACTATTTAAAGAAAATGAATTGTTGTTATGTAAATATAAATCAAGGGTCCAAGAAATCCTTACATCATTCCAATTATGAATCAAACCCTGCCTCCCTTGGATGTAGCATAAAATGCAAATTTAGGTGTTTTTTGTTTTTCGGTAAAAACAACATTCTTGAACCAATGCTTACTTTCAGTAAATCCAAAGTACTCTGTTGAATTAACACTAGATTGACAGAATACACAGAGACAAAGGCTGGCAGAAAGAACTTGCCTGCAGAGGAGGGTATCACAGGCTCAGATGCAGCAGGAAGAGCAAAAAGGGTCTCATCTGAAAAACAAACAGAATACGACCTCAGCAGAAACACAAGCAGGCTGGAGGAGTAAAGGCAAGAGACCAAGTGAGGGGCAGTTCACAATGAGCTAACCACGTCTTTAGAGGAAAGGCTAGGTCAGGTAGAAAGGAAGTGAGAATGCGTGACTAAAGGTCAGTCCCTTCTGAAGAGGCAACAGGGCTTGTTCCCACTGGATTCTAACCACAGCTGCTTTCCACACAGTAACATCACTTCATCCAAGGCTTTATTTACATCTGCAGTGAAGTAAATTGTCTTGTCCTACTCCAGTGAAAACCTAAAGATTAACATGACAAAATTAATAACTATTTCATTTCATCGTTTCTTCCCAACATATGTTCCATTTAGAACACTTTCTAAGAATTATGTATTCTCTCTTACATTCCTAAAAGCAATTGTACAGCGATTGTATAATGCTGAAAACAGTCATACGACTGTCCAAATGCCACACAGGAATAAAGTCATCATGACCCTTCTTATTATCATTAGTTACCTTCTCATTTGTTTTAAGTACTTTATACCATAGAATTCACTCGACTTACCACCCTACTGTCATAATGGTGGTAATAGATTTCTTTTAAAACTAGAAAAGAAACTTACTCAAGTACCCATGACTAGCATGAGAAACTTACATGGTTTAGCTCCAGTCTTTCCTACAGGAAATAGAGAAATGTTTGTACCCTGCCCACATTTCTATGTTGAATCTTTACCCCTATATCAGATGTTCAGATGGAGCTTTGGAGAGGTTACCAGAGTTAGATGGGGTTCTGAAAATGAGGCTCTGGTCCAATGTGATTACTGCGAGATACCAGAGAAGCAAGCACACGGAGAGAGGAGGAAACTTCCAGGTAAAAACAGGCTGCCTCGCCAACTGAATGGGGAAAGACCTTCACCAACTCCACATCAGACAGGGAACTGACCTCCAGAATACATGAAGAACGCAAGAAATTAGACATCAAAATACCAAATAATCCAATTTTAAAAATGGGGTACAGTTCTAAACAGAGAATTCTCAACAGAAGAATCTCAAATGGCTGAATGACACTTAAGGAAATGCTCAGCATCCTTAGTCATCAGGGAAATGCAAATCAAAACAACTCTGAGATTCCATCTTACAACAGTCAGAATGGCCAAGATCAAAAACACCAATGACAGCTTATGCTGGAAAAGATGCAGAGTAAGGGGAATACTCCTCCATTGCTGGTGCAAGTCCAAACTTGTACAGCCACTTTGGAAATTAGTATGGAGGTTTCTGAGAAAATTGGAATCAATCTACCTCAAGACCCAGCAATACTACTCTTGGGTATATATCCAAAGGATGCACACTCATACAACAAGGACATTTGCTCAACTATGTTCAAAGCAGTATTATTTATCCACAATAGTCAGGACCTGGAAACAACTTTCATGTCCCTCAACTGAAGAGCAGATAAGGAAAATGTGGTACATTTACACAGTAGAGTACTACTCAGCGGAAAAAAAAAAAAAAAAAAAAAAAAAAACAACGAATTTTGCAAGCAGATGGATGTAACTAGAAAAAAACATCCTTAGTGAGGTGACCCAGACCCAGAAAAACAAACACGGTATGAACTCACTCATAATTGGATATCAGACAAAAAGCAAAGGATAACCAGCCTATAGTCCACAACCCCAGAGAAGCTAGGTAACAAGGAGAACCCTAAAAGAGACAAGAATGGATCCCCCTGGGAAGGGGAAATAGACAAGATCTCCTGAGAAAATTTAGAGCGGGGGGGGGGGGCAGAAGAAGGGAGGGCAGAAGAAAAGGGGGAGGTGAGAAGGGGAGGAGGAGGAGACTTGAGGGAACAGGATGGCTGAAGTGGGGGAAGGACAGAGGGAGAGCAAGGAAAGAGATATCTTGATCGAGGGAGCCATTATGGGGTTAAGGAGAAACCTAGCCCTAGGGAAATTCCCAGGAACCACAAGGATGACCCCAGCTGAGACCCTGAGCATTAGTGGAGAGGGTGCCTGAACTGGCCTTCCCCTGTAATATGATTGATGACTACATTAATTGTGATCATAGAACCTTCATCTAGCAACTGATGGGAGCAGATGCAGAGATCCACAGCTAAGCATTGGGCAGAGCTCCCAGAGTCCAGCTGAAGAGAAGGAGGAGCAATAATATGAGCAAAGGGATCAAGACCGTGATGAGGATACCCACAGAAATCGCTGACCTGAGCTAGTGGGAGCTCACTGACTCAGGTCTGACAGCAGAGGAACCAGCATAGGACCAAACTAGGCCCTCTGAACGTGGGTGACAGCTGTGTGGCTGGGGCAGTCTGTGGGACCACTGGCAGTGGGACCTAGCGCTTGTACCGGCTTTTTGGAGCCCATTCTCTTTGGAGGGATACCTTGCTCAGTCTAGATATAGGGGGGAGGGCCTCAGTCCTGCCTCAGAGTGATATGACAGAGTTTGTTGACTCCCCATGAGAAAGAAGCCTTACCCTCTCTGAGGAGTGGATGGGGGTGGGGTAGGTGGAAGGTGGGGGAAGCAGGAGGAGGGGAGAGAGTGGGAACTGGGATTGGTATGTAAAATGAGAAGATTGTTTTAAAAAATAAAGAAAAAAAGAGGCTGCCTCACAATAAAATCTTCCGACTTGAATCTTCTCAGTCTCAAGCACTGTGAGAAGTGTCTGTTGTGTAAGCCACCCTACCCGTCTTACATTCTGTACTAAGCAGACAATATAGTGTATATTAGAAGTTAACCCTGTGTGTACCTGTGGCTAGAAGGCTCAGAAAACTAAAGATCTTCCGCTTCATACTAGGAAGACTCTATCACGGGGCTACTTGGAACAACTCAAGGCATCAAGGAATAACAGGAAAGCTTTTCTTCTGCAAAGAGGACCCAATAAATTTCGAAAGACGCTTTTTTTCTTTTTGGTTTTTCAAGGCATGGTTTCTCTGTGTAGCTTTGGAGCCTGTACTGGAACTCGCTCTGTAGATCAGGCTGGCCCTGAACTCAGAGATCCCCCTACCTCTGTCCCCTGAGTGGTGGGATTAAAGGTAAGGTATGCACCACCACCGCCTGGCTGCTTCTACCAGGAAATTCAAGAAAGACAACGATGATTAAAACAGATAAAAGTAAAAGATGTATATAGCTAACAGGAATACAGATTTGTCTTCCAAGTCCCCCTGATAAACAGGGGATAGCTAAATTTATAATGCCAAGTGAGTTGTGACTGAAACCCTACAGGGCACACTGTCATATTTAAAAGTATTCTTAGATGAAACAGATAGTGAGGGGAAAAATGACTATGTTTAAAATAGTCACCGTAAGGCAGGCATGGCAGAAAACTGTAATCCCAACCTATTCAGCTGCCTTGACATGGGAGAATCACTTGAGTTCACAAGTTCAAGACGAGCTTCAACAGCATGGGCAGACAAGAGGTCACAAACAAAAAGAAGAGTAACGAAAAACAGTAAAAAGTAAGCGTCTCCTAGAACCTACGATGAGTAGGTAGGAAAGACCACTAACCCAAACCAAGAAGACAGCAATGCCTTGGGAGACTCTCAGTGCACAACAAGCACACATCTAAAAGGCTACCTTGTTACCTGACTCTCCTAGTTTTATTTCTGCTGGCACGATAAAATTTCCTCACAGAATGTGACCCAGGGGAGAATCCAAGCCCAGGTTACAGTCCATAAGTAAGAACTTCCAACAGCTAGTCACTGCATACCCAGTCAAGACAGAGAGACACTAAGTTTTCAAGGACCCCTGCCTAGGAAACAACGTAACCTTCAGTCTTCCCACATCAGTTAACTAGACAGTCCTGTACAGACTACTACCCAGAAGCCAACCTGATACAGACAGCTCCGCATAAAGGCTCTCTTCCCAGGGGACTCTAGACTGCATCAAGATGACAATAATATCATCCCAGTGATAATAGGTAAATTATGTAATTTCTCACTTATAAAATGAGAAACATTTTCAGCTAAGACAACACTTTGTATAGCTGTTTAAAAAAAAGATTTTGGACAAAACTATTCATTCAGATGGAACAATTTTAAAAAAACAATTTTTTTAACAAAATTGTGTCTTCTACAGAATATGTGGAGTCACTGATTCAGAAGTTACTCCATTTGGAAAGTGAGCTAACATATACTACTGTTAAAACTAAAGAAAAGCAAATTAATTTAAATTGGTGCCAAATTTTATGCGTTTCTTAAAATGCATCTTATTTTTTAAATCTAGTACCAGAATCTCCCCCCTCCAAAAAAACCTTAGCATTAGGCCAAGTAACCAAGGTTTTTAAGTTGGTATTTCAAATCATTAATTTAAAAAAGGAAAGAAAATCCTAATTGTCCAAACTGGGAATTCATCCAGCACTGATCACAAAACAAGTTTTGTGTTTTTAAGCATGCTTTGTGGGAAGGAATGCCATTACGGCCTTCGAGAGCAGGGCAGTTTCCAACTGAAGCACTGGTGGACCCCTGGTAGAAACGCACTCAATCCACGTCTACTATGTGCATGCGTCCGTAGCCCTGGGAAGTTAATTCCCTAGCTTTCCTCGTCAGTCTCTCACTTGTAAAATAACATGTTAGCATCTGTATCAATTTCCTGAAGAAGGGGAAAGAAATTCTACTCCAAAAATACCTGAGAATTTCTGACTTTGGAAATGAGCTGTTGATGTCAGCATAGTCATTTTCTGTGAGAGCCTCACTGCTGCAAATGAATCCCTGTAATTAGGGAGACCATGCTGAGTAAAAAAAAAAAATGTAACACTCTGCGTTCCTCAGAAGTTTACATATACGCTAATCATGCTTATCAAACGGGGCAAACAGCTCCTTTTCTGAAAACTACTCAGAATGCCACACTTCACTGAACGAAACCGAAGCTATGCACTGGTGTGCAAGTCTGCAATCCTAGGAGAGCAAGAGCAAGCTCTAACCTCAAAAATGTAAGAAAGAAGTGCTTTAAATGATTAACTATCTGTGCTGTGAACACATACTATATCTGATTATACATAAAGACAACTATATTCATATAAAATGCAATTTTAAAATATGCTAAGGAGAAAACCACAACTTTATCAATAAATCTTTCCATTCTACTGCCACTGCCACCACATTAATATTCCTAAAAAATAAAAGTTACCTAGTCTCTAGGTCAAAAACATTTTAAAAGCTGCCAGGTGTGTGAAACCCTTGGATAAAGCAAATAAGATCCTCTGTATTATATCCCAAGATCAACGGTCCCAATGTGTCCCAGTCCTTCCAGTACCATCTGTGCTGGCTGAACGGAACTCTCCCTCATATATCTGAATGTCAGCCTCCATGAAACCTCGAGTCACTGAGCCAAAAATCCTAATGACCTGTCACTATAATCAGCACTCATTTCCCGCTGCCCCAGTGAAATGGACAGACAGATAAACACCAGTCACATGACTTTCCATTTTCTTAGCAGAATCCAAACCAGCACACACCCTTCATTACAGTGTATTCAAATGTTATGTATATTCACAATGGAAGTCTCAGATTTACTCTTTAAGTCCGTTACTTTAAAAAGTAAAAAGAAAATGTCAGTGTTTGTTGTTATCTAATTTTAAAATGCTTCACTACAATTTCGCCAATGTCCACAACTCAAATACTGAGTGTTCTTTGAGATGCTCATTTAAAGATTTGCCTACCAAAAGTATAATTGGCAATTTTTTAATTGTATCTAATTATAGGCCTAATTATCTAATTTTAAATCGCAAAATAGCTTCTACCTCTAGTTATGACAGTAACAACAACAACAGAAGTAAAACATGTCAAAATATTTGAAGCAACTGTCCTAAGACACTGGACAACGGGTCATCGTAGGACACTCAGAACTCCAGGAGAAGGAACAAGAACACAGCCCTCCCACATGAGGAAGGCTAGGAAGGGCCCCTGGATGCAAGAGGCAGGCCAGCACACAGAGGAAAGCTCCAGGGCTCCCTTTAAACTACTGTGAGGACTACAATGCACAGGAACACGACTCAACTAGGGGGCAGTCCAGATCGGTAACCTAAATGAATACTGTGGAGGTCAGACAATGCTGGAAAACCTGACACAAAAACACTCAAAATCTACAATGACTCAGAGTGGGCGGGCACACATTCTAAAGACATTCTAAAGACAGTGAACTCTCAAGGGTGAAAGACGACACGAAGACAAAACTCAAACTGCATTTCCATATTCTAAGGACAAAAATGGAAGAAAAAAAAAAAAACCACTTGCAATGTAGCTGTCTGTAGTTGTCCTGGAACTCGGTAGATAGCCTAGGCTGGCCTTAAACTCAAGGAGATCTATCTGCCTCCTGAGTGTCAGAATTAAAAGCCTGCACCATTACACCTGGCTTGGGGGAAAAAATAAGTTTTATTTATAACAGTAATAAAGGCCTAAAATGCTTAGGCACAGATCTAACAAGAGGTAGACAAGATTTCAAACCTGCAATTGACACGTCGGTGTTCATGAATTCAGAGTCAGGAAATAGTTCTCTATGGGTTTCTTGGGATTTCACACATTTTAAGAACGGAAAGCCACCAGGTGGCAATGACATTTAATCCGTGCACTCAGGTGGATCTCTGTGAGTTCGAGGTCAGCCTGATCTACAGAGCTGGTTCGAGCACAGCCAGGGCTATACAGAGAAAACCCTGTCTCAAAAAAACTTAAAAACAGAGTGAAAGTCTGGATGCTGCTTGCCTGCCCTTGTTTCTACCTTCTCTATCGTGAACAGTTCTTAGCAAAAGCTTCAGTGTCCTCTTGAACAAAGGTCACACATACTCACTTTACAGAAAAAAGAAACTTATTTTCACCCAGCTCAAAAGTCCTCCCTGCAATAAAAACCTGCCCTAGGTGCAGAAAATGAGGATACTGAAGCTACTGCCACTGGTACAGTAAGTCCTTTCTGTTTGGGCAGGCGTCTTGTCACTTGGCCAGTAACTCACCTCATATCCCATAAGCAAAATTGAATTCAAAATAGAGCTTAACACAAGCATGACAACTAATCCTATTAAAGATCTAAATGAATATAGCTATTTTGGGCCAATGTTTTAGCACACACTAAATAAACAAAACCTATAAAAATAAAAGGTAAATTAATACTTAAAAATTGAGTTGGGCATGGTGGCACAGGCCTTTAATCCCAACACTTGGGAACAGAGGTTGTCAGATCTCCCCCAGGTCAAGGACAGCCAGTTCCAGGAGAGAGACCCTCTCTCAATAAATAAATAAAATGTAAAAGCTTAAAGTCATCAAAATAAGTCATCAGTAAATTTACCAGGCAAACTACCAGGTAGGAGAATGCAATCACATACACCTAAGCAAAAATGTATTCAATGCAGAACTATAAAAGTTATAAAATAGATACACAATCTAAGAGTGGGGGAAATCACTAGACTACTTGACAAAACAGACACACAATCTGACAAATAAAAGTCTTCTAATCCCTTAGTAAATAAAGACTGTACTTTTGTTTCCCAGCCCCCCAGACCCAAATAATCACACAGAACTATATTAATTACAACACTGTTTGGCCAATAGCTTAGGCACATTCCTAAGTAGCTCTTTCATCATAAATTAACTCATTTCTATTATTTTATATTTTACCATGACACGTGGTGTTACGTCTTACGTCTTTCTTGCTTCTTGGGCGGTTACCTGGAGTGTGCCTGACTCCGCCTTTCCTCCTCTATGGCTGCTTGGATTTCCTGCCTTGATATATTCTGCCCTGCCATAGGCCAAAGCAGCTTCTTTATTAACCAATGGCAATAAAACATATTCACAGCATACAGAGGGGAATCCCATATCACTTAGTCAATACAAAGATCTGAATTAAAATCACGATAAGGTGATATATTGACTCCCATGGGAGGCCTGTCCCTTTCTAAAGGGAGGAGTGGATGGGGCAGGAGGGGAAATAGATGGGAGGTTGTGGGATGGGAACGGGAAGAGAGAAGAAAGAGGAAAATGTAGTTGGTATGCAAAATTTTAAAAATTAATAATAAATAAAATTACGATGAAATATCACATAGCACTAACATGGTTAAAACTGAAGGCTATTAATAGCAGTTTGGTGAGAATTCAGATGCCAGAATCCCCAGCTGCTGACAGTGTTCACCCTGGAGAACAGTTTGGTTGATGACACAGTAATAGTCAGCTATAAGATATCTATAAGAATATCTATAAGAATATCTATAAGATGTACATAACATTCTTTTATTCAAAATAGCCAAAAACATGTCCAACAAAAGATAAGTGACATTGTCTTATCACAGACTACCACTCAGAATTTTTAAAAAATTACTGATAACTTGAAAAATCACTGATAATACATCCAAAAATATTACATTTGAATGCAAACAGACACAAAAGAGTTATGCACCATGATTCCACTCCTGTAACGTTCCATAAAAACAAACAACAATAATCTATAGCAAAAGAATCAGTAGTGGTTGGGAAGGAATTAAGATGGAGGTGTGGGGCAATGTTCAAAATGAACTATACTTCTGACCACTGAGGACTCAAGGGAGCTTTCTAGAATAATGAATATATTCTGTATTCCTACAGAAGTAAAAGCATGGGAATCTGTCAAAACAAATTTTAATATCTTTGTATTCTAGGGCATGTAAATTATCTTCTAAATGTTCTAAATATTTGTTTTTATTCTACGTGCATGTGCAAGCACTGAGTTACAGACCCAGCATTTCAGAGAAGCTTCTTACCACGGGAGTACAGAGAACACTTTTTTCTTTTTCAACAACAACAACAAAAAAATGATTTGGGAAATCTTTCTTTTTTAGTCTACCTATGACCTATGGGAACAGCTAAACAACTACACAATCCAGTACTTCAACTGTTCAATACTATGCAAAATCCTAGTATTCATATTTAAACCACATCAGGCTGGTGGGATGGCTCAGAGTTAAGTGTAACAATCCGACATAAAGGTACATTCTCACAGCCTACATTCTCCTACATTCTCACATCCACATCATGCACGCATATGTGCATGTGTGTGAGCATGTGTGCACACATACACAAATAAAGGTTTAAAAATAAAGTCATACATCACAAAAAGTTAATTTTATAAATCTACACATTAAAAAAACCTTGTTCATGGAAAAATACATACTATCAATCCTAAAACATCAATTGTCTAAGATTAACCCATAAATATAATATAACCTACTAAAATATAACAGAAGCATCCAGATTAATAAATTTTTGAAATCAGTAAAAAAAACATAAATATCCAAGAAAAGTTCTGGAAAAAAACCCTATCACAGACTATTTTATTTAAAAGTTATAGTAATTATAGTAATTAAAACTACTTGGTCATTGCTTGTAGACAAAACAGAGCAGAACAGAGGATATTCCCATTTACAGTAGTTCAGACAGATGTTGTAATAAATAAAGTTGGCCAGTCATGAAAATTATCTATCACTACCTCACACTTAAGAACAAACTAAGCAGCAAATTAAATATTAAAATAAAATCATAAAAGTGCTAACATTAAGAAAAAACTCTAAATTTTCTAAAAACAGCACAGTTCAATGACTTTTATGACTCAAAATCATCTTTTAAAAATGAAGAAATGGTGCAGCAGTTAAGAGCACTGGCTGGGGGCTGGAGAGACGGCTCAGAAGTTAAGAGCACTGGCTGCTCTTCCAGGAGTCCTCAGTTCAATCCCCAGCACCCACATGAGGGCTCACAACAATCTATAATGAGATCTGGTGTCCTCTTCTGGCTACAGGCAGAACACTATATACATAATAAATAAATAGGTCTTGAAAAAAAAGAAAGAAAGCACAGGCTACTCTTACAAAGGACTGTGGGAGTTTGATTCCCAGCACCCACATGGCAGCTCACAACTGTTAACTCCAGTTTCAAGGGCTCCCCATAGCCTCTTCTGGCCTCCAAGCTGACACAGACATACACAGGCAAAACAGCTATACATATAAAATAACTTTGCAAGACACAGACATACACAGGCAAAACAGCTATACATATAAAATAACTTTGCAAAAAAAAAAATTAAGCTAGCCTATAAATTCAAGTAATCCTGCACCCATAAAAATAAAAACTCAAAATGGCAAAGGCAGTGATTAAAAAAAATATTTGGTACCTTAAGCCAATACAAAATATTAACAATTTGATAAACCATTTATCAGTTTACCAATGTACTTTGTTAACAAAGGTTAAAGAAATCTGGTACTTCACACAATGTTGCTGAAAACATTGACTGTAACAGGGCAATTTGTCAGCACCCAACATCCTAAGTGCCGTCCTCTTTGAAGTGGAAATGTAACTTGAATGGCTTTATCCTACAGTGCATACATCAGTATTCATTTCCAAGAAACACTGTCTGCAAGAGAAAAAGCTAATCTACATAATTTCCAGGACAGAAGTGATTGAATAGAGCAGGCCCTCTTATTCATGAGGTACCTGTTACTACTCCTAGGAAACCTGAAATTGCAATAGTATTCAACTCTATAGATACATTATTCTTCTCCTACACCACATTTATACATATGATAAAGTTTAGCTTAAACATATATCAAGCAAGAAAAGAGAGTAACAATACCTAATAACAGCTACATGAATGTGATCTTTGTTGTTCAACTATCTTTTGGTACCTTTACCACAACGCTTACCAGAACTATCAGCACCACTACTCTTGCATTCTGGGGCCATTATTAAGTGAAGTAAAGGTTATAAATTCCACATCAAGAGTGAGGTATATGCCCAGGTCACCAATGGACTCTTGAAAGGACAGTAATAAACTTGAAATAAGCTGATTTTTTTTCTACATACATTTATGGTAAATTTTGATGTTTTTATTAAAGGAAGCAATTCTATAACTTTGCTAATATCACTACTTTAAGATTCATTTCAACAGAAGTTCATTTGAAACTATTAGTTTATCTCAGTCAAGGAGGCATCTAAGAGACAGACTGGGAGATAGCACATACAACATGGAGACACTGGGCAAAGGGATAATTTATATCCCTGGCAAAGGAGGGGGATGGCACAAGATTTTATCACCCTAATCAGATCAGCGTGTGATTTAAAACTCAAGACTTACTTTGGGAATAGTAGAATCTTTCCATTTACTACTTTTGACATCAAGTAATTAAATACATGAAAAGTGAAACCAGCCATAAGAGAGGACTACGGTGCTGTCTGTCTACCATGGAATTCTCTGCAGCTATTTGTCTTGTTTGATTACTTGAGATGTGTGGGGAGTGCTGGTTTGTTGTTGTTGTTGTTTTGCAACGCTGGAAACCAAAGCCCTGGTATCCTTGAGGCAATGCCCTACAACTGGGCCCTGCACCCGGAACCTCTGCAGATGCTTTAGTACAAAGTGAAAAAGATACACACACATGAATGCCTTTGTACAGTACTCTACTCTTCTAGACAGATACTAAGAAACTTCTAACAGAGGTACAATCTGCAAGAGTCCAAGTTAGAAAAGCTGAGGAAGGGGCTGCAGGTTTAGCTCAGTAGTAGAGCTCTTGCAGAAGAATCCTAAATCACTAAATTAATTTATATTAATTTTAAAAGTGGAGGAAGCTGGAGAATGGCTCAGTAGCGGCTTAACTACTGAACATGAGACCATAGAGTCAATACCACTGGGAAGTGGCTGTACCCTTGAGTACTGCTTCAGGAAGAAGGAAGGAGGTAGTTCTAGTGGAACCTGAGTTCTCAAGATGATGGTCATAAACGGCCAAGACTGATTTCCACCTCCTCCCATGCTGCCTGTCCCGCTGTGGAACTGTGGTCCTCTGGGGTGTGCTCTCACCACCGTAGTAACACCTCGCATAGGTTTTTACCATAGCCAAGCTGATGGCAATGCCATGCCTTGAAAACCTCCATAACTAGAAGCTTAGCAACACATACCAGACAACTTACAACCCTCTCTTAGCGAGCTATACTAGACTGTACTCAACTACAGAGACACCCTCCTCACACACATGGACACGTGCATTCCTGCCTAGGGTCTTTGACCCCTTTGCTCAAACATGGATAGCTATATAAAATGAGAAAAGATTGTACTTAAAAAAATCTTAACAAAAAAAATTTAAAAATAGGTTCTTAAGTGGGAAAAAGGTTTCCTCTGCAGCTCAATTCTCAGGTCTTTTTCCTATCATCAAGCAACCTTAAAAAGGCCCACAGAGTTCAATTCTCATTCCTTAAAGCTGTTTTCCTCCTCTGAACACATCATTTTTAGTACTTTTTATATGTTGTACTCCTCCCATGAGAAGAGCGTAGGTCTTGCTTACTGCCACATCTGAGAGGCCTAGGCTAGTGCTTAGGTAGTCCTAGGTAATCAATAATAGGGATGGGTAATGGCACCAGCCAATGAACAATCTCTTGAGTGCATTAAGAGATCTAGATGCGCTGAGATGGTTATCCATCAATAACCACATTCACTGTTCAATAAAAGGAATGAAGATTCCAAATGCAATCAGCACAAAATCCGAGTAGGCAATATTCTCTCCTTTGTCTTCTAAACTTAATACTTGAACAGTCCATGTTTCAAGAAAATCGTTTCCTGAGTCCCCCCCTCCCCCAAGGTTCAAACGACAGCGCTATTCTCTTGCTTCCGATCTGGAACAGAAGGTAATTGTGGTTTTGCCAATCATTATGCTTCCAGTATAAGATTTTAATACTTTATTTTTTCTAGTTTAGTTCACCTAAAAAAAAAAAAAAGCTAAAGTAGTCTTCACCTTCTAAATTCTTTACTGTAGTCATTGTTTCTGAATAGTGCCTTGGAGTATGCCCGTAATGAAACTGTCTGTTACCCAGAAACATACCTACTGGTTCATTTTCCCCTACTCTGAAAGAGTTAATTGTAATTTAAAAAAAAAAAAGATAGTGTGAGCTCAGGACGCTATTTGTCTAGAAAATGAACCACTTCCCAAATCTTGCAATGTTGTGAAATTTTCCCAGCAGGCAGTACCACCACTTGATTTTTGACCTTAAATTACAAAGAAAGGTCTGACTGCTAGTAAGACACTATGTTCCAAAGCAACAAGATTTTTTTTTCCCTTTCCAAAGTAATTTTGCAAACTTGAAAGGGCACTAAAACAATGTTCAATGTTCCTTTAAAATTTAAAACATAATATACAGTACCTTGGAAACTACAGACCTATACTGTCAATCTAAATCATGTACTTCCAAAAATTAGCACTTCTAACCAATATATGAAACGTTTGTCTCAAAACATTCCATTGTGTGTCAAAATAAATCTACCCCAAGTTCAATAAACCAATTCCTGACCAGGAATCCACAGGTTCCCCTTTTTAAGATCAACCAGTTTGCCTTTTCTCTATAGTCAACTGCGCTACACTGAGAGGCGGAGAGATACATAAGTAACACTTGGCAATTTCTTCTGCCTTGCAACTGAGGCCCGGGCGAACTGAACACAAGGCCCCGATCTCGTTTCCCTAGCTCGATCTGGCTGGTGGAGGAGTTGCCACATTACACCCAAATGAGCTGGGCGGTGGCAGAACTTCACCAAAAGTCTCTTCTACCCGATTCTCCTGGAAGCACGCCACTGGAGGCGCTCTCCCTACACTGCAGTAGGATCGCAGGACAGACCTAGCAGCTCAGCCAGTCCCCACAGTAAGAGGGGGAGGGGATTAGTGCAAGGGGTCCCCGAAGCCTGACAGGAAGGCAGACCATCCGAGAAACTGGAGGGTGGTCGGCAAAGACTCCTCTTTTAAATAAAATGCTGCGGTGCCATAGCCTTTCCATTCCCACATCTAAAGCCAGCCCAGCCCAAGGAATCCACAACCCTAGTTCCTCGATGCTCGCCTAGCTGCTGATGATAGCAGCAGTGTCTAACTTCGGGAGAGCGACGGACTGGGGACCACAAGGAAGAGCTAGGGACTTGGCTGGGGTGCACGTGCTCCCCGAAACCCGGACAGACAATGAAGGCGCCCGGGCTTCCGCGGCCGCCCCACCCTTCTGCCTGCCTCCCGCCTGCGGGGGCGCCATCGCCCTGCCGCTTGCAGACAAAGCCCCTCGGGTCCCAAGGCAGCCCTGCCTGCACCCTCCCCGGGCCAACACACAAAAGAGGGAGGGTCGGGAGGGACGGGCGCGCGGCGACACTCACCCACTGAGCCCGAGCCCCTACGCTTGGGCGCGGCCGGCGTGGAAGGGGGCGCGGCGGGCTCCGCCAGGGGGCTCGCGCCGGCTGGGGGTGGGGGCGGAGGCCGCGCCGGAGGCTCGTCGTCCTCGGGCAGCTGGGAGGGCAGGACTGCGGCAGCGGCGGGCAGGGACGGCGCGGGCGCCGCGGGGCTCCGCTCCCAGGACGGCTGTCGCTCGGGGGCAGCGGGGGGCGCGGCCGGCAGCGGCCCGCGGGGCGCGGGGGGCACCGAGTCGCTCCCGAAGTCTAGCAGCGGCGCGGCAGCGGCGGCGGCGGGGGGCACCGGGGCCGCGGACAGCCCGACTGCCGGCTTCCTCTCCAGCACCTCCAGCTCCTCCAGGTCCTCGTCGTCCTCCTCCTCCTCGTCCTCTTCCTCCTCGTCCTCCTCGTACTCGGGATCTGTCACGAACTGGTACTGGAAGGCGGGCGGAGGCCGAGGCGGGCTGTCCGCGGACGAGGAGACGAGAGGCGACTGGTCCAGGTCTTCCATGGCTGGCGGATCGGAGATGATGCTGCAGCTACTGCCGCTGCGGGGCCGCTTCTCCTCGGGAGTCGCGGGCGGTTGTGGGGGTTGGGCAGGGCTGACACGGGCCGGGCAGACCGAGCCGAGGAACCTGCAGAGGCGACGGCTCCCTGAACAATGAGACTTCTCCTGCCTCCGCGCCCGAGATGCGCCACCCGCCCTGTCCCCAGTTGCAGCCGCCGCCGCCGCCCAGACGAGCTTCGGAGAGAGGCCAGCAGACTCTCCGCCCAGTTTGGCGTGACTCACCTTCCCGGCGGGAGGGGGGTAGGATGGCTGGCGCGGGAGACAGAGAGCCAATAGGATGCGGGATCGAGAAGATGGACAGCAGCGTTGTCCAATAGGAATGAGAGAGGCTCCCGGGGGGCCTGCCGCACTTCCTCTCCTGCAGGCGACGTTCGGAGGGCGGGTTTTGGGGTTGGGATCCACCCCCACCTCGAGTAGCTGCGGAGTGGGGTGGGGTCCTGGCCTTGCCTACAGCTGGATTTTAGTCTACCGCACTGTGCAAAGGGGAGGGGCTGTAGCCCGAGGGGTTCGGAGAGTTTTCCAGCAAGCCTGCGGAAGGGCGTTATCCTGGGGACCTAGGAGTGGAAAGTTTCCTCCCCAAAAAGGAAAACAAGCAGTGGAGAAAGGTACTAACAAGACCGAATTAGGCCTTACAAATTTTCAAATAAAAGACTTATTTTCAGACAACCTCCCAACTCATAACGTCCACCGCCTCAAAAGGGAAAAGATTTAAAAAAAAAAAAAAAACCAAAAACACTGTTTTGACAGTTTCAAGTTCACTCCCATTCTAAATGGCAGGCCTGGAATGAGCTAGGCAAAAACAGCTGTGGGAGATTATCCGGGGCTCTGGGGCTCCCTGTTAGAATGCCCTTCTTCCAAACAGGGCTTTTGGCCTTGCTTTCTGCGGGACTCTGAAGTGCTAAGAGAATGAGTCACCCAGAAGGGGCAGGGGGGAGGACCGTAGCAGTAGATGCCTTGGAAGGCAAATTGATGGACTATTCTCCAGTCACCTCGGGCTGATGAGTCAACATCTCAGCTGAGTCAGGCTTCCGGGAGTCAGGAAGCCCTACACTCACTGGCTCGACACAAAAAAAGCATGCACACCCCCCCACCCAGGTACTTTCTTCCAAAGCTGCACTTTAAAGAAAACGATTGAAGAACATAGAAGAATTAGCCGCTAGAGGTTCAGAGAGTCCTTTTATCTTTCTGGTTCACCTTTCAAAACTAGTGGCTGCGTGCCTACTCTGGCGTCCAGCCGTTGAGTCTACGAGGGCACTGTCCATTACGTTAGTGCGTTAGTGTCGGCTGCTTTAGGTACAGAGCCCTGAAATGAGGTGCACTGTGTGAATAAAATACACACTTGCAGGCCCAGAATTCATAACGAGACGTGTTATCATCTCTGCTTCACACTGGTTTTATGTTGGCATTGGTAATATTTTGGATATAAGGGATGAGTACGATATATTATTATCAAAATTCCCTTATATTCTTCCTGAAGCGGCTTGTAGAACTTTTAAATGCATATTCTAATGATTAAGAAACGTGGTTGTTAACGGGGAAATTGTTGGTTCTTTAAGCCAATTTTTAGTCCCAACAAATGATTGTTGCCCTAGATTTAAGTACTGAAAAATAACTGGTGGTGGGAAGAGTTTGAGAAATACCAGCAATACCTTCAACTTATTCACAGGACCTGAGTTCTGTTCCCAGCACCCAAGCAGTTCGTCATCACTATAACTTCCGTGACAGGGGCTCCTTCACCCTCTTCACCTGCTCTGGAACCTGCACACATGTGACACACACACACACATACCTTTAAAACATAAGTTTTAATGGGGCTGGAAAGATGGTTAGTTAAGAGCATTTATGGCTCTTGGAGCGGGTCCGAGTTCGAGTCTCAACACGCACGTGGTGATTCCCAACTGTCCATGACTTCAGGTCCAGCATATCCAAAGCCCTCTTCTGAATTTTTCGGGAGTCAGGTGACTGCATGGTACACATACACACGCACAGCATAACATTCGTACACACAAAATAAATTTTCTTTTAAAACCATCTGGCAGTATTCATCGTGGAAATAGACACCTAACAATTCCAGCCATAGCACTATTCTCTCAAAAATGTGAGTTCATCCCAGAGTGTGCAGCCAATATAAATGAAAAGTAATGAATCACTGTTTTTTTAAACCGCTGCCTTTTTTGGTGATTCATTACACAGCAGAAGCTAATTGAGACATCCATTTGTATTTCCATTTTATGTTTTATTGATCCCTACAAGGAATGTACATTGGGTATGTACTCTTTATCAGCATCAAACAAAGCAGATACACAGTGTGTTTATAAGTTTCCAGTTAAAGGGTCACATTTCATAAAAATAGGCCATTCCAGTTCTATAATACTAAATACAGTTTCAAAATGTTTACTTGATACCTAGCCTCATGTGGAAAGGCTAAGTTGCTCTTGGAGCGTGTATGCCCCTTAATGGATATATTCTTGCCTAAATATTGGAAGATCTGAACTTCAGAGAGGGTTCACCGATACTAGAAGAAACATGAGAGATGGATTGCAGACAGACCTGTTTCCAGAGCTTTCTGCCACAGCTCTTTCACCTACTGAAAAGGACTTGCCTGTCTTCCAGCACACTGCTGACTTAGAGTCAGTTTTTCTACTGGAAAAGGAATTCACATGATTCTGGCTTAAGTGGGAGTTCTGACAGCTTCCTTCATAGTTTGTCCTGCTAGTTCACTGGTTTTAGGTCCCATGTAGCAGCATTCTATGAAATGCAGTTTCGTAATCCTGGTTAATGTTGACTCAAACAGAATTCATTCACTAATAAGAGCAAGAATAGAAACATGAGATCAATTCATTCAATCATGTTAGTAACCCACTGGCAATTAGGTTGGAACTAAAATAAAACTTTAAGTCATGAAAAGTAATCCTGCTGTTCACAATGGCCAGAAAACGGAACCAGCTTAGACGTCTGTCCACAGGAGAATGGGAAACATGGAGGAATGTGTGCAGGATGCACAAGGAAGCTGCGTGCTTTTGGAACCTCCCTGTGATTATGTCTGTGCTCAGTGTTGCATGCGAATACCAGGAACATGGCCAGGATACACAGTGACTGCCCCATGGCCCTGAGACCCATTTTGAACAAGCTGGATGCTGATTATCTGTCTCCAGCAGACCAGAGTGTCCCGTGATATACTGACAGTGACCCTGGCTGTTATTGAGAACTGGAGCTCCTGTTTCAGGGTCACCAGCAGTTATAATGGCCATACTACTCCAGTGCCTGCCTAGGCAGCTGAGCTAGACATGTTTATATGTGCAGATTCAAGCAGAAGCCTTCCTGGCCATGCGGTCATTCTGGGGGCCCTGAATACAGCTCACCATCCCATTGACTACTGTGAAGCAAGCAACCTGGGATTCTCGAAGAGGACCAGGGCAGAAACGGATAGGTGACTTGCTTAGTGACTTGAGAGATACCAGTGTGATTCATACCTAGAACCCTTTATCAATAGTTACCACTGCTCCTACTAAAGCAGAAAGGGGTTTTCAACTGCTGTTTGGTGCTGCGTGGTAAAAAAAAAAAAAAGGCATCCCAACTACGACTCCTGACTTGACTATGTGCTCAGGCATGGACTCCTTCCAGGCCCTCATTCAGCTTCCTGAAGTAATGAACTCTGATCGCTGCCTGATGGTCGCCATCTTGAACATGTCCTGAGTGCCTACAAAACAGTGCTCAGATCTGCGAAGCCATTTTATCCCTGAGCTTGCTCCCTTAGTTCTTCTTGAGCAAGAACTTCTGATGGGGCAGCCAGTCCTGCTGTTCAGCAAACCCATGTACAAAAGCAGCAGAACAAAGTCTGTTTGGGTTCAATCAGGCCTGGGGGAAGTCAGGCTGTCTCCAGAAGCAACCAGAAAAACCTGAGTAGCTTCCAGCCTCCTCCAGACTTCTCCTGATGTCATAACTCCAAAGATTCCAGAAGAGGATGCAGGAGCCACAGCAGTGGAAGACCAGGCTGGGCGTTCACAGGCTAGAGGTGATGAGAAGGTACAGACCTTGTTCTAGAAGGCCATACTAGCCGGGTCTCATCCCCCTCTGAGAGGCCACAGGGATACATGCTGTGGCAAACACAGGTCCCACCAGTAGCCACTGAGATTCTACATGTTTGTTAGACTTCTAGCTCAGCGAGCCCCACTCCCAGGGACCCCTTCTCCAGACCCAGTTTCTTCTGAAGCAGGCTTAGCTGAGGCAGTCGAGGCCCAGGGATTGTGCCACGGTCCCCCTTGTGCAGGTCCGATTCCAGCTTCGTTCCTCCATGGTGTCTTCATCTGTCCTTCTCCCCAGGCTTTCCCTTTCCACTCTTTTGTCTCTTCTCCCTTTTCCTGCTCCTCTTTCTCTTTTCCCCTAAGGCCCTGCTTCCTTTTCTCCACAGCTCTCTTTCACCCTCTTCATAGACACAGGAACTAGCTGTACAAGAAGCTGCCATTTAAAAAGCTTTCTGTTCTTCATGGGAAATGTATTTGTTCATAAACAACGTCTGTCTTTGTTTCGTTGTAAAAGACAAAAAAGGGAAAGAAAATGTGACATATATACACAATGGAATTTGTGTCGCATTAAAGAAAGATGAAATCACAACACTTGCAGGGAAGTGGATGGAAATGGATATCGTTATATTAAATGAAATAAGCCAGACTCAGAAGACAAACGCTGCCTGTTCTCTCTCAGACGTGGACCCTAAGTCCAAAGCTATATGCGTGTTGGGGCGTATTTACCTGTGCTTTATGCATGTTGGGGGCATATTTATGTGTGTTTATTGGTCATAAAAGTGCAAGGGATTATGAGGGGAGGAAGAGATCTTAAAGGAGGTGAGGAAAATGATGGCACTAGAATACACATCATCAGAATAGAAGGGGAGCGGAATAGGGGAGAAAGAGAGCCACCTTGGGGTGAGGCAGGAGGGGAGGGGATGACACAGACGCCATGGTGAAGCCCAGTACTTTGTATACTATCCTAAAAAAAATTAAAAACAGTAAAAACAAAAAGCTCCCTAACAGGCAAGTACAAGGATCTTTTTTTTTTTTTTTTTTTTTTTTTTTTGGTTTTTTCGAGACAGGGTTTCTCTGTGGTTTTGGAGCCTGTCCTGGAACTAGCTCTTGTAGACCAGGCTGGTCTCGAACTCACAGAGATCTGCCTGCCTCTGCCTCCCGAGTGCTGGGATTAAAGGCGTGCGCCGCCACCACCCAGTACAAGGATCTAAGGGCTGGGTGGGTGGGTAGAACACTTCCCTGACCTGCACAGAGCCCTGGATTTTAGCCTTAGCACTACACAAACTAGGACTGGTGGCACACACCTAAAAACCCAGGCAAGGGGAACTGAAGACGGAGAATCAGAAGTTCAAGGTCAGAGTTGAGGGCCAGTCTGGATGGCAAGACACTGTACTAAAGAAAAGGAAGGGAAGAGAAAAAGAAAGAAGAAAAGACTTAACCTTTTTCCTCTAATTTCTATGGGATCTCCTCAGCACTATGATTGCATTTCCTTGGGCAGTTTCAATATGCACTATTTCTCTTGTGAAATGTATTTTTATCTAGCAAGAAATTATGTTGGTGCCCGCAAAAAAATTAATTTTTCTCTAGCAACACAAATCCAAACTAAAATATACCTATGCCACTTTAAAATATACCTATATATAAATACATAAATATAGAATATACCTATGCCACGAATAAAAGTGAGTCTTCATAAGAAAGAGTGAAAGCTGGGTATGGTGGTATACACCTGTAATCCTAGCACAAGGCAGGCTGAGGCAGGAGGATAAGGAGGTTGAGAATTAGTCTCAGAAAACAAAGCAAAAAAAGAGGAAGTGAGGGAGGATGAGAGGAACGAATCCACAGAACAACTCACTCAAGAATATAACCTGGCTACCTAATACCTAACATCTGAAAATGGTTTATCCTTTGCAACAGAGATAGAACCAAATTCTCATTGTCTTTAGGCTAAACATTCATTTATTCAACAGTGCGCTGGATAGCCAGCTGTGGTGTTCAACACAGCAGTTGGGAGATAGAGGCAGGAGAATTAAAACTTCAAGGTCATCCTTGGCTATGTAGTAGTGCCTTGGAGGCCAACCTGGGCTACATAGACATCTAGCTTAACACCTCCCCCACCAAAAATTATGATCTAGGCTCTGTTTTATAATGAATTGATAAAACATTTTTTAATGTTAAGTCACACATGGTTTACACTGTGTGTGTGTGTCTGTGTGTGTGTGTGTGTATGCACAACAACATTTCAAGAGAGGTCCTTAATGGATACTCTGCCTGTTAAGGTAGAGAAGGAAAGACAGCCATGTAAGGGAGAGGGAGTTCTAGCTGTAATGGCAGGAAGGAGTACCACTATAGCAAACTTCAAGGCATGGAAAGATGCCTAGCTAGAGTAGGTGAGACAGACAGATATAACTGGAGATAAACTAGGAAATCATTTACATGCCAAGAAGGGATTCAAATTCCATAACACAGAGTGAAAGAATTATTATTACCAAAAGTCTATAAGCAAAATGGTAAAAATGACCTGATTGGTAATTTACAGAAATAATATTGATAAAGGATGAATTGTGGGTGCTAGAGTAAGGAAAGAAATATTAAAGATTCAAATGTAACGTTTTGAAAAAGTGTTCCATAGATGTGGTGATTTAAGTGGAAAGTAATTACCATTTATACATCAGGCAAAAGCTGATGGGAGTCTAACCTA
Source organism: Chionomys nivalis (assembly GCF_950005125.1). Lineage (NCBI taxonomy): Eukaryota > Metazoa > Chordata > Mammalia > Rodentia > Cricetidae > Chionomys > Chionomys nivalis. The sequence goes on from NC_080091.1 coordinate 14,092,403, forward strand.
ATAGCAAAGGAAATAGGAGGAGATAAATTTGAAAAGCAAGAAGATGAATTCACAGGGTTTTGTGACTAATAAAATGGAGGTCTGGTAGGAAAGATGATTCTAAGATTTATGCTTGGGTGACCAGATACACGGCTGCTGCCTTTCCCCAAGAAAAGTCAGCTGAGGTGGTGCTGAGTCATGCTGAAGAGAATACAGTGATCTAAGCGTTAGATACATTCAGCTTGAGTGGACTGCAGAACAATGCCTCAGTGGGGAAGCATGCTTGCAGTGCATGCAAGAAAAACCTGAGTTAGACTCCCCAGCACCCAAGAACAAAGCCAGCTGTGGCCACGTTTATACCTGCAGCCCCAGTATTGTGTGGGGATGGAGTGTTGAAGACAGGATTGATGGGGCTTGCTGACCTCTAGACTAGTCCAAAACTGAAATAAAGAAAAAAACCAAAGACTTCCTGGAAATCAAAGAAAATGAAGGTATGTACCCAACCTTATGGGGACACTAGGAATGCAGTGCTAGAAGAAAAGTTCATAGCACTAAGTGCCTGCATGAAGAAACTTAACAGCACACCTGAAAGCTTTAGAACAAAAAGAAACAGACTCACCCAGAAGGAGTAGACGCCAGGAAATAATCAAATTGAGGGCTGAAATCAATAAAATAGAAACAAAGAAAACAATACAAAGAATCAATGAAACAAAGAGCTGCTTTTTTGAGAACATCAGTAAGACAGACAAATCTTTACCCAAACTAATCAAAAGACAGAGAGAGAACATCCAAACTGACAAAATCCAAACTGACAAAATCAGAAATGAAAAGGGGGACATAACAACAGACACTGAGGGAATCCAGAGAATCATCAGGTCATACTACAAAAACCTGTACTCCACAGAATTGGAAAATGTTAAAGAAATGGACAATTTCCTGGAAAGGAAAATTAAATCAAGACCAGTTGAACAATTTAAATAGACCTATAACCTGCAAGGAAATAGAAGCAGTCATCAAAAGCCTCCCATTCAATAAAAGCCCAGGATGAGATGGTTTCAGTGCAGAATTCTACCAAATGAAGTACTATACAGCAAAAAAATAAATAAATAAATAAAATAACGACAGCTTAAATTTTGCAGGAAAATGGATGGAGCTAGAAAACATTATTTTGAGTGAGGTAACCCAGACCATGAAAGACAATTATCACATGTACTCACTCATAGGTGGTTTTTAAACATAAAGCAAAGAAAACCAGACTACAAACCACAATCCCAGAGAACTTAGACAACAATGTGGACACTAAGAGAGACTTACATAGATCTAATCTACAGGGAAGTAGAAAGTAGCAAAAGACAAGATCTCCTGAGTAAATTGGGAGCATGGGGACCTTGGGGGAGGATAAAGGAGGAAGGGAAGAGGCAGGGAGGGGAGCAGAGAAAACTGTAGAGCTCAATAAATATCAATAAAAAATTAATAAATAAAAAATAAAATAAATTAAAATTATAAAACAAACAAAAACCTGACACGCTCCTTGGGGCCCTGCATATGCACACAAAAGCACACACTGCATACACCATATATACACACCAGAAGAAAAGGAAGGAAGGGGAGGGGAGGGAGGAAGGGAGAGAAGAAGGGAGACAGGACCCAACATCCTCACACAGACATACATGCAGGCAAAACACTAATGCATGTAAAATAAAAATAAACGATTTTTTTTAATCAAAAAAATGGAAAAAGAAAATCTGGCTAGAAACAAGTCAAGCTAAGTCTAGGCATTCATAAGTAAGAATATTTATTTGGGAGCCTGGTGGCAGGCCCCCAAAGAGCAATGAAAAAAAAAAAACAAAAGCAACTACACTCTACTGCATAAAGACAGCACCAATAACATAAGCCTGCAGATAACTCTTACTGGCAGCTCCAACCTCTTAGCCAACAAGCAGAGTTAACTTAATGGAATTTTGCTTCTTTCTATAAGCATCCACTAAGAAGATTAACTAAAGAAATGGTTGAAAGGACTGAGGGTATGGCTCAGCAACAGAGAGCTGGCTTAGCTTTACTAGTTAGTTTTTGTTCACTTGACAGAGCCTAGAGTCACCTGGGAAGAGGGAACCTCGAGTTCAGAAATTGCCTTCACCACACTGGCCCATGGGCTTATGTGTGGGAACATTTTCTTGATTGCTAAGTTATGTGGAGGGCACATCCCATTGTGGCCATGCCACCCCTGGGCAGGTGATCCTAGGTTCTATAAGCCAGGAAGCAGCAATCTCCAATGGTCTCTTTTAGTTACTACTTCTGGGTTCCCCCCTGTTTGAGATCCCGCACTAACTTCCCTCAAAGATAGACTTTAATTGTAATGAATAACCTAAAAAAAAAAAAAACTTTTATCCTCAAGTTGGTTTTGACCAGTGTTTGATTGCAGCACCAGAAAACAAACTAGAGCCGGGCGGTGGTGGCTCACGCCTTTAATCCCAGCACTTGGGAGGCAGAGGCAGGCGGATCTCTGTGAGTTCAAGACCAGCCTGGTCTACAAGAGCTAGTTCCAGGACAGGCTCCAAAACCACAGAGAAACCCTGTCTCAAAAAACCAAAAAAAAAAAAAAAAAGAAAAGAAAACAAACTAGAGTGTGGGCTGTTACGTGAAGACTCTGATCACACTGTGTGTTAGAGGAGTGTGAACAACTTTGGACTAGAAAGGTGGCTGTATGCTATAAGTAGAGTTTCAAGGGCCATCCTAGTAGGAGCCTGAAAGACAGTAGAGGTGAGAGCAACACAGACCATAGGGGCCACTCAAAGGTTTCAAAGAGAAGCAGGGACTTTAACAGCAACAGGGCTAGAGGCCATCCCTGTGATGATTTGTCAAAGAAAGATGCCTGTCTTCTGTGGTGTCTTAAGAACTTGCCTGGGGCTAAATAAAAAAAGTGATGGAATCTGAGCAGTGGTGGCACACACCTTTAATCCCAGCACTCGGGAGGCAGAGAGAGGCAGATCTCTGTGAGTTCAAGGCCAGCCTGGTCTACAAGTGCAGGTTCCAGGACAGGCTCCAAAACCAGAGAGAAACTGTCTCAAAGAAGCAAAACAACAGCACCAACAACAAATGTAATAGATTAATTTCTTTGGCAAAGGAAATGTCAAGACAATATAGCATTAAGTCTGGGGTATGGTTGTTATTAATAACTCTTAGGCAGATTTACAATGAAAAAGAGCAAGTGGGATAGAAAGAAATTCAAAATATACAGTTGGAGAAAAAGGAGCACCAGCAAGCTAATGTTAGCCCAAGTATGTGCTGAAAGGGAGGCTGTAGTTGTTAAGGAGATAATTGTCCAGTCGTCCAGGAGAGGCCTCCTATTCTGAACCTTCCTCTGAACAAGAGGAAAGGTGTCCCAGGGCGAGACCCTGCCCAGTTAAGAGACCCTAAGGAGAACTCTTAGAAATCAATTACAAATGAAACAAAAAGCGAAAGCTATGAGATCCACCAGAGCTCTTCCCTAGCTGTCAGATGAACTTGGCAGTGACATCCACATGGTACATGCTTGGACTCGTGAAAAGATGCAAGCGTTCCTGGATTTTCCCTCCACAGTTCAGACAGCTGGTGATGCCAGGCACCCCTGGAGTCAGTGTGGAAAGAAGGCCCTGAGGGGCCTATTAGGAGGCTGTGAAAATGAAGCTTGTGTTGTGGTAGGAACCCCAAGGTGTTGGAGATGCCAGAACCATGAGACACCTGCCAAGGGGAATGTATGCAGGGAGTAGAGGTACCCCAGGAAGAGATGTATGTTGCAGGCAGCAAATCTGAAGCTGGGGAGCCATTGAAGCCCTTTGATCTGGGACATGGAGCTGCAGAATTTGGAGTTTGCCCTGCTGGGTTTGTCACACTTCGGCTCAGTATTTCCTCACTATACTCTGATTCCTCTCTTTGGGGATAAGGATGTGTACCATTGTATGTTGGAAGTATCAAAATTTGATTTTTTTTATTTTAAGAGGATTAAAGTTAACAGATTGGGTCTCAAGAGAGCTGTTAGACTTTTTCACAGTGATGAGACGGAAGACCAGGGACTTTTAAATTTGGAGTAAGTGCATTTTACATGATGATATGTCCAGGAACCTATGGAGGTCATGGAGTAGAATGTGGTGGCCTTTATGAGAATGTCCCCCCATGGGCTCAGGCATTTGAACACTTGGTCACAGTTGGTGGCACTTTTGGGGGAGGTTATGGGAGGTACAACCTTGCTGGAGGAAGTACTTTACTGGGGCAGGTCACTGGGCCTCAAGGACTCTGTTGCATGTTTGGAGCTAAAGATGCTGTCAGCTTCCCACTCCAGCTGCCTGTTGCCACACCTCCTCTGCCACTATAGGCTCACTGTTATCATTCATAAAATGCTGGTCACCTGAATATGCCATGCAGAGAGACCTTGGGTATACAGTTTATTTAGTGGGTCGTGGAGACAGAGGGGAAAGGGAGGAGAGAGGGAAAGGGAGAAGAAAGAGAGAGAAAGAGAAAGGCAGAAGCTGCCTCTCCAGAAGGCTGGACACAGAGAGAGAGAGAGAGTGGGCTGCAAAGGAGGTGGGGATCCACTTGCCTTGGAGCAAGGGGAGGGGGAGTGTTGGGTTGGGTTGGGAGTGTGTAGGGCTTGTCTCTTAAAGGGACAGGGTACCCAGGCGACAGACCAGGCCAGCAGATAACAACACTCACCCACCAGAGCCATAAGCATAAATAATCTTTTTCTCCTTTCTGTTGCCTTGGTTATGGTATTCCATCACAGCAACAGCAGCCCTGGGTTCAAACTGCAGTAGCCTCACCCACAAAAAGAAATTTAAAAACTAAACAAATGGCACATTATATTTTTATATGTTTTTTTAAAAGAGGCACTTGTTATGCCCAGATCACGGAATCCCCCTAAAACCAACTAGGAGACCGGGTCCTGTATGTAAAAGCAAAGAGCCTTTATTCAAGCTTAAGCCTGGACCCTTCGTCAGTCCAGTAGAGTCCCAGGCCCAGTCAGGATAGGGTTTTTATCATAGTAAAGGTTGGGGTGATGGAGATTTCCAGGGTTCAGGACCCTGATTGGATGACATTTGTCTAGGGGTCTTGGCAAAAGGAGGATGGGTGAGTCCTGGCCTCAGAGACATCTGGTGGGCTTGTTTAATCTTATCTAATGGTTGGAATGTCCTGTACTTCCCTTTAGACGTGAGCCCTCTCTGGGTGGTTTCAGCTTAGGGCTTTTCCTGGAGCCTGGTGCTGCCTGCCGTGGCAGCTGTGCAGCCTGGGCCCCACATGGCCTGGGCCCCACACACTCACCTGTTGACAGTACCTAACAGATGTCTAGTTGAATTTAAGGCCCACTCATTAGTAAGGAACCTGCCTAATTCCATTTTGAAGGCAGGAGCATTATGATGTGTTTTTTAGTTTTTTGAGGGGTTGTTGTTTGTTTGCTTTTGTTTTGGGTTTTTTGTTTGTTTTCTTTTTGGTTTTGGTTTTTTGCCTTTTTGAGACAGGGTTTCTTTGTACAACATCCCTAGCTATCCTGGAACTTGCTCTGTAGACCAGGCTGGTCTTGAACTCACAGAGATCCGCTTGCATCTCTCTGCTTCTGCCTCCCAAGTGCTAGGATTAAAGGCATTATGTTGTGTTTTTAAAAATAAGCTTCAATTTACTGTGAGAGTTGAGTTGCTCTCTTTCTGGGAACTTAACCTTCCCCAACCCATGATTTTGATTTGTTTTTGAGAATACTCTGCCTGACTCTCCCTGACCCTCTCTAAACACATGGTGGGTGACCACATGATGTTTTTTAATTTTTTTTTTTTGTATTTCCTTTTTGTTCATTGTCTCACTTCTGTAAAGCCACTGTGATTTTACTCCTTAAAAGGGACCCACTGGGTAGTGGTGGCACACACCTTTAATCCTAGCATTCAGAAGGCAGAGGAAGGCAGATCTCTGTGAGTTTGAGGCCAGTCTGCTCTACAGAGTGAGTTCCAGGACAACCAGGACAGTTTCACAGAGAAACCCTGTCTCAGGAAAACAAAAAAGGGGAGGGTGCCTCAGGGCTGCTCCCTTTAACCTGAGTTACAAGGCCAGCTCTTGGCTGCACCCCAATAAAAATTAATCTTGCTTCAAATTTGGCTCAAATTGTGGTAGTGGTCTTATTCCTGCTATTGGGACTAACATTTTCGGGATAGTACCAGCAAGATTCAGACCACCCACCCAAATTCTAAACCCAGACTTTTACTTTGGAAACCTGGGGGCTGGGAAGCTGCCTCAGGAGACACATGCCCTGAGACGTTCCAAGGCTCCAGGGTTACCTTCAGTTCACAGACTTTTTGTAAAAATGGTCTGTCCTGTCCCTTTAAGAGAAAGCCATGCCCACTCCTTCCCCTGTCTGCTGAGGCAAGGTGGAGTTACTTCCTTTCTTCAGTGTTCCCTTCTCTGCTCTTCTCCCTTCTCCTTCCCTTTCCCTTTTCCCCTTCCTTTCCATAACCCACTAAATAAATACCCACTTTCTCTGCATGGCATGCCTATCCATCTGTCTCTCACCCAACACAGCTGTACCTCCTCATGGGATTGATTGCCCCACCGAGGTTTCTCACCTGCTGTGTGGCTCCCTGCCTGGGACTGGCTGCCTTCATGGCCCACCGTGGTCTTGTGACCTGCAGCCTGCTGCCCACTGCTGCCACTTGGGGAATGGCACCCTTTTATTTTTACCATAACACTTAACACTATTGGGGTGAACTTTCATCCTGAGAAAAACAGCAAACATCTATAGAGGCCTCCTGGTGAGTCATAGTCTGGTTCTGTTTTGTGGGTTCCCTATTTGGGACATGAAAGGGGTTCTATGGGACCCCAATATTTTCCTGTCTATCCCAAAAAGCAAGACATCACACCACCTATCTGAGGTTCTTGGTCAGTTTTATGTCCTGTTTGTCTGTCTTTGGCTTCATTTTTAGTGCCCTCTTTCAGTCTTTTGTATTTTCTGTGTTAATTGATTTATTTTGTGTTATGCCCAGATCCGTGAAGTCCCCTCCAAACCAACAAGGAGACTGAGTCCCGTATGTAAAAGAAAAGAGCCTTTATTTTATACAAGTTTGCAAACTCGGACTCTCCATGTATCCAACATATTGGGATGATTGGAGAGTCCTGAGCTCAGTTAGAGTTGGGTTTTTATAGTAGCAAAGGTGGGCGTTATGGTTTTGGTCCCTGGTCCCTTTAAGAGACAAACCATGCCCACTCCCTCCCCCATCACTGAGGCACGCTGATCTTCAGCTTCCAGCCTGAGCTCGCTCTGCCTCTCGGAGAGGCAGCTTTGCTTCTGCCTCTCTCCCACTTCTCTGCTTCCCCCTCTGTCTCTCTCTCCTCTTCTCCTCTCTCTCTCTCTCTCTCTCTCTCTCTCTCTCTCTCTCTCTCTCTCTCTCTCTCTCATCTCTCTCCCTTCTCCCTTCCCCCTTCCCCCTTCATAACCATCTGAATAAATATTCAACCTCACTCTGCAAGTGGTGTCCATCCATGTTTCTGTCTTCTGCCCACCCACCATGTGTCTCCCTGCCTGGGACCAGCCATTGCTCAGGGACCAGCAGTCATCTCTGCCTGGGACTGGCTGCTCCCAGGGCCTGCTGTCTGCCACCACAGGGCCTGCTACCACCATTTGGGACCTACAGCATTTCTGCTGCCCATTGCCGCCGGGGATCTTGCAGCATTTAAAAAAAAATTATAAAAGTGGGGGTGAGGGATTTCCTGATTGGCTGACATTTGTCTAGGGGTGTCCTGGTGAAAAGCAATGGGTGTGTGCTGGCAGGTGGTCCTATCTACACAGTTGGAACGTTAGGAATTTCTTTTGGATGGTCTGTTCCTGGGTGGTGCCGAGATAGTCTCAGTTTACGGTCTTTCTTGCAACCAGGTATTGCCTTAGGGAAAACTACTGAGACCCAGGCCTCTATTGAGCTAGTCATGACTGGGTCCTACATTTTAGAGTTGGGGCGACTAAATAACAGGCAGTATGGGTAATAAAACTAGCAACCCAACAACCCTCTGACCTGTGTTCTAGAGAATTTTGGTAAACTTTATCCCCGATAGTTAAGGAGGATTAGGATTATCCTATCATCAAGAGTTGCCTCCAAATATTCTGTGACAATACATGGCCCATATTCGGGGTTGACTGGTCCTCCCAGGGTACTTCTGATTCCAAGATAGCTGGGCAGTGGTTAATGTCACCCTCGGTAAGCCCAGCCACCCAGATCAGATTGGATACGTATTGCCTTGGGCTGAAGCAACTTCCAACCCGTCCCACTGGATGAAGGTCTGTATGATCCACAATGGGCAAGGTGGCCAAGCCCTGGTTGTCAGCAGATAGACCTTTCCAGGGCCTGTAGCAGAGACCAACGAGCACCCTCTGAAGACCGTTCTGCAGAACTCACAGAAGGAAGAACCCCTTCTCCCTGTGCATAACCATCCTTACCCTCTCCTCCCTCCTCGCCACCCCAGACTCCACCATCAAGGCCTCACTCTTTCTCCTATCTGCACCCACCCTTACCCCACCATCTAATTCTTCCCTACATCCCCTTCCCACACCTACCAAGGAGTCCCAGATGGCCCTCTGGACTTCTCTGATTCTGGTTCTGGGGTGACATCTCCTTCAGTCCTTGCTCCCTTATGGTTGTTTTCTGACAGTCATTCCTGTATGTCCCTTTCTCCGCCACAGATCTCTACAACTGGAAGCACCAGAACCCCGTTTTCAGCACTAGCCCCAATTCCTTAATTTCTCTAATTGATTCTATCTTTCTCAATCATCTCCCCCCATGGGATGAGTGTCCATAGATTTCTCCACACTCTCCTCACTACAGAAGAAAGGAAACAGGTTCTCATGAAAGCAACTGAAGCACTAGCCAGTATAGCTTCAATGGCTGGTGGTTGGAGGGCAGAGGTGATGACCTCCATGGGACTACAACACAGAGAGGTAGGAGGTCACCCAGTGAACACCAGCAGGTTCTACTGGGGAGGGGGATGAAATGGGCAGCCCAGAAGCTCACTAACCTGAGGTAACAGATATGAAATAGGGCCCAGATAAATCACCTCAGCTTTCCTGGAGTGCCTCCTGTTGGTTATAGACTCCTATAGACGCTGAGAACCTGGCAAATCTCAAGGCAATTCATCTGGCCTTTGTTATTCAGTCAGCCCCTGACCCTGACGTACATAGAAAGATACAAAAGATGAATGGAGTTGCAGGAAAGAACAGGCCAGAACTACTAGAGACAGGTTGTACAGCAAAGAAGATCTTCTGATAAAGAAGATGGGGTATGCCACCGTGGCTGTGCTACAAGCCCCAAACACTCTCAACTCTGTCTGTGCACACCCCGATAAAACAAGGGGACCTTCACAAAAGGACCAATGTACCTACTGCAAAGAAATGGGCCATTGGAAAAATGAGTATCCACGCCAGAAACAGTCCCCTCCAAACCCAAGCCATTTCTAGCTATGGAGGTTTAGCAAGGCTGAGGCTCCTTCAAACTGGCCCCCAGGAGACTATGGTAACCTTCACCATAGGGGGTGGTGGACGCAGAGGCTACTCATTTGGTATTACAGAAGCTTTGGGGACTCATTACCAACCAAACAATGGAGGTACAGGAGGCAACAGGGGATGCCGGGCGGTAGTGGCACACACTTTTAATCCCAGCACTCGGGAGGCAGAGGCAGGTGGATCTCTATGAGTTTGAGGTCAGCCTGGTCTACAAGAGCTAGTTCCAGGACAGCCAGGGCTACACAGAGAAACCCTGTCTCACAAACAAACAAACAAACAAACAAGAAATGGACCACTGACTGGACTGTTAACCTAGGACAAGGATCTGTGACTCATTCTTTTATTGTTATTCCTGAATGTCTCTACCCTTTTTTGGTGTGGGACCTCTTGAACAAGCGCCAGGCAACAATATCATTCCCTGGAGACTCTCCTGGGTTGCAATTAGGAGGTCCTGTTAAGGTTTGAAGTATAACCTGCCCAATAAGTGAGGAATGCCTGTTCCTCCAAAATCTATCCCATTCCCTGGAAGGTGATGGAAAAAGTTGCTGATCCAGAAAATTCCCACATTTTTGGGCAGAGGACAATCCTCCTGGCTTGGCAAGCATGTGCCACCAATCATAGTGCAACTAACATTCGGGGCAATGCCCATTAGAGTCAAGCAGTACCCCATCAGTTCAGAAGCCAGGGAAGGGATTAAAGTTCACATCCAGTGCCTCCATGAAGCAGGCCAGCCAGCCTGAAATACTGCCTTGTTGCCTGGAACTCGAAAGAATACAGACCAGTGAACAAGAGGGTAGAATCCATTTTCTTGACTGTTCCAAATCCTACACTTGGCTCAGTTTGTTACCACCAGAGCATGAAGTTTACACTGTATTGGACTTAAAAGATGCATTCTTCTCCTTCAATCCCGCAGTTGAAATTAAGTCAGGCCATCTTCCCATTTGAATGAATTGATACTGAACTGAGGATATCAGGACAACTAACCTGAACCAGACTGCCTCAAAGGTTCAAAAACTCTCCCACCATCTTCAATGAAGCATTCAACCAGGAGTTAGTCTCTTCAGAACTAAGTACCCTGACCTGATGCAACCTTGCTTCAATATGTAGACGAATTATTATTGACTGCTAAAGATGAGTCAGCAGCTACCTTTTGGAAACTCTAGCCCAGTTAGACTACAAACTTTCAAAAAAGAAAGCTCAAATTTGCTTACCCTAGGTTACTTACTTGGGATATGAGCAGAGAAAAGGAAAAAGACTGTTGCTTCAGGCCTGCTTAGCAGTCATATTGCAAATCCCAACTCCAACCAAGAAAGAAGTTAGGGAATTTTTGGGAGCTATTGGATATTGCCATCTTTGGATACCTGGGTCTGCTGAAATTGCCCCATCCTTCTGTAATGGTCTGTCCTGTCCCTTTGAGAGAAAGCCTCACCCACTCCCCCATCCACCGAGGCAAGCAGATCTTCCTTCCACCTCCAGCCTGAATTCATTTCTTTTTTGTCCCTCTCCCAAAAAGGCAGCTTCTCCCTCTCTCCCTTCTTCCCTCTGCTCCCCTTCCCTCTCATCCTCTCTCTCTCTCTCTCTCCCTCCTCTCTCTCTCTCTGCCCCTTTCTCCTTGTCCCCCTTCTCCCTCCCTCTCCCCTTTCCCCTTCTCTTCCATAACCAGTGCAGCTCCCTGCCTGGGATCCACTGCCCCTAGTGACCTGCTGCCTGCTGCAGCCATTTGGGGATATCACGGCACCAATGTTATGGTAAAAATAAAATGCCACAGGTCCCAGAGTGGTGGCAGCTGGCATGAGACCATGGTGGGCCACCAAGGTAGTGGGTTCCAGGCAGGGAGCTACACGGTGGGTGAGAGAGTGGGTGAGAGACAGAAACCTATTAGGTATGCCATACAGAGTGAGGTTGGATATTTATTTAATGGGTTATGGAAGAGAAGGGAAAAGGGGAGAAGGGGAGAATGAGGAAGAGGAGAGAGAGAGAGAGAGAGAGAGAGAGAGAGAGAGAGAGAGAGAGAGAGAGAGAGAGAGAAAGGAAAGTGGGGAGGAGGGAGAGAGGCAGAAGCTGCCTCTTTGGGAGAGAGACGGAAAAGGAAGGGAACTCAGGTTGGAAGCAGAAGGAAGATCCATTTGCCTTAGTGGATGGGGGAGTGGGCATGGCTTTCTCTTAAAGGGACTGGACAGACTATTACACCTTGTACTCTGTTATGACCAGGGGCAACACACCTTTGGAATGAACAGGCCTTTAAGAACTTAAAGGAGGCCCTAGTACAGGTCCTCCATTAACTCTCCCTATATCTCCAAGCACTTTCATCTTTATGTCCATGAAACAAAGGGTATCATTGCCAAGGGAGTCCTGACTCAGGCCCTGGGTCCCTGGAAAAGGCCGATAGTGTACATTTCAAAGAGACTGGATCCTGTAATCTCTGGATGCCCCTTTGTTTAAGAGCCATCACAACCACTGAAAATTCTTATAAAAAGAAGCTGACAAGAGAAGCTCATGTTGGGACAGATGTAACGGTAACAGCTCCACATTCTGTGAAAGCCCTGTTAAGAGATGCCACTAACTTGCATGTGGATGTCTAATGCCCCTCTGACCCAGTACCAAGCCCTTCCTTTGGATAAGGACAGATTGACTTTTGATAAATCCTTGGCCATTAATCACACCACTCTGCTGCCGTATGATGACCCTGAGGAGCCCATCCATGACTGCTTGGAGATTCGGGACATCATCCAAGGTATGGGACCTGACCTGACAGATGTTCCTGTCACTACTTGGGATGCAGATCACTATACAGATGACAGCTGCTTCATTCAAGAAGAAGCCAGGTATTTGGGGGGCAGTGGTGGTTACAGACCAGAAAGAAGTCATTTGGACACAAGCCTTGCCCAGGGGCACATCTGCCCAGATGCAGAAATAATTGCTCTGGCACAGGCTTTAAGACAGGCTGAAGGAGAAAAGGTGAACATGTAGACAGTCAGTATGCTTTTGCCACGGCTCATGTTCATGGATGGATATATGAACACGAGAGCTTACTCCCCTCAGAAGTAAAGACTATTAAAAATAAATATGAAATTGTACAATTGCTAGAAGCCATCTTGTTACCAACTAAGCTGCCATTATTCACTGGTCAGGGCATTAAAAAGACAAAAGCTCCCAAACTTAAGGTAACAACCATGCAGATCAAGTTGCCAAAGAGGCTGCTCTCGGGGAACCCAAGCCCCACCCAGACAGATCTAGAATTATCTGCTGTCTCTGAGCCACACTTCTGTCTCAATGGAGATGCTCCTGAGTACAATCCAGAAGAGACCAAGTCATATTCTGACTTGGGGGCTCAGGAGAGCTCCAATGGATGGTGGATTTTGCCTGAAGGAAGAATCTACCTGCCAAAGGTACTGGGGCTCAGGTATATGCAAAGAGGGACATACTTCCTCCAGCCCAATGGAGTCGAGGCACAGTACCTAGTGAGTTTTGGAAAATGGGCTTCGTTGAAGTCAAACCAGGACTATATGGCTACAAATAATTGCTGGTCTTTGTTGAAACTGTCACAGGCCAGGTAGAGGTCTTTCCATCCTGAATGGAAATGGCCCAAGTGGTAGCTAAGAAATTAATAATGGAAATGATTTCCATATTTGGTCTTCCCATATCTCTGGGGTCCGACAATGGTCCAGCCTTCATGGCCAAGCTATGTCAGTTGTTCTCTAAGGCTCTAAACATAAACTTGAAACTGTTGTATATGTCATTCTCAAGTCAGGAAAGATGGAGAGGATGGTAGAACCTCAAAGGAGATTTTAACGAAATATACTTGAAACTGGTTGTAACTCTAGCTTTATTTATGCCTTTCTCAAAGTCTGATGTATCCCTTATTGAGAAAAGCTCACCTCATATGAAATAGTCTCTGGGCAACCACCACCCATGGTCCCTCGGGTACATGCAGGACTGTTATCAGATTGCCCCTCTCCAATCTCTGAGACCTTAAAAGGGTTGATATAACTTTAGATAAGATTCTCCCTCAGGTCCAGCTGCTCATCCTGTTGGGTTCAGCCCACCTGATCATTCTTACAGCCCAGAGATGCTGTGTTAGTTCTCTGCTTCAAAACTGGCTGGCTTGAGCCCATGGAAAGGACCTTGCATTGCGATTCTCCGGACTCCTTCAGCTGTTAAAGTCGCTAGTGTTTTTACCGGATTCATCACTTACACTTCAAGAAGGCACCCAAGGAACCCACAGAAGAGGAGCCCAACCCTCAGAGGTGGAAAGTGACTGAACAAGGATGGTTGAAAATCAAACTTTTTGAGGTTTAACTGTCTAACCTAACTTTGTGTTCTTGCTGTTGAGATTTGTATCATGATTGTACTATGGCTAACAGTTTTATTGCTTTATCTTCAACCTATGCAAGCAGAACCTGAGTGCATCTTGACAGGGAAAATAAGAAGCTCCCCATCATAGGAAACACCCTGATATTGTCTTGACATGTAAAAAGTGTCTTTACGCACCAGGACCCAGAGTTTGGACAAAAGAAGGAGGAAAAATAATCTTCAGCCAGATGGATGGTGGATACTTGCGATGGACTAATCTAACTGACCAATCCCAACATAATAGCTCAGGCTTCATCATAATCAAATATTTTTTAGAGGGTTCTGATAATGGAAATTACAGGTGTGCTAAAATAAGAAGGGGAAGGAAAGATTCATTAATCACTTCGATTGAATTTAACATAGCCAGAGTAACCCTGACTCTAACTAATAATGAAGAATATAATCTCTAGGTCCATTTAGCACTGAAAAGTCAATGAGAAAACTCCTTCTGTGTCAAAGGAGATCCCTCTGTACCTGGGCTCTTGAAAAGAAATGTTTACAGAATAAGGGTTTCGTATGAAAATTATACAAAGATAACAGAGAACAAAATGGAATATACCCTCACTAATGTTTTAAAGACTGTGGCTGGTGTTTGTAATGGTTTGCTCTGTCCCTTTAAGAGACAAGCCATGCCCACTCCACTCCTTCAACCTCCAGCACGAGTCCCTTCTCTTTTGTCTCTTCCCCCAAAGAGGCAGCTCCTCCTCGCTCCATTCTCCCCTTCCCCTGTCTCTCTCTCTCTCTCTCTCTCTTTCTCTCTCTCTCTCCCTCTCTCTCTCTCTGTGTGTGTGTGTGTGTGTTTCTCTCTGCTCTTCCTCCTTCTCCCCTTACCCCCTCTCCCCTTCCCTTCCATAACCCACTAAATAAATATCCAACCTCACTCTGCATGGTATGCCTATCCATGTCTCTGTCTCTCACCTCCGTGTGGCTCCCTGCCTGGGACCAGCTGCCTTCAAAGACCTGCGGCATGGTCTCATGGCGTGCCCATCTGTCTGTCTCAGACTCGCTGCCCTTTGTGGCCCACTGCAGCCACTTGGGAACTGTGTCATCCCTGCCTGGGACTGGCTGCTCTCGAGACCTGCTGCCCACTGCCACTGCTTGGGGATCTGAAGTGTTTCTGCTGCTGCAGCCACTCAGGAATCTGCAGCATTTTACTTAATCCATTACAGTGTTCCCATTGATAATGTCCTTTCCCTCCACTGTCTGTGCTTTGTTGCACGAATGTCCCTTCATGTGGTAATTCCACCTCTTATCACACCCTCCCCTTTGGCAAACCTTAGGATGGACTTTTTTCTCTGAAAATACTTACTCCACACTCGCAGCAGGATCCAAGGGTTTGTGAGGGATAGGACATGTTACGCCTGTTTTACTCAGCACATATTCACAATCCATTACCAGAATTATGAGAGCTCTTCCTGGACATTGTGATGATTCCTTCCATCTATTAGATCCCACTACAGTTGCTGCAACTGAAGCCTGCCTTTCTGTTACCTCTCCTAGAACTTGTTGGACCCCAAAGAGAGGCTTCTAAAATAGCTGGTCTAATTTCAGAAACTACTAATATTACAGCAGAAATGTTAGCAGAACAACAGTTCTTCAGAGCAGAGCTACCACAGATTACCTGTTACTTAAACATAATCTTGGTTGTCCACAATTTACGAGAATGTGCTGTCTCACTATCTCTGATTTCTCTCGTATTACTGACAACCACATTGATGATCCATGTAAAATCAGACAAAGTTAGATTGCTCAATAGGACTAAAATGGCTCTCCCCTTCATTGGCTCTCTAATTTTATTTCTACTAATTATCATGATTGGGCCCTGTGCCTGCCAATGGGTCACTAACCTGACCACCTGTTAGATAAGCAATTCTAGAACCATTGCTGCTCAATGATACTATTAAGACTTCTCCTACCAAAGATTTGACAGTGAAACATAAGTCAAGCAGGAATGAGGAACCTGTCTGACACCACTTTGAAGGCAGGGGCCATTATTATACTTTTGCTGTGAGAGTTGAGTTGATCTCTGTTCCTGGAACCTAACCTTCCCCAGCCCATGACCTTGATTTGCTTTTGAGAATACCTGGCCCTCCTTGACTCCTCCCTAATCACATGGTGGGTGACCACATGACTTTTTTTTAAAATTTTTTTTAATAGTTTCTTATTGCCCCATAGTCTTCCTTCTGTAAAACTACTCATGATTTTACCCCTTAAAAAGGGCCCAAGAGATGAATTTGGGGCTGCTCTCTTTAACCCGGCTTAGGAGGCAGTTGCTAGTCAGCTCTTGGGTGTACCCCAATAAAAATCAAGCTTGCGGATTGGAGAGATGGCTCAGCAGTTAAGAGCACTGCTGCTCTTCCAGAGGACCTGGGTGAGTTCTCAGCACCCACATGCCAACTCACAGCCATCGGTAACCCCAGTGCCAGGAGACCCAACATCTTCACACCAATGCACATAAAATAAATTTAAATAAATTATTTTTGAAAAAAATCAAATGCATCAAATTTGACTCAAATTGTGGTAGTGGTCATATTCTCGCCAGTGGGATTAACAAACAGTAGGAAAAACATGCCTGATATTGGAAATTTAGCCAACTTCCTGAGGTGATGGGGTCATGAACCTTGGGAAACAATCAACTACAGCCACTCACCTAGACCAACACAATTCCTACTACAGTCTAACCTGGATCCTCACACTCACAGAGAAGAGGAGGCTCCACCCCTCAGCTAAGAAGCATCTCTCAGCAAATGGAGACCATCAGAGAAAAGACACAGCTGGTCCAACCCCAATGGATACATTTACACAGACAGCTCCTGCCTCTGTGGCTCAGGGACCTACCTATAGGAAGAGAGAGCTTAAAAATTCCCAGAGCCAGAATGCTAGGAAATCTGCTGTGAAACAGTCTCTCCTAGAAATGGGGGCATAAACAAGACTCGAGCAAGAGCAATATCAATAGGTATGCTAACACAAAATGGGAATCTCATGGGATCCTTCCCACAGCTGGGCAAGAAGCATCAGACAGTCGATGCCGGCTGAGAGAAGGAGAGTTAGCCTTTCCAAACAGAGTGGTGAGCCCTGAAACCATAGATACATGAATGACAAAAACGGACTCAGCAGGTTGCTTTTACATATTTGTACATAGATATACATACACTGTACATATGTAACAATAATAATCAGGAAGCAGAGTCCATCAATTTGAGGGAAGGCATGGAAGGAGCTAGAAGGAGAGGACATGGGATGGACTGGAGAAAGAAAAGAAAAGAGATGATGTAATTATATTTAAATACAATATTTTTAAAACTTTAGATTTATTTTATGCATAAGTGTTTTGCCTGTGTGTATGTACGTATGCCCCGTGCATGCCTGGTGCCACTGAAGTGAGAAGAAGACATTAGACCCCCTGGAACTGGAGCTATGGATAGGTGAGAGGCACCATGTGGGTGCTGGGAATCCAACCCTGATTCTCTAGAAGAGCAGTCAGTGTTCCTAACGGCTGAGTCATCTCTCCAGGCCAGATTTTTTAAAGTCAGTTAATCCACATTTCTTCAAACACCAGTTTCCTACCTGTCCCAGGAAATCCAGCATAGAGATGTATCATCTGCCTGGGGCTTTAAAAAATCAAAAAAAACCCTCATTTTCCTTTAATTATTAAAAAGCTATTGTGGGGCTGGAGAGATGGCTCAGTGGCTAAGAGCACTTGCAGCTCTTGCTTAGAACCCAGCACCCACATGGCCGTTGCCAGCTGTCCATAACCCCAGTTCCAGGGAACCCAGTGCCCCCTAACGGAGCTCCTTGGCCACTATCCATGTGGTATGAGCAAAATAGTCGTACTCACAAAAAATTTTAAGAAGAAAGTTATTTTGACTTGATAAAATTTCAATTTTATCTTACCTTTATTCGTTACCCTGAGAAGAAATTTTCCTTTCAAGTGGTAAAAGAAATATAAGTCACAGTTGGGCCGTGGTGGCACACTTTTTTAATATCAGCACTCAGGCAGAGGCAGGTGGATCACTGTGAGTTCAGCCTGGTCTACACAGCAAGTTCCGGGACAGCCAGGGCAACACAGAGAACCCCTGTCTGAAAACACCAAAGGGGGAGGAAAAGATAAAAAAAGAAATGTAAATCATTTATGACTGGCAAATGCTGGTTGCTCTAATGAATTGACTACGGCGCAGCATGCGTTTCCGTCCTCTGCGGCTCAGACTGTCAAAATGTCATTAAAGCAATACAGATGGCAGCGTAAAGACAAAGAGAATAAGGGAAAATCACCACGGTGAATAAATAGCTCAGTGAGTCTTTGGATGGAAGAGAGTTGCTGACTTGGCAGAGTGGATGAAAACACAGCTCGAATCATCTCTCAGGGGACAATAATGACTAGAGATGAAACAGCTCTGGCGGTGACAGGGTAGAAAACAACAGAGAAAGGAGAAATGGAGACCCTGTCCTTCCTGCCCACGCCCCCATCCAAGCCCCCATCGCCCCCCATCTGTTCTCAGAGACCTTGAAGTGAGGCTGGTGCATCTTCCTTTCACACATCTCTGCTCCCCGACACCCTGCTCCCCAGCCCCCTGCGGGGAAACCGCATAAGTCTCTATGTGAAGAAAACTGGCTCCAGCAAAAATTTTCCATTGAGCGGCATCTGTGGTGCTGAGGATCAAGGCTGCCTAGCTCCGCAGTTCAGTCTGGAATCCTACTCCCTTCTCCGCAGAGTCCCGTCGATGCTTTTTCAGTTCTGCACTCTGACACATGAAACTAATGAAATGAAATGTCACAAACAATTGACAAAAGCTCTCAATGAAAGCTAGAAATTAAAACAAATGAACAAAGAAATTTATGAACAAAAGAAGAAGAAAAAGCTACAATCAATATTTGAGATGATACCACTTCCATGAAACAATAAAAGCAAAAAATACGAAGTAAAAAAATCAGAGACAAGTTCATTAAATAAACTCAATTGTATGTTCATAGCAACATCATTCTCAATAGACAAAAGACCCACACACCAAATATTCATCGGTACATAGCTAGGAAAATAGAATATAGCATATAGGTATAATGAAACAGTAGCCAGCCTTTAAAAAGAATGAAATGGTCATACTTGTTACAACACAGATGAACCTCAGTGATGTGGGATCTCCTTCTATATATGTGCTGCTTTATTGGTTGATGAATAAAGCAGTTTTGGCCAATGACTTAGCAGAGTGAAGTCCCAAACAGAGAAAAACAGACAGAGTAGGCGGAGTCAGGGAAACGCCATGTAGCTGCGGAAGGAGAAGGCTGATCCACGGTGATATACAAATTAATAGAAATGGGTTGATTTAAGATGTAAGAGTTAGGTAACAAGAAGCCTGAGCTAATAGACCAGGCAGTGTTGTAATTAATATAGTTTCTGTGTGATTATTTGTGTCTGGGCAGCCAGGGACAAACGCATAGTCTCCTATTACACCTCAGAGACACACTGTGCTAAGTGAAGAAAGTCACAAGACGACAGGAATTATACGTTCTACCTATATAGCTACGGAAGATAGTTTAATCTATAGAGACAAAAAGAACAATGGCCACTAGGGGATAGTGGAAGGGAGAAACGGAAAATTATGAAAAGTTCTGTAACTATATAGTGGGAACAGCTATATGGCAATGTGAATATACCCAATGCCTCTGCACTGTTCTCTTGGGAATGGTTGAAACCAGGGACCAGAAATGAAGCTCAGTGGTGGAACATTGCCTAGCATTGTGCTGGATTTGATCCCCAGCACTGAAAAAGAAGTACTGACTAAAATGATAAATTTTGTACCATGTATAGTATACTGCACTAAGTTTTTAATTGCAATGTTCTTAACTCATAGATGCATTAGAAGATAAAGAATGCCCAAGGGCCGGGTGGTGGTGGCACACGCCTTTAATCCCAGCACTTGGGAGGCAGAGGCAGGCGGATCTCTGTAAGTTCGAGACCAGCCTGGTCTACAAGAGCTAGTTCCAGGACAGGCTCCAAAACCACAGAGAAACCCTGTCTTGAAAAACAAAAACAAAAACAAACAAACAAACAAACAAAAGAATGCCCAAGGGTATTTTTCTTTTCTTTCTTTTCTGTTCTTTCTTTCTTTCTTTCTTTTTTCTTTTCCTTTTCTTTTGTTTTTTTGGTTTTTTGAGACAGGGTTTGTTTGGTAACAGTCCTGGCTATTCTGGAACTTGCTCTGTAAGCCAGGCTGGCCTTGAACTCACAGAGAACCCCCTGCTTCTGCCTCTCTGAGTGCTGGAAATAAAGTCTACACCATCACTGCCCACAAGGGGTATCTTTCTTTAAAAGAACAAAAAGGTATATCACAGCAAATAAGTGAAAATAGGTGTAGGGTGAAAAGGGCCAGGGAGAACACCCTGACTCAGAGACTGGAGCCAAAGAGACACACCCTGCCCCTAACCAAGCAGAAATCCATCCAATCCCAGAGTATAAAATCAACCAATCCCTGAACACAAAATCCAACCACTCTGATGTAGCACGAATTCTAACTGTTCTTAATAATAAAGATATTAGGTGGTCAGATATTAGAGATCAGAGAAGCAGAGTGGCCGGTCACTAGAGAGACCTCTTACCGTACCAATGTTCTGCCCAAAGGGGCAATCCTGTCCTCAGATCATCTCCTCAGACTACATTCTCAGATTGCATTAAGCTCCCTTTTCATGCCTCCTTATATTCCTCTTTCTGTCTAGCCATATCACTCCTCTTCACCTTCCTAGTGCTTAAAGGCATGGGATCCCAAGTGCTTGGATCACCTTTGTGTGAGCTCTGTTTCTCTTTTAGACAAATTCAATCTCATGTAGCCCGGGGTGGCCTTGAACTAACAGAGATCCCTCTGTCTCTGTCTTCTGCTTCCTGAGATTAAAGGTGTGTGCTACCACTGTCTGGTCTCTAGTGCTTAGCTCTGCACTCTGATCTTCAGACAAGTTTTATTTGTTAAAACACAAACAAAATATCACTACACTCTGAACTTGTCCCAAGCTCAGGAATTGAGATCCTACCAATCCTCACCCTGAATATCTCCACGTTGGAAAGCTCCACCCCTAAGGAACACTATATAATTCCTGTATCTGTTCAGTTTGGAACCGCCCTTTTCCACTCTGGCAGAGGCAACCACTCCTGGATTCCTCCCTCCCAATAAATCTCTTGAGTGAGGTTTGTTGTAATTACTTTCTTTCACCAGAGCATAGCAGAGATGTAACAACTTTCCCTGGAGTAGACCAGAGCTGTAAGAACTCTCAACAGAGAGGAGCCAAGCAGAACAGAACTGAGACATTTTGGCTGGGGAAACTTTTTTGCTTGCTGGAGCAGAATTGTTACACTTAGAAGAAGCAGAACTGTAACATTGCTCAGAGCTGTAACAACCTTGCTGGGGAAACCCTCCCCTGCTGAATTGTAACATTAGGGAAAACATTCCCTCAGCAAGGACTGTGGCACTTTGCTAGGGAAACCATCCCCCACCAGAACAGAGCTGTAACACTTCTATTGGGATATTTTTCCCTTCAGAGATGTAACACTCGCAGGTATTCCTTGGCTTCTGACTACCTGGATACCTTTCCCTTCAAAGTTGTAACACTTACAATGGGGAGAAACTTTTAAAAAATCAAATTGAGGGGGCTGGAGAGATGGTTCAGTGGTTAAGAGCAGTAGTTGATCTTCAAGAGGTCCTGAGTTCAATTTCCAGCACCCACATGGTGGCTCACAACCATCTAAAATGAGATCTAATGCCCTTTTCTGGTATATATGAGAAGACAGAGCACCCAAGTACATAAAATAGGTAAGCAAATAAATCTTTTAAAAATTGATTTTGATGAAAGGAGACAAAATTCCATACAGAAGTACAGGAGATATGGTGGCCACATATAGTAGTAATGTGTTATTCTCCTGAAAACAACAGACTGGATTATAAATGCTCTCCCCACATATAAAACATAAATGATCTAAGACATATATTGTTTAATTTAGCCATTCCACAATTTAAAATATAAATATTTTATATTTAAATAATTAAATATTTAAATAAGAACACTAGCTGCTCTTGCAGGGGACATGGGTTTGATTCCCAGCACTCACATGGTGGCTCACAACTGTCTGTAACACCAGTTGCAGGAAAATTCAATGCCCTTTTTTGGCTTCCTTGGACACTATATGCACATGGTGCACAGACAGACATACATGCAGATAAAACACTCATACACATGAAAATTAAAAATTTAGGTAAAACACATCTACATCATCATCAGATGAAATATTAAATTCACTTGGCAGAAAGGAATGGATCACCAACACACAAAACAGCATAAAGAAATTTTAACATATTCAATGTTGAAGCAGTCAGACACATAGGACTGCTACTGTAGGTTCCTGTTTATGTGACATTCTAAAACAGCCAGACCTGTAGAAGGTGGGGACAAGGAAGAAGAAGGGAACTTGTAGAAATGAGATCAATTTGTATCTGATTGTGGTGATAGCTACATGGTTATATACATAGTCAACTCAGCAAACTGTGAACTTAAAACGGCCCATTTTAGTGGACGAGAATTGATTCTCACAATAAACTCAACTTAAAAACAGCAGCAGCAGCAGCATGAAGAGATGTACTACAGAAGATGGCCAGGCAGGAACCCTCAGAGTCAACAGATTCAACAGAAGCACCAGAAACTCTGCTTCCTGATAATCCAGTTGCTCTGTGTCCATGTAGCTCAATGCCTGCTCTATGCAGTATGGTATGGTTTGTGAGTTGGGCAAGGGATATAGCACAACGCCTGCTCTACGTGCTATAGTATGGCAAGGGCCTGGAGATTGAAACACACACACGCACACAGAAAGACAGACATGGGTAACCCCAAGATTGCTCCAAGAATGCCCACTTTATTGTGTTCTGGGGCAGCTTATTTAGGCTCTTCTTGACCAACGGCCATGCCCTAACTCTCAGCCAGAGACCAGTCCCCTGCCATCAGGAACTCCTGAGGGTCTCATGCTCAGAGCAGCTGCAAAACAAGTTGTTTGGTCAGAGCAGCTGCAAGCACAGGAAAGCAAGTTGTTTACTCTGGCAGGCAGGGGACATGTTGTTTACTCTGGCAGACAAGTGGTCACAGGAAATTCAGGGTCTGGGGGTCTGCAGTCGCTAACATGTCCATGGCAGTGTATTGACTAGCCTAGAGCTTACATTTTAACTTAGTCCTCCATGTAAATATCGTGTCTGAAAGTGTTTAAAGACTGTTTCTTAAACCAGTTTTCTTCTCTATGGTAGCCACTGTCTCTTTGTAATTGATAGTGCTATCAATGAAATGGAAGTCTATCCTAAGAGTTACTTAGACTTTAGGAGCTGGGGTAAGTTTCTGTTTGCAGGGGACTGTGCACTCTGTACCATAAAAATATAAACAAATCCTGAAAATGCACATAAACTATTATTTAAAGTGAGTATGTTCTATGTCTGCTGCACTTTCATTACTGTATATCTGAAACCCTGCAACACTTCTTTTAAAACAACTTTATTGCAATCTTACTTACACATAACACAGTTCATGCATTTAAAATATGAGATCCAATGCCAGCCTTGATTATTTTGTGCAGATTTTTCACAAGGCATTGAAGCACAGATGATTCCTGTTGCTGGAGGATGAGTCGCTACAGCTCTGTCAAGCCTTGTTGGTTCCTTCAGTGCCTCTGGCTTCATCTGTGAGACCAGGCATTTAAACGCCCTAGGCCTGATTTATCTTCAATATTATTTAGACCATCAATCTTTAATCTCTAATTTCTCTTTGGTATAATACCGAATAGAGGGACAAACAGCTTAGAAATGTGCTTCACCCTGGAGCAACTTCAGCACTGCCCCAAAGTAGAGCTGGTGTTGGCAGATTTATCGCAGGATGCAGCGAAGGGAGCCTTCGGAGACTTCTGACAAGCAGACATTTTCATTTTACACACTTCAAAGCAACAAAACAATATGCGAACTGAGGAAAGCTGAGAAGATTTGCAAATATTTTCATGAGAACCATACTGAAGTCAGTGACTTGGTCATAGATATTAATCAGAATACTAGCGATATTTTCCACAGAACGTTTATCAATGTGAAAAAGTAAATGTAAAATTCCACAAAGACCAAAGTGACTTAAAAACTCCATCATCTTATGTATTTCAATGGTATACTCCTCTACTTCCCTCCTCGCTGCTCCTCCTGATCCTCTCTAGTTTCCTGGAGAGGTTCCCCGCCCCTGAGGGAGGGAGAACAGCTGACTTAGAGGGGAAGGGCCCAGAGGGTACCTGCCTGAGGACTGTTTGGAAATGGGCGAGCCACAGTGCCTATCGGTATAAAGCTGCTCGAGTCTCTAAAGTAGAAACCTAATAGCGATCATCTCGGAATTCTGCGGTAAAACCCAAACGCAAAACTTTTATAAGACCACAAATGAAGGACAAGAGAGTAATGGAAACCTTAGCAAACACTTTACTTCCTACTCTGACTTTCTACTTGTGGTTAATAATTTCAGGTGCATCCTTAACGCTGGCTGTCAGTCACTCTGTATGATTTTATTAGGTGTCCTTCAGGGAGCCACAGGCACTGCAGGGCTGTCGTCTGGCCTCAGCAAGGTGTTCCTCGAGCCATCTTGCCTGCTGTCAACCTTATCACATCATACTAACTCCTCAGAACTTTTCAAAGATACTATCATCATTGGCATGATTCAGAGCGAAACCTCCCCAAGTCAGAATCCCACCGTGCTCTGTCCCGGTGTCCCGTCTCACCCAAGCTTAGTTATTAACTTTCAGAAACCTGCCGAAATCCAACACTGACCCCCTAGGAGGATAGAAACATTCCAACGAGAAAGTCTACTAATAAAAAACCGGGGGACTCGAGAGATAGCAGTCACCTTAGAAGACATTGGGTTGGTCCACAATCCTTACATCAAACCTTCTCTACCCAGGACCGAAGCCCTGGCACCCACTATTCCTTACACATAGTCCAGCACTGACTAAGCAAGGATGTATGCAGAGCTCCGGTCAGGCCATTCTGTTTCTGCAAGAGTTCTACTGGGGATTTGAACTGAGTTTGTGCAGGTAGACTCAGCAGCAAGGACAAAGCCATGTATTTCCTCGGGCATAGCTAAGCTACAAAATTAGGGTGTGTGTGTATGTGGCACAAATACCAGTGGGCAGGTGAGCAGAGAAGACAAAAGTAGGCATCCGTGTTCGTGGTTTTGATGGGTTCCTTCCCAAGTCCTCGTTCATATCTTTCATGAAAACAAGGATTTTCTGTCTTCCTTGGAAGATTATTTTAAAAATAAGTTTCATTTTGTTTATGCTGTCTTGAAATAAATTTCCCTTACCTGACCCAAAAGAACCTTGACTAATGAAGCAGCAGGTGTCATATAATATCCAGGTTATTGAACTGCTCTTT
This sequence comes from Chionomys nivalis, assembly GCF_950005125.1. NCBI lineage: Eukaryota > Metazoa > Chordata > Mammalia > Rodentia > Cricetidae > Chionomys > Chionomys nivalis. The sequence continues at coordinate 14,117,651 of NC_080091.1, forward strand.
TTGTTTATGTTTTGAGTGAGGGTCTCACTCTATAGCTGTGGCTGGCTTTGAACTTGTGATCTTCCCGCTTGGGCCTCCCAAGTTCTGCAGGAATGTGCCACCACATCTTGCTCAAATATTTTTAGTTAGTAATTGCCTATCAACTCAGGCAAGAGTGATGCATCTCTGCTTAACCTTTTTGTGCAATTTTGATCTTCAAATTATATGTCGCCATACAAAATTTTACTTTAAAAATTGCTAATAAAGGGCTCAGTAATATTGTTTACCAAGCCTTGTAACCTGAGTTCAATCCTCATGATCCACATGGTGCAAGGAGAGAACCAACTCTAACAAGTTGTCCTCTGACCTTCACATATATGTACTAAACACACACACACACACACATGTGTGCACACGCACATGAGTTGAAGAGAGGACTTAGGGACTGGGGATGTACAGATGGCAAAGAAAGAAGGTGGCATGGTAAATATTGTTAAGTAGTAATAAATACAACTAAGCCGCTCTTTCTAGTGCAGCTTCTGTGAGCACTGCACTGCTAGCGTATTTGTTCTGGGTAGAGAGGAAACCACCTACGGATCACACCACAGCTAAGCTGAGATGTGATGTAGGAGGGAAAAGGGGGTTTCTCTTCAGCCACGAACAGCTTTACACAGAGTGTGTAGGTGGTAATAATGTTAAATATGCCACATAAAATCACAGATCTATTTCTCTTTACCCATATGGAATTTCCATGGTATACATGCCAGCTGCCAGCCATTTACAGCCCGGCCTATGCTTACAGTTTCTCAACTGTTGGATTCCAGGGGAAGTTTGGTAGCATATCCCAAATGTGCTCTTACTGTGTTCAGCACGACTTACAGTTGATAGAAGACTTTTTCTCTTTTGGTGATCACACGGTCTACAGATTCTGGCACTCCACAGACCCTCCTAAATTCTGAGATTACAGGCATGTACCTGCTCACTGCTAGAAAAGGGGTCGGGGGCAGGGCTGACAGGATGGCCTAGTGGGTAGAGGCACTAGCTGTCAAGGCTGACACCCAGAGTTCTACCCCCCAGGACCCACTTGCCACATAGCTAAGAATGACCTTGAACTTCTGATCCCCCCTCCCCCCGTTGGAAGGCTGGGATTGCAGACGTGGAGGTGACGTGGAGGCGACACTGGTTCATCCAGATCTGGGACTTGAACCTAGGGCTCCCTGAGCGCCAGGCAAGCGCTCTACCCACTGAGCCACACCTCCAGCACTAGTTTCCTTTTCTCTGTGTTGATGTTGTCTCTTCAAGGACAAGATTTTTATGAACGCCTGTTTCTTTTGTTTGTTTGTTTGTTTTTTGTTTTTCAAGACAAGGTTTCTCTGTAGCTTTGGAGCCTGTCCTGGAACTAGCTCTTGTAGACCAGGCTGGCCTCGAACTCACAGAGATCCGCCTGCCTCTGCCTTCCAAGTGCTGGGATTAAAGGTGTGCGCCACCACTGCCTGGCTAGAACGCCCATTTCTCATTAGCCATCCAGTCAGTAATTTAACACTGTTATTGGTAAATAGATGAAGATGGTTTTGAGCAACAAGCAAAGCCGTATTTGTGTTTGCAAACGTGACAGCGTCAGAATGTCCTGTTAAAAGCATGTTCTACTAGCCGGGCGGTGGTGGCGCACGCCTTTAATCCCAGCACTCGGGAGGCAGAGGCAGGTGGATCTCTGTGAGTTCGAGACCAGCCTGGTCTACAAGAGCTAGTTCCAGGACAGGCTCCAAAAACCACAGAGAAACCCTGTCTCGAAAAACCAAAAAAAAAAAAAAAAAAAAAAAGCATGTTCTACTGAAGCTCAAAAACCAGAACACAAAATAATTTGCGCGTGGGGTAATTCCTTCTGTGTATCTGTGTCCTCTAAGCTGCATGTGACCATCAGATCAGAGCAGTCATGGTCCTCCGTCGCAGCCCCCAGAGACATGGCCGATGCACATTCCCTCTCGGAGAGGTAAACGCCGAGTAGGTAGATACTCTTTGGAGTATAACTGGCCGTAAGCTGTTTGGGGACTCTTCAGTGGGGTAAATTTCACCAACTGTCCAAACAGCAGGTGGGACTCTTTAGTTCCTAAGAGCATCTGGGAACTTTCCAGTGCTGTAGCTACCTTCGGGTCACCCAGGCTTTTGTAAATAACCCAAGAAATTTAGTGGTTCACCAAACTGGATTCGGAAGGAATCCTTTCTTTGATGGCTGAGTCCTCTCTCTCTAGAGAGGACTTTATGCCTCCTCAAGTAAAAGATGGAACATATTCAAATAAATTAAGTGAAAATGGTATAATCTATAGGGTTGTGTTAATGTGATTGTGTGTGTGTGTATGCACATGTGCATGTGTGTGTTTTTCATACAGGGTTTCTTATACTTTTTCCACTCATAACCCTTTTCATCCAAGAGACTTTTATACCATTGCAGGTATACAGACATATCAAGTAGTAATACAAATGGAGCATTTACTGACACTCAATCAAATACTTATTCTAATGCTTTCATATACATATTATCTTACCATTTATTAAAGATGAGATCAAATCCTGCATACTAACGAGATGAACACACATGTTTATTTTCATATAAAAACTTAAATTTTGGCTGAATATTTGCTACTGTAGAACATAGGTCATCTCTGACATTTGTTAGCGTTGGCCAATATTTTGATTTCATAATCATTAAGGCTGAGAAGTTCACTTCATATGAATACACAGTTGTGTGTTGTTTAGAACCATTCAGAAATTGGAAATCCCTTTCTAATCTCAAGATAAAACCCATCAAACAATTTTTAAAAGAAACTCAAAGAAGCAGCTTTCAAAACCAAACATTCTAACACAACACAGTGATAGATTAATTGGATGTATAAACAGAAGTTTCTGTCCCACTTGGTACTATAGCTGTTCAGTCCCAAAGAAACACACAGAGGATTATACTAATTATAAACTGTTTGGTCTATTAGCTCAAGCTTATTACTAACTAGCTCTTACAACTTATATTAATTCATAATTCTTATCTGTGTTTAGTCATATGGCTTGGTACCTTTTCCCAGTAAGGCATTCTCATCTTGCTTCCTCTGTGTCTGGCTAGTGACTGATTCTCTGCTTTTCCTCATCCCAGAATTTTCCTAGTCTGGTTGCCCTGCCTATATTCCTGCCTGGCTACTAGCCAATGAGCATGTTATTAAACCAATATGAATGACAATCTTTACAGTGTACAAGAGTGTTCTCCCACAGCCGGATGCTTACATGTTGAGGGGAGGGAATAGAAGACTATGAAGAGGTTCTCTCTTCCACCCTTAAGCTGTCTGACTCTATAGGGACAGAAAGCTTGCATAGGCAGTAAGAACACCGCACTCCATTGCAGAACTCTCACTGCTGAGCTGGTGCTTCAGCAGGCAGGGCTCATTGGTGTTGCATGCCATGACAGCATGCACACTGCAAAGTGCACGTGCCATGTGCTCAGAACCTGGAATGCTCTGAGATGCAACAAACCCAGTCACTGCCAGAGACATTTCAGGCCCATCGTGCCTTTTCTCTTGGGTTAAGCCTTTCACAGTCGCCAAATTTTTACCAACTTCTACATTTAGTTATTATGGACTTAATGTGAGGAGCAGTTCAGAATTAAGAAGCTGGGATTCACGATGTAAAATATATACACATATAACACACACACACACATATGTAGTACGGATGGTGTGTGTGCTTGGACAGTTATTGGAAGGGTATATTAGACTGTAGGGTTGGTGGAGCTTATATAGGAACTCTTAATTCTCAGTTTATAACACTTTTTAATACTTTAATCTTTAACTTAGTTTAGAAGGTTTCATCAATATTTTCTGTATTTTAGCACTGTATTAGGTTAGTCACATGAAATTATCATTTTGTAATATTTGAGAGAATATTGATAGCTGAAATTGAGATAAAAGTTATTAAAAACTTATTGACCCATTACTAATTCAGCGTTTGAAATAACTTTTATGTTCACCTTATACTGCATAGATCAAGTCCAATGTGATATGTATATTTGAGTTTAATGTCTTTATCCAAAAGTAATTTAATCAACTCTTAAAATGTGCTTATATTTGAGCTATCCATAAACTAGTTCATTTCTAATAGTTTCTGAACTTATATTTAAAGTAGCGTTATAAATTGAATTGGGAAACCAATTGATTGAATTGAGAAACCAGGAGTCAGATCCCAGCTCTCTCACTGTGGCTCTGGCCCAGGATAAGGAAGAGACGTACATGTGACAAGTAGGGAGTAGGCCAGTCACCATTACCCAAAGCAGACATAAGTCTGAGTCTGGTTCTCTTTTGTTTGGTTGGTTTTTGATTTATTTATTTATTTTGTTGTTGTTGTTGTTTGATTTTTCAAGAAAGGGTTTCTCTGTGTAGCCCTGGTTGTCCTGGAATTCACTTTGTAGACCAGACTGACCTCGAACTCAGACAGTCACCTTCTCTGCCTCTTGAGTGCACCAAGTTCTATGCCCTTCACAAGTCAGAGCCTTATCAGGGGCTATGGCTACTGCCTACCAAATGCCAGCAATATGTGTCACCTTTTCTAACACCCACATTGGCTCTACATATTAGCAAACTTGCATGGAGTGAGAGTTGAGACGTCAGGCTGGGGAGTGAAATTACCCCTAGTTAAACATACTGTTTGGATGCATTCATCTCTGCATATAAATTTCTCCACTCCTTTCAAGGACAAACAGTTGCTCTCATTTCTTTTAAATGGAACTTCAAAACCCCAGGCTGAGTTCTTGGACTGATTTCAAAGTCTGCCTGACTGCTATAGTAATAATTTACTAGCTCCATGGGGTGAGGGATCCTGCCTCTGATCTGCAAGACAGAATTCAGAGCCATCATCTTGGGCTCCATCCCTACCCTACAATTAACTCCTTGGGTCTCAGTTTCACTGTTTTTTCAAGGGAGAGCGATTGTACCTCACCCACATCATAAACACTTGCTTGTGAGGACAAGAGAAACGGAGGTAGGATAGTCTTCTGACAGACAACACACAAAACACTAACAAGTCACTGCTGCCTGGGAAAAAACAAATAGGAAAAAAATCAGTAGCACATTAATAGAGCTGTCAAGACGGTTCCGTGGGTAAAGGTGCTTGCTGGCAAGCCTGGTGACCTTATCTGAATACCCATCAATCACCACGGATGCCGGGAACTGACTTCCCAAAACTGCCCTCTCATCTGCACACACATCATAGCAAAAAGCTAATAAACAACTTTAACGTGTTCCGTGTGCTTTCTTATTTTTAACTACAGATTATTTGTCTTGCTAGTGCAGGTGCAGGATCATTTTTCACTAAAAATGTCAGCAATTTGCTGCTCCTGAACAGAGGCCAAATGCGATCTGACCTCTAAAAGGATGTTCCCTTCAGCCACTGGCTTCAGACATTCAGAGACGCTTGTTAGCCCATGTGGCTACAGTGACTTAGGTGATGTCAACAGAAGCAAACAAGAGTCTTGTCAGAGGCTCCATGGATGAGAAGCTTGGGACAGATGGATCCAAGCTGTGTGTGAGCATGGATGCTATAATAACTGAATAAATTTTAGGATTTTAGTGACCCATGGAAAGAGACGCCGAGATATGAGACAGAAGAGTGCAAAGGGGAATTGTAAGGTTACAGAGAAAAATGTCACTCACTTGAAAATCTTTCAGGACACAAGAAAGTCAAAATGTTTATAATTTTGCTCTTCCTGCTTTCCTCTAAGCTCAGATTATTAAGATCATCATAGTCAAGTGAGCCACAGTTTCTATGAATAATTTTATTGACAGAAATATAAATTGTTTCTAGATCCTCTTTTTTTTTCTTAAATGACAGTTGGCAAGATGGTTTAGCAAATAAAAGCACTTGTCACACAAGCCTGAGAACATGAGTTCGATCCCTGGAACCCACAGGGTTTTTTGACTTTTGGAAGTTGTCTTTTGGCCTTCATATATATGCTGAAGGAACATGCCAAGACTCACGTCACTGATGTCCAGACTGGACAAGCAGGATTCAAGAAAAGAGACTGCCAAGCCTTGTCAAGACAGGATAAGATGGTTCTGAAAATTTTCCTGCCTCTGAAAATGGTCTGTCAGTTACTCTAGGCCTTAGCCAAAGTTGGTTGCTTTAACATTGCAAATGAGACTTCGGGTGATTCAGGCAGCCAGTTGTCTCTGTCCTCTACTGCACACTTTGGAAGCTGCTTGATTGCACTCCCCACCTACTCAAGTAATATTAGCTCTCTTCTCAGGCCTTCAATGGGATTGAAGATTAAATAGTTGTAGTTATCATCCTCTTATGATCTAGCCAAGCCATTTTCAATATAAGACTTAGACACCTTAGGATAGAATGTTTATTAAAATATTAGAATACGTTTCTTGCCTAATATTTTCATGCTGGTTGTAATTCTAACTTTATAATTGATATCTGTTTCTAGTGTGCATAGATTTGTATTGAGTTTGAAACTCTCTTATTTAAACAAAAGGAGGAGGTGCTGTGGGATCTCTTTCAGCCAATAGCCCTCTTAGGCATGGTCTCTTATACTATAAATCAGCTGTAAAGCATGTGCTCACTCTCTTGCTTCCAATTCTTGCTTCTGGCTGTTAGATTTGACTCCTGTTCCCATTTGTGCAGAGGACTGTGATTGAGGACAATGATCTGTGAGTCTCCCCTAAATAAATAACCCTTTATTATTTGAAAAAAAACCACTCATGTCACACACTCACACACGAGCATACTCAAGCCACATGGATGCACACACACACATACACACATATATACATGATCTTACTCAAGCCACATGGATGTACACACACACATACACACTCACACACACACATACACACATACATATAAATGATCATACTCAAGCCACATGGATGCACACACACACACACAAACACACATATATACATGATCTTACTCAAGCCACATGGATATACATGCACACACATGCACATGAATGCACATGCATGGACATTTCTTTTTAATTAAAGAGATTTGATTATTTGGGGTAGTGAGGTGCTCTGGGAGCCCGAACAATCTGAGTTTGATCCCTGAGGTCCACAGTAAAAACGGAGAATGAATTCTCAAAAGTTGTCCTGTGACCTCTGTGTGCTCTCCCGCACGCCCACACTCATGATGCTCTCATAATCACAGTAAATAACATTGAATTAAAAAGGCCATCCTTCCTTCTGTATGTGACGGGCAATATATCAAGGCTCTCTTCCAACACCACCCCAAAAGAAAGAATTTGGCGTTGTCTAGTATCATTGAAACGATACTATAATCACTGTGGACAATGCTTATACTACTGCTCGTCATCTAAGTGGGAACCAAGAAGCTGCCTGGTCATGCGCAGGGCTGTCTGGAGCCTCTGTGCTGAGGAATGTGGCCAGTGCGCCCTGGTAGGGAAGTTGTTTCATGTGCACTTAGCCATGTTATCTTCTCCCCAGCTACAACATGGGTTTCTGGACTGAAGAGACAGAGTCTATGAATAGTTTTATATCTCTGGAACTCAGGCCATTGTGTACTAAATGAGTATTCAAGAATGTAGGGAAAGAAGGGAAAGAAAGTAGAATTAACATCTGGTGTGTGTGTGTGTGTGTGCTTGTTCTATTTCAGAACTCATGTATCTGGAAACACAAGTAAAGTTGATTTATTAAAATGCAAACCACACATAATGTCCTTTTGGATTAACTGTTAGGTGATTTGATAATATGTCTTCAATATAAGCAAGTTTCGACTTGACCTATGGCCTGCCAGAACCCACTCTTTTACAGCATTTTCTCACAGTGTGGAGGAAAACAAAGCTGAATGCCTTCAAGCCAGGCTGAGGGTGTGGATAAACGAGCAATCAATGTCAAAAGGTAACTGAGAAATCATCTAACGCAAATACCTCCCTTGCTTGCCGGGAAAGAAAGCAGGAATCCTGGTCATTGCTCGCAGCTTTCTGCCGCATCCGACCCTGGCCTGTGTCACTCTCTTGTGCTAGCTGCATAAATGCATATGCCAACCGCAGAAAAAGTCGTTTCTCTGTCTGCATGTGCTTAAAGTGCAGCGTGCAAAAGAACAAGCACTCTGCTCCGACTAAGCAAACACTGTCAACTGATGTCTAGTGCCTTAGGTATTTCTGTTGCTAATTATTTTCTAAATCTGAGAGATTCAGAAGCTCTTGAGCTTTGGACTCTCTTCGAAAGCACAAATCTCGAATAAGTAAAGCAACAACGACCCTGTGCCCCCGTGTTCTTAATAGGAGAGAAAGATATTTGCTGTATTGAAGGGGTTCCTTGTGATAATCCCCAAGCGATTTCCCAGCACAACTTGTGGGAGAAGGGATAAGCCCCAAGCCTCTAGTTGTCTGAAGCTCTCCTGAGAATCTGGAGTGCGAGCATTCTCACCCATCTCCCTCTAATCAGGCCGGGCAAATTAGGAGCCAGTGAGAGGTGAAAAAAGGGAAAGGAAGAGGGTAACTGGGGTCAAGTCTTCCCTTCCCTGGCTGTAACAAGGGACAGTCTCCCGAGAGCTGTGTAATGAACGCCTGTCAAGGTCGGGCAAGGGCAGCATGGTTGCATTTTGATGTGCTTGCTTCTGCTCCTGAAGGCGTCACTCTTGTTAGGAGAGAAAAAGAGCCAAGGAAGATAACAACAAAAACCCATCTTATTCTTGTTTTTTTTTTTTTTTTTGTTTTGTTTTGTTTTTTCGAGACAGGGTTTCTCTGTGGTTTTGGAGCCTGTCCTGGAACTAGCTCTTGTAGACCAGGCTGGCCTTGAACTCACAGAGATCCGCCTGCCTCTGCCTCCCGAGTGCTGGGATTAAAGGCCTGCGCCACCACTGCCCGGCTCTTGTTCTTTTTATAAATAATGTGAGAGGAAAGCAGATATAGAAAAGTCATTCTTTTTGTTCCCCGTCACTAACCCCCTAGACTAATATGTTCTGGTGACAGCCAAACAGGACCGTTATGGTGTTTATTTGGGATTACATTATGTGACCCTCCATAACTCATATGGTGAACCTTTACCCCTAGTGTCTTAAGAGGGAATGGAGCCTCTAAAAGACGATTAGGTTTGAATGAGGTCATATGATGGTATTAGTGCCCTATAAGGAGAAACAAGAGAGGGCCCCTCCCTGAACCATGTGAGGGCAGTAGCAAGATGGCTGTCTACCAACTAGGAGCAGAACCCTCCCCAGGAACGGAGTCTTCCCGCATTTTGTTTTTGACTTTCCAGCCTCCAGAACACTATATCTACTGAAGCCCTCCCCCCAAACTACGGCACCCCATCTCAACATCACAGCTAAGAGGGCTCTGCAGACCACCCGTCCGGGAACTCCTGGTCACATCACACCCTCTAGATGCTTCTCTGGGCTGTGGAGAAAGCAGGAATGAATCCAGTGAGGTCTAAAGCGAGCAGAAGACAAGGTAGTGGAGAATGCCTCAAGCCCTGGCAGTCACTGAAGTAAGCTGTCAATATCATGTAAGATGTGAGGCAGTTAACCTAAGTTACATCAGTAGAAAATGAAGTCGATGCGAGACAGATTGAGGACCAGTACCTAGATATGGATGTGAGGGCTGGGTGGCAGGAGAATTCAGGAAGAGTGGGTTTCTGGATAACGATGAGATAAGGTCCAGAAGGACCACTCTTCATTTAAGACGCACCATGTATTTGCTGGTACCGCCCCCCACTATCTACACGACCTCGGTGTGAAATCACGAAGTGAAACACATCAGCAATTTACTGTGTTCGTTTTTAAAATTAGCAACTTACATTAGTGTAATTTTATTACAATTAGTGTGCCAATGCTGATAACGGCATTAGCACAAAACCACATTTAGTTCAGATTTCTAATGCTCCTTTTCTCTCGGGATCCTGCCCAGGAAGCATAGCGCGTATTTCCTTGAGTTTCTTGTTCCTAGATGAGGTCGTGAAACTTAACTGTTTTTGCTAACCTTTACAATTTTGAAGTTACTGAACCAGTGCAGCACGTCCTTTGATTGGAATTTCCAGGCTTTCTAAAGACTAACATATACATATACATCTCCTACTCGCCATATACACTAGCGGCACTGTAATGATTTCAGCCACATAAGGCTGACACTTTAGGTTCTAGGGGGTCATTCAGGTGCAGACAAGCCCTCAGGCAGAAGTGCCTAATGCCCCCCCCCCGTGAATGTTAAAGTCACCCCACCCCCCACGTGACCCACGTATGACTCAGCTAAGCCTTTGTGCACATGCGTGGATTACGTCATCCATGTAGGATTCAGCTAGCCCTTGCCCACGTGCGTGAGCCCCGTCATCTGCATATGACTTAGTCACGTCAACCCCCTGTGCGCATGCACTAGGCAGCTTTTAAAAGCTGGATGCGCCATCCTCCTCCCTCTCTCTGCACCCTGACTTCTCAGGCCTGTGTACTCCCTCTCTAATAAACTCCTAAGCGGGTTTGTTGCCTGTTCCATGTTTCCTTCTCACTCACACAACCTCTCATTGTTTCGTTAGCAGAGGGCCCAAGGTCCTCTCGTCATTTTCTCTTGCCCAGGGCTTTCTCCATCAAGTCTCACCTACTCTCTCCCAGTTCCATTCCTACCCACAGTACCCCACTTCAGCATCCCCTCCACATTATAAAAGCTGTCTATGGCCATATCCTCTATCTAGCCAAAGAGCCCCACTTGGGAACAGAGCCACTGTCTTAGTTGGAAGGGAAGGTCAGAGCTTTCTTGTACTGCTGTTGGATCTTTTTCTCAATTTGAGAAAACGGTGCAGTTGGAGAGAAGCATAGAAAAGAGGTTAAGTGCAGGCTTGGGAAGCAGGCATGAAGCATCAGCTCAGGCACACGCAAGCTGCTGACAGAGAAGTGAAAGTCAAGGCACTCCCGTGACCTCCATACTTAGGGGGCGAGCCCAGAGAAAGTATTATCTGAGCAAACTTGGCGAAAGGTAACATGCCACTGAGCTGCAGAGGCTACAGCACACAAGGAATTGGGCGCAGTTACTAAGCAAGTTAGTACGGAGAATTTAGAAAGGTTTTATTTTTAACTGTATGTGTCTGTGTGGGGGACACATGAGACGCACAGAAGAGGGATCGCATCTCTTGGATCTGGAGTCGCCAGCCGCCCAGCTATGTGATATGGGGCCTGGGGTCTGAACTCAGATTCTTCTCACTGTTGAGCTATCTTTCCAGCTCATGGAATTTTATTGTTTTGTCTCATTTATATTCATGGAAATTAAACTGAGAACCTGCCACGTGCTAGGAAGTACCATTGAGCACCAACCACAGTCAGTGTGGAAAATTTTCAAAAGAGGATTAAGAGCCTCGCTGACAAAACAGGAAGAAAGCTTGCACTTGACCAAAGAACGGCTGCATTCAACCTGCGGGACTTGAACTCGGTTTACTGCGCTCCAATTATTGTTCTAAAACGAAACAGAAATGTTATTATTTATTTATTTTAGTTTTTTTGAGGTAGGGTTTCTCCACAAAGTCCTGGCTGTTCTGGAACTGACTCTGTAGACTAGTATGACCTTGAACCTCAGTGATCCACACGTCTCAGCCTCCAGAGTGCTGGGATTAAAGGTGTGTACCACCACCTAGCTCAGAAATGCTATTTTCCGGAAATTGTGTTTCTTTTACTGCACACATAAGTGTGTGTGCCTGGATTTGCAATGTAAGCTATACTTTTCACAAGCCATCACAACACAGGGCTCCATACGAGGTGGTGCTGCAAGGCCGGGCAGCGGGGATCCATTTCAAAACAGTGCTTTCGTCTCGAAAAACCAAAAAAAAAAAAAAAAAAAAAAAAAAAAAAAAAAAAAAAAAAAAAAAAAAAAAAAAACAGTGCTTTCCACGCTTCCCAAAGAAAATAAAGCAGGGCCCTTCTTGAAGCATTAAATTCCCTGGTCCCATCCAAGACTCACTTGCAATGAGAATTTCCAGGAAAACCTGGCCGTTTGTACTCATGATGAGCGCTGAGGACATTGCTGAGGGGAGCTTTGGACCGCAAGAGAGAAAGTAGGGAACGAGGAGCTTCCGAGAACGAGAATGAATGCCGCTGCTCTCCTCTCCTGACCAGGCTGGAGCCAAGGCCAAAGCAGTGGGGGCCCTGAGGCCTTGGCTCTTGCATATTTCTGTGGCCTTTGGGAATGTGAGGGACAGAACAGATTTGGAGAAGAGATAATGAGATCAGTTTTGACATGCTCAATTGGAGACACGGTTCACAGTGCAGAGGAACATCTGGAACACAGGGAGTGGCCAGAGGGTGATTTCTTGAATCCTTCTCAGAAGGATCAACCACGCAAAGGGGAGTCCCCAGCCACATGGGTCCGACCTGGACAAGAGGAGGCGGAACTCTAGGAGCCTCCTCTCACCCACCCGTGCTTGTCTTTGCTTCTGAGAAAGGCCCTTCCATTAATCTCTTTCCCAATACATCTTGTCGAAGGACAACCCCCAGCCTCACCATCCAGACATAATAATAGCAAGGAGCCATAGCCCATCTTCATCTTTTCCTGGACTGCACCTCCTGTCGTGACTCCCAGCACTTAGCGCAGAGCAGGCTTTCCGCCGACGTTTGTGACGCTGGTGAGAATTTAGGGGGGATCTGCCAATTTGTACTTACTAATGCTTAAAGTGTAAATGAATCCATACACGCAATATCTAGTGACCATAAATTATTGCTGATAAATTTCATCACATAGATAACATAGCGCCATCTGACTGTGTCTTCCTATTTATTAATCAAGAGCGTAACAGTTTATTTTAACAATAGCTGCTCAGAGTCGTCTTTTCCAGGCCCCTGGGTACACGTAAAGAATCTGATATTATGGGTGATATAAAAAGGTGGTAGACTGGACGTGGTGGTGAGGATCTGTGATCTCATACTTGGAAGGCAGAGGCAGAAAGGTTGCTATCAGTTTGAAGCCAGCCTGATCTAGATAGCGAGTTCCAGACCACCCAGGGTGACAGAGTAAGACCCTACTGAATGCAAAAGTAGTAAGAAAAGAAAGAAAAATATTGTAGCATAATCAATCCTTTTCTAAGTATTTTGGACCAAATCACCCATGAATTCTTAGGTCAGAATCAGGGTCTACTTTGTACAACACAAACATCAACCTTTAGTTTAAAATTGTATCATGATCATAATCAACCTAACTCGGTAGTGGAAAAAAAGTGACACCTTTATGCACCGTCACCCAGCGTCGGTCAATATCAACTCAGGGACGATCTATTCCATCCCTACCTCCTACCACATAGCGTACTCTCTTAAAGCAAATCTTAGAAAACACAATTTCATCAGTAAAGGAAAAGCTTTTTAAAATATGCACATTTGGGTCTGGACATGTTTTGGACGTGGCTCAGCTTTTAAGAGCACGTGCCGCCCTTGCAGAGGACTTCAGTGTGTTTCCCAGCACCCATGGCCGTTGACTCACAACCGCTTGTGACTAGAGTTCCATGGAATCTGCAAGCGTGCATACACACACGTACACACACACATCTTTAAAGTAATTTTTAAAATAACCACATTATGAGGCCAAAAAAGGTTGACAGTTCTTTAATATCATCAAATGCATAATTGCTCTTCTAGCTGTCCACTTGGATTTACAATCTCATTCGAGGTTCTAGAAAGTTAAGATTCAAAAATGGTCTATGTGTTACAGTTGGTTAGTATGTCTTCAAAATCTCATTTGATCTGCACAGCTTCTTCCTTGTTGGAATTTTTTACTGAAAAGATCAGGCCACTCGCTGAGTTCTTCTGCTTGCATGCCACCAGCATTGTATGAGATGTCCCTCAAATCTGTAAATTTTCCGAAATTGGAAGTAAGAATGAAAAGCTTTGTGCTATTCAAGTTATTTACTTATTTTGGGCAATTCTTCATGAGTGAGGGTCAGTTCCTTTCTGGCCATCAGGAGGCACAGATTGCTTGGTTGTCTGTGGTTTTCTGTGTAAACATTCAGTTCTCCTCCTCTTGTGGCTGTAGAAGGATATCCAGGTTCAGGATCCTAACCAGAAATCCAGGATGCTTTCAAGTCTTAAATTTTCCGAGCACCAACATGATACGAATGGAAAATTCCACACCTGACTTCTGTAACATCTCAGAGTATTTCAGACAAGACATACATAGCCCACACTCCAACTCTCTCCTATCTCGGGTGCTAATAGTTACTTAGGGACGCAGACCACACAAGGCAAACAGCAAACAATGCTAGCACTTGTTTACCTGTTTCTGACTGAGTGATGAGTTGTTTACCCATCATCTTCTAAACATGGCTATTATTTTTAGCATTACGAGCTCACGGATTTAAACGAGTTTGATGTGTTCCATTCTATCATTGTACTAATATTCAAAGTATCCCATCTCTGGCCTCTGTGAGGTGGTCCTGCAGTCCTCGGAAACAACCCCAGCATCTCTGACAGCTCCCTCACCATGCCCGATACGCACTCCTGGTTCCATTTGTCCTCTTGCTGCTTCAGAGGCTCCTGGAATAGGCAACTGTGTGGGAAGCGCTTCTCTTGCCACCTGTTATGAGCAGGGCACCGAATTGGTCTAGTGACTTATCTGTACTACAGCTTCATTATCTGGGAGTGTGCATACTTGCGGTTGGATTTGTAGGATTCCGGGGAGGCTGAGTAAGGTAACATAGAGAACTTAGACTAGGGCCTGTCGCCTACCCCTGGGTGAGGCGGTTGCGTCGTTCTCGTGACTAGTCTCTTTCTAGCCATGTCACTGGGCTTGCTCACACTGTGGGTCATCTGACACACAACAAAGACTCACATTTTGCTCATACCCGGTGACACAGTGGTTTATTTTAATAAGACTATTCTAGAGTTCCTTCTACGGCATTTACCCTAATAACATATTGCTCTGCAATGACTCAACACACACCCATATTAGAGCATTTCCTGTAAAGGGATCCAAGCTTTAGAAAACTGGAAGTATTTAGAATGTCCCAAGCACCAGGATATTTCCTGCTTTTTATATTTGTCTGGAAGGGCTAAATTGGCAGGAACTGGGCAGGGAGTGAGCCAGCCGAGGAGTTAGGGTTCACATTGAACTGAAGTGTTTGCCAAGCTAAGTCTGTCTGCTCTTCCCTGGTTAGACACAGAAAACTACAAGAGTCGCCTGCTCGAAATCATTCAGCTCTCTCTCTAATCAGGCAGGGCTGCAGACACCCCTGACCACAATCATCGTACTGCTAGTCCTGGTCTGGAAGCCTTCGATGGATGCTATGAAATCTGAAGGCTTTGCCTCACATTTTTTTCTGCTAGTTTGAGGATTTAAACGGTGTCCAAGTGATTGCCTCTGAGTGCCCCCAGAGTAAGGACAGTAGAGGTGGGTGCTTGCTTATGTGACCCATAGGGTCTCAAGAAAGCCCCACGGTACTTCTCTAAACCAGGGACTCAGCTGGGGCCTTGGGAATAGCGGCATTTGTTGGCAATTGCACACTCTTGCCTCGCTGATATATAATTGTGCAGGCATTGCATCAGCCACGCTAAGCTGTCTGCAGTGGCTGCCTAGAAACCCCCAGAAGCACACAAGTCTCTCACTGCCTAAACAGGATACACTGACTTGCTTCAGTCTTTCTCGTTCTTTTTTTCTTTACTTTTTCCCTCCTGACATCTCTCAGTGGTTTACAAAGTAGTTGTCAGTAAGATTGCTTGGCATTTAAAGTACTTCAAAATGTATTTTCAATCCAAATGAGGGTATATTCATATAATGGGCACTGTTCAGTTACTAAAACTAAAAGAGTAGATTTTGGACATTGACAAAGAAACTTCTTTCTTACAGAAAAAAAAAATCAAAGCATTGTGTATAGTAAGACTGTATTTTAGTAAGACACTTGTCCTACGCGTTGGGTTATATGGAGAGTTGTGACAGTAGACAGCCCTAGTGGTTACAGGAACAAGTTATCTTCAGAGATGAAATCGTCATAAATTGCTTTCCTGTGTGTTTTTAGAGTTCCTAAATTTCTTATGAGTATGTATTACTCTTTCAGTCAAAAATTTTTTGGAAAATCATTCCTGTTATAACTTGTTCGGAACACAGATTACTTGCTGTAATAACAATTTAATGAGTTTTTTATGGTAGCTTCTTGGGCAATTTCTATAATGATCTGAAAAAGAAGAGTTATTATTAAAACATAACTAAAGTGTTTGAAAACTGTATACCTAGCTTTGGAGCTTTGCTGGTTCCAAAATAGTTTAGCATATATAAATGGATGGAATGTAAAGCTTTGATATCTTTAGAACAGCCAGCAGAGCACACTTTCGCTCCCTGACCATACACGTTTGCGATATTGGGTGCAGTAGGCAATGAGCTGAACTTGGCAGGACGAGCTCAATAACAACGGAAAGAATAAACCCAGCTTGTAGTCTTCTTAGGAACCAGCACCAGGAATGTGCTGGAGCACATTAACAATTTACGACAGGATCATGTTATAAGAATAAGTCATACGCAAATGAATTATACTTCTATTCAAATTTTTATTGATAATATAAGTTGGTTTTGTTTCGTTTTGTTTTTTGTTTTTTTTCACTGTATAGTCCTGGCTGTCCTAGGATTCATTCTGTAGACCAGGCTGTCCTCAAACTCACAGAGATCCATCTGCCTCTGGATTTTTTCATTTGATAAGAGATAAATGTTTGAAAAGATTATATATCTTATTCCCATATTCAAATTTCACAAAATCATCCACTGTAGGGATTTTGCTTATGTGTCTAGATGTCTCTAAAGTAGCAACTAATACAAATGCAACCTTGTTTCCTCCTGGCATTCTAGTTTAGAGGAGACTCTTGAGTTCTAAAGCCAGGAAAAACGTCTATTCTTAGTCTGACTTACAACGCTAGCAAGTGGGAATTTTAAAATCATTAACATCAACCTCTTTGAAGATAAAATTTCTGTTCCATAACCTTCAGTCCAAATCATATGTGTCCTTTCATGAACCAGATGAAGATGTGTGGGAAAGGCAGGACAATCAGCAGCAAAGTTTGAGCTCACTGAGCGAGATTCCCAGAGCATGTCCCACCTCTGCTCTTCCGGCTTGAAGTCAGCAGACCTTTGGCCTCTGCTGGGAAGGGTCCCCTGGTAAAACTGGGTTGGGTTGTGTGGGTTGTGCAGTCTTTCTGATGACTGAACACCATTGTGGGGCAGAAGCAGCCATAGAATATAGCAAAACAAATGGACATAACTGCACTTCAATGAAATTGGGATTACATACACTGAAAATGGTAATTATGTCATTTCCATATTACAAAATATTTTTCTTTTGACTTTTCCTATTATTGAACAACATCAAGTTTATTCTTGGCTGGCCGACCTTACAACAAAATGGTGGCAGGCTGTATTTGAGCCAAGGCCAGGTACTGGGTCAGTTTCCTATTTAGTGCTTAGAATCTGTGATTTCCCTTCAGCAGGTGCTAGGGGTGGGGAGAAGAGAGGTAGGGGAGAGGATCCAAGAGATTATAAAACTAAACATCACAATTTTGTTTTCCACAAAAAAAATCCTTTATTAATTCAAAAGTTACTATTACAATGAACTTTTGTGTTGTTTTGCTTTATTGAGATAGGTTTGCCCTATATTTCCCAGGCTAGTCTAGAACTGACTTCAAAGCCCACGATAGCCTTGAACTCTGGGTTCTCTTTGCCTCCACATCCTGAGTGCTGGTGGGGGGGGAGTTTCAGGTGTGTGCTGGGGAGAGTTGACAGGTGTGTGCTTGGGGGAGTTTACAGGTGTGTGCTGGGGGTAGCTTCAGGTGTGTGCTGGGGAGAGTTGACAGGTGTGTGCTGGGGGGAGTTTACAGGTGTGTGCTGGGGGAGTTGACAGGTGTTTGCTGGGGGAGTTGACAGGTGTGTGCTGGGTGAGTTGACAGGTGTGTGCTGGGTGAGTTGACAGGTGTGTGCTGGGGGAGTTGACAGGTGTGTGCTGAGGGAGTTGACAGGTGTGTGCTGGGTGAGTTGACAGGTGTGTGATGAGGGAGTTTACAGTTATGTGCTGGGGAGAGTTGACAGGTGTGTGCTGGGGAGAGTTGACAGGTGTGTGCTGGGGAGAATTGACAGGTGTGTGATGGGGAAGTTTACAGGTGTTTGCTGAGGGAGTTGACAGGTGTGTTATGGGGGAGTTGACAGGTGTTTGCTGAGGGAGTTGACAGGTGTGTTATGGGGGAGTTGACAGGTGTTTGCTGAGGGAGTTGACAGGTGTGTTATGGGGGAGTTGACAGGTGTTTGCTGGGGGAGTTGACAGGTGTGTGCTGGGGGGAGTGTACAGGTGTGTGCTACCACACCCAGTGAAAAACATTTTAAAGCCAAATTTACAAAATATCTTTTTAAAAAATACAAGTTTTAGAGGGTGACCCTAAGCAAAAAGCCGACACCCATCCCCCTTATTTTTTCTTGCTGAATATTGGGGAATAATAATTTTCTTTTTAAGAAAGAAAAAAAGAGCAAAACTGCTTGGACTAAGAGAAATCGCGCAACCCCCCCCCCCCCCCCCCCGTTTTCAGCAACACTTGGGATGAAAATTTTTTTCATCTTCATAGACTTTTATAACTTTTTGGTGCGCTGTTCATTGTCTTTTGTCTTCTATTACCATGTTTATTTTCTAGTTTGTTCTATGCAGGTTCTGTGTATTAACTGATACTATTCCTTATCCATTGTTAAGTCAGAAATGTTTACTTTGCTCTTTTATCTTCTATATTCATTATAGCCAAAAGCAATCTTTTCCTTCATGCCTTATTTCTTTTCTCTTACACTTAAAATGAACTTCCCACTGAGTCCCAGTGAGGGCGGGGCTTATCCCAGCACTCAGGATGCTGAGGCAGGACAGTCTCCAATTCCAGACCAGCTAAATTATACAGTAAGACCTGGAGTCACAGTTAAACTATATCTCCCTATCTCAAGGTCATGGATACATCCAATAGTATGTTCTTCTGTGGGTGAATTTTTATTTTCAAATAGTAATAAACTATTTTTATTTATTGACATTTTGAATCCAATATAAACAAGACATCAAGAGTAAAGATTTTCTACAAACCTCACCTATGTAATGTTCAACCTCAGCACTAATCATGCACACTGGGACATCTCTGTCATGTATTTCTTGCTATGTTTCTGATTTTCCCGTTGGGAACCATGACTGGGTCTCAGTCTTTATTTTTGTCCAAAGCTCTCATCCGAGGCCTCCTCACACATTTGTGGGAAGAAAGGGAAAGAGATGGAAGCTTCAGGCTTGACCCCAGGTCCTCTTGTCTCCACCTCCCTAAGAAATATCCGATGAAACTTCACTGGCAGATGGGACTGTCTGCCTTTCATATCTGGAGGCAACTCTTATTTGAATGTGGCTAGTACTTATAGAGCAAGGTCACGCACTTCCAGCTAAGCAGCTACGGAAGTGAGAGATACCTGCGAGCTGTGGGCAGATAAAGGACCCTCTGAGCATCCAGAGTCTTCACACCTGTGAACTTCAGGAATGGGCGTGTCACATTTAGACAACAGATGTCTCACCTTTGGCCAGTTAGGATGACAAAACCAGACATTCTGAAGCCCTGCAGGATGCAGGGAAGGCTTCATAGCTGGAGGTAAATGCGCACTGGATTCTGGCAGAACCTGCTGTGCCTTTGGTGACTTCCAGCTTTAGCCGCAAAGCACTCTTCTCCTACCATGTTAGATTTAGTTTGCCAGAGATACAACCTGAGGCGATGTGAAGAGGTGCTTGTTTTTCAGTTGGTCTATTTCAGTGAAGTCCTCCACTCTTAAGTCAGAGAGCCCTTAGTAATGAACCTGGGTGCCTGTCTCCTGTCAGGTGGAAGAGGAACAGAGTGGAAGGGAGGACATCAAGGAAGGCGTGCCCAGAGTTCTACCAAAAGTGAACGATATATTGAGAACCAACTGGTTGTATATGGCAGCCCTTGCTAGCCACAGCACAGCTTTTAGTTTAGGATAGTTTTTCACAGTGTTTTGAGGGGGTGAGCCTATGAGCTCCAGGGGGAAGGGAGAAGGAAGAGCTAATCAAAGATGATGGAACTGGAGTTGGAACTGGTCACCAGGCCACACTTGTCTTCTGCTCCTTGTTCTCTCCCTAAGTGCCACAAAGAAACAGTAGACGGATGGCAACAACTAAAACCCCAAGAAATAGTGCAATTCAGCGGGATGCAGACTCTGATGAGCCCTCTACCCCACGTGTTCCCAAAGAAAGCCCTGTGGCAAAGAAGTCAGCTGAGAATATCCTCAGGGCCGTGGACCACAGAGAGCCAGGGACCACTGGCTTGGCTGGTGATTGTTCCTAGTTAAATTTCTGAGTTAGGAGGAGTAAGTCTATGCTAAATCTATGGGCTGAATTCCAACCCATTATCTTTAAAGATTGATAAACTTCAAGGTCCCAAAAACATGAAAAGAAATTTAAACACTGTATATTAAAAGTATGCTAGATTCCTTTTGAAATACTCTAGTTATCCAAAATCCATGCCATAATGAAAACCTCGTCAGGCGGAGGCCCGTGGAGCACGAAGCCCCTGCACAACCCAAGCACGGCAGTAACTGATGCAGAGTGAAGGAAATGCCGATATCCATAATACACGACTGAGGGACCCAAGCCCAGTTCTATTCCACTGGACACCTCTGGTATTAACCGTGCTTGCAGAAGCAAATGTCTCCCATCCCTCACACTCCACAGAGAAACAGGTAAGTCCAGGGTCAGGGTTAGATGGGTCTCCAGTGGGGAAGCAAAACTCGGCTTTGATGGGAACGTTCATCACTGCATTTCTGTCCTCTGGAAATACCTAAAACATTCACTTGCTATTCCTCATCCACGCTACTTAAACGTCTAGAGAAGGAAGCACCTGGGCGGGATGGTTCTTTTGCAGCTGTGCTTTGGAGCAAACACATATCACTGTGCCAGCTCTGTAGGGGCTCATCCAGGAAAGGAAAAGCAGCCCACAATAAAGGTGACAAAGTCACCTCCCGCCTTCCAGACGCAGCTCACGGGAGTCCACGTGGACCCACAGCTCTGAAAGGAGGAGGTGGGAAGTCTTGGGCTCCTAGAGGAATATTGTTGATTCTCCCAGGGGCCACTGCTCTCAGTTAAAGATGCTAGATGGCGGGACAAGAGAAAAATGTTCTGAGGTTCGCATCTCAAACAGCTCGTCAATACAAAGAACAACTGTTTCTGTACGAGAGATAGACGTATCCGGGTGACTCCAGTATCCCTTCTTCCTGTGTTCTTACGATGGTGGGAGTTCACTCGGGGTCACAGTAAGTTCCAGACAGACCCATCAGTGACACCTTGTGAAGTACCAGTCAACAAAGGCTCAAAAACTCTCGCCGATGAGAACGAGCGTTCCCAGGCAGCAGCTCCTGATTCCTTACCAATAATGCAGATGGATGTCAGCCTATCTCAGCAGGCTATCCAACCATCTGCATCCTTTGAAACTTGTGTAGCATTATTTAAATCGATGCCAAAGCCATTCACTCCAGAAATAAAATGTAAAAAGCACCCTGGATCCTTAAAGACTCAAATCTGAAGTGGATGCGTCTTCCTTCTCTTTGCACACTTGCCTGCTAACCTTGGGGGCTTTCCAAACTTACTTCCTATTTTCTAAAATCTTTTCCAATTAGTTCTGAGGGAGTTTTAGAATACCTCCATGATAAGGAACGTCTTTGCTTTAAGTCACTCTTCAAAGATCTTACAGCACTGTCCAGAGATGAATGATGAAGCCTTTGGGGTATGGGCACCCTCAGATCCCATGCCCAAACAAAAGTATTAGCAGAGACTGGAATGTCCATAGCCTCTATGGAAAACAGATCTTGCTCATGCTCTGTGAACCCTCCCTTTTGTGACTCCTACTCAGCCTTGGAGAAAACAAGCAGTCCCATAACTTCATCAATGACATTTTGGGGTTCCATGGGGGGGAGCATTCTCCTATCAGAACCACCAAAGAGGCTTTTCTCACAGATGCCTCTCACCCTCCAACGAGAGCCAGAAAGCTCCCTCCAAGGACGCCCTGGGCTGTGGTGTCTGTAGCCGTGTGAGGGAAGGGGTCACCACCGTGAAGCTTGAGCCGGGTCCAGCACAATCAAAGTCAGTGGCTGGTGTTTAGGAAACATCAGCATTCCCCTCCATTCCTTAATCCCGACACACTGAGCCAATATTCACCAAGATGCCTCCAGGGAATAGTCTGGGCTTTGCTGCTGCGGGTCCCGCTGCCTGCTGCCTGCCTTTTGCCCCAGTGACAGGCTTTGCTATCAGACCCTGCAGTATGAGTCAGCAGGCTTGAATCTAGCTTTGTAA
The DNA here is from genome assembly GCF_950005125.1 of Chionomys nivalis. NCBI lineage: Eukaryota > Metazoa > Chordata > Mammalia > Rodentia > Cricetidae > Chionomys > Chionomys nivalis. Next base: position 14,139,925 of record NC_080091.1, read on the forward strand.
ACACGCAGACCTGCTTTGACTGCTAGAATCAGCTGATTGCAAGGAGTCCTAGGGACTCTGCTGCAGAGCTGGCGCCCAAAAGGAGTGACCAAGAGGACAGAACCTTCTGCTACCGGAGCATGCCACAGCCTGCTACGGGCGCCCACCAGAGCGTGCCGCAGCCTGCTACGGGCGCCCACCAGAGCGTGCCGCAGCCTCCCGAAGAGCACAGTGGCTCTTTGTAGTTTGGTTCTGAAGATGTGTTCTCACTATGAGCTTCGGATTGTCCTTTAACTCACCGCCATCCTGCTAATGCATCCTTCCAAGTCCTGGGACAACAGGTGTGTCGCATGATACCCAGCCCCAGAGACTGTCCCTTGTGGGTAGGTTTGCTTAGAATCAGCTCAGACCCGCTCTCCAGCCGGTGAACATGGGACTGCGACAATAAAGGCAATACCATCAGATAACACTGCTGGAAAAGATGGTACGGTGTCCACACTTAGGTGCTGAGCCCTCGGCATGCGCTACCGCTTCTTCCCCCTCTAGCAGGACCTCGGTCGCCCATGTTACCACTGGGAGTGGGGGCATGAGGGAACTGTCCCTGACCCTCACCTGAGGGGGGCAGTTCTGGTAAAGGCCCAGACAGACCAACTCAGTTACTACCCAGGCCCACATCTAAGGCATTGAGTTGGCCCACCCCGACATCTACCTGCTGAAGGTTGGGAAGGGACTGGACCTGTGGAATGATAGCTGTAGGCTTTCCGTAAGTCCAAGCAACAGCAGATTGTCCAAGAGACGTTTTGGTGAGGATCTAGTGATGCTGTGCCAGAGGCCAGAGGCCTTGAACACCAGTAACTCACTGCAATGGACCTTTGCAAGCCAAGCCATCCAGGCAAGAGAGTCTTCTGTGTGACACCGTGCAGCTCCCCAGCTCTAAGACAAATGAGCAAGTGATGGGAGGTGGGAAAGATGGAGGAGCAAATGCTTTGCTTTGGTTTTAATTATTGTTTATTTTTTTGGCGGGGGGTGTAGTTTGAATGTAATTACCCCCATACGCTCATAGGGAGTTTATTAGGAGGCGTGGCTTTGTTGGAGGAGGCGTGGCTTTGTTGGAGGAGGTGTGGCTTTGTTGGAGGAGGCGTGGCTTTGTTGGAGGAGGTGTGGCTTTGTTGGAGGAGGTGTGGCTTTTTGGAGGAGGTGTGGCTTTTTTGGAGGAGGTGTGGCTTTGTTGAAGGAAGGGTGTCACTGTGGAGGCAGACTTTGAGGTCTTGTATGTGCTCATCACACCCAGAGTCTCAGTTCACTTCTTGTTGCCTGTAGATCAGAGACATAGAACTCTCAGCTCCTTCTCCAGCACCATGTCTGCCTGCTGCTGCCATGTTCCACTCTGATGATAATGGACTGAACCTCTGAATTGTAAGTGAGCCCCAATTAAATGTTTTCTGTAAAAATAAATAAATAAAGAGTAAATAAATAAATACATAAGGCCGTGCTGTGTTCTTGGTTTCTCTTCACAGTAATAGAAATCCTGACTAGGGCGGACAGAGAGGGCCTGGAAAAATGAGTGGGATTGGGCCACATGATGTGAAATTCCCGAAGAATTAGTAAAAAATGTGTTGACTACAAACCAAAAAGATGCGAGGCCAGACTGGGTGAGGGGTCCTAACACTGAAAGCATGCCTTCTGTGTCAGCACCGCTCCGAATCTAAGGGTGCCCTGCTCTGACTGACCTCTGCACTGTGTATGGAACAGCTCTGCCAGGCACTGCCCTGCCTGCAAACGCAGAGCCAGGCTGCCTCAGCTGCATATGCAGAAAGCCGCAGTAGCTCCTCTGCAGCCTGGCCCCGCAGTTCCTGCGTTCAGGCTGCCATGTGTTCCTGGCCCAGTCTTGCAGTTTGAGTTGACTTGATGAAAACAAGTTTCTAAACGGCTAAACCCTGTAGGTTCGGGGCTGCACGCCTATAACCAAAGAACTGGTGGCTGAATGGCAAGGATAATGAAAACAGCATAATCCTCAGCTTTCATTTGATAACAGAAGCAACGTCCTCCACAAGAGAGCCACAGTCTGGCATCTCTGCTTTATTTCTTCTGCTAACCCTCAGCTGGGGTTATAAAAGAGCTAAAGAAGGAGGAGGAGGAAGAGAAGAAGAAAGAGGAAAAAGAAACAGTGGTGTCTGATATTTACAAAGGGAAAACTGGCGGCTGAACTGTGGGAAGCCCTGGCCACACGGTGACCCCAGGAAGCTGGTGCAGCACCAGGGTGGGTGGGAGGGAGGCACAGTCTGTGGGTAACAGAAGGAACATTGCCTGTGATGAAATTAGTGTGCAGCTTCTTCACCTTGCAGCTTGGGAGTGAGTCGGCACGTGGAGAAAATTCACTCTTCTAGGCCGGGCTAGAGGGACAAGGAGGCTCTGAAGTCCAGGTAGTGATTGATGTCCATGATAGAGGCAATCAGAGAGCCACAGGAAGACAGCAAATGCATGCAGACTACCTATGAACAAACCTAAAACCAAGCCTGCTGTGTGGGGGTTGCCTCTAAAGCCTCCCTGGGTGCAAAGGCTGAGGAACGGTCATAGCTTAAAGGGTGATCATCCTCCCTCACCTCCTCCTGTCAATCCCAGTGAAGCGGGAGGGTGACATCTGACAGCTAGCATAATAGATGGCAGACGAGAGCGATTCCGACCTGCCTCCTTTCTCTTCATCCCACAGTAGCATGTACACATGGACTTCCTGTACTTGGGTTATAGACATCAAGGATGGGAGAGAAGATAAGAAGACCCCCCTCGTAGTCTGTTTTATTTTCCCAACTATATCCTTTCATAATTTTAAAACGATTACAAGATATATTTATGTCACAGTACGATTTGCTTATTTTGCCAAAATTGAAGTTAAAATGGCTTATCTATTTTTCAGAAGGAAAACCCACCAAATTATATTCTTACCATATTGGTTATACTGTGCATAGTAGTTTTTATCACTTAAAACACACACACACAGAGTTATGATTATAATGACTTTTCCTATCATACAGACAACATGGGGCAGTCAAGAGGGCTCAGTGAGTAAAGAAAGGTAATAGCTGCCAAGTTTGACAATCTGAGCTTTGATCCTCAGAACCGACATAGCAGGAGAGAACTGGACTTCTCAAATTTGTCCTCTGGCCTCTGCATATGTACGGTACCCACACGCATACATATTGTGTAAGGAAGTAAATAAATAACTATGTTTTTAAAAATCTCACACAGTGTAAGTTAAAATGAATCCCCTTTTGGCGGAGGATTCCTTGTCTCCTTGACTTCACAACATCTCTACTTTCCTTGGCTTCTAGGCCTCATTTTGTTTTTGTTTTCTAACTTTGTTGGTGTTTTTATTTTGTTCTGAGACAGAGTATCTGTGCTTCAGCCTGAGCTGTACTGGATTTATGTAACCAAGGTTGTCCTCAGACCCAAACAATTCTCCTTCTTCAGCCTCACAGGTGCTGGGGTGACAGGGTGACAGGCATAAGCCACCACACCCTGCAAGTCACAAGTCAGCTTGTCAGCTTCATTTCTTCTTCTTCTTCTTCTTCTTCTTCTTCTTCTTCTTCTTCTTCTTCTTCTTCTTCTTCTTCTTCTTCTTCTTCCTTCTTCTTCTTCTTCTTCTTCTTCTTCTTCTTCTTCTTCTTCTTCTTCTTCTTCTTCTTCTTCTTCTTCTTCTTCTTCTTCTTCTTCTTCTTCCTGTTTGAAGTCAGGGTTTCTGGCTGTCCTGGACCTTACTCTGTAGTCTCTGTAGTCCAATATGGCCTTGAACTTATTGCCTGTCTCGGCTACCTCAGTGCTGAGATTAAAGGGCAGGCCTCCTATGGCATATCAAGTTGCAGTAAGATTAAGCACCTCCCCTTGTATTAAGGCTGAACAAAGCAACCCAGGATGATGAGTAGGGTCCCAAAAGCAGGCACAGAGTCAGAGACAGCCCTTGTTCCCACTATTAGGTGTCCCACAAAAAGACAAGCTACACAATTGCCATTTATGTAGAGGGCCTAGGTTAGTACCATGCAGGCTCCCTAGTTGTGGGTTCAGTCTCTGTGAGCCCCCATGAGTCTAGGTTAGCTGGTTTTGTGACTTTTCTTGTGGTATCCTTAACCCCTCTGGCTCCTACAATCCTTCCTCTCCCTCTTCTGCAGGAGTCTCCAAGCTCTACTACAGAGCTACAGTACTGAAAACAGCCTGGTATTGGCATAAAAACACAGAAGGACCAATGGAACTGAGTAGAAGACCCGGATATCTATCAATCCAAACATCTTCGAACACCTGATCTTGGACAAGGAAGCAAAAAAATATCAAATAGAGAAAAAGAAAGCATATTTAGCAAGTGGTGTTGGCATAACTGGATATCAACATGTAGAAGAATGAAAATAGACCCGTATCTATCACCATGCACAAAACTCAAGTCCAAATGGATCAAAGACCTCAACATAAAGTCAGCCACACTGAACCTTATAGAAGAGAAAGTGGGAAGTACACTTGAACGCATTGGCACAGGGAACCACTTCCTAAATATAACCCCAGCAGCACAGACACTGAGAGAAACAATTAATAAATGGGACCTACTGAAACTGAAAAGCTTCTGTAAAGCAAAGGACACAGTCAACAAGACAAAACAACAGCCTACAGAATGGGAAAAGATCTTCACTAACCCCACATCGGACAGAGGTCTGATCTCCAAAAGATACAAAGAAATCAAGAAATTGGACACCAAAAGAACACATAATCCAATTTTTAAAAAATGGAGTACAGACCTAAACAGAGAACTCTCAACAGAGGAATCTAAAATGACTGAAAGACACTTAAGGAAATGCTCAACATCCTTAGCCATCAAAGAAATGCAAATCAAAACAACTCTGAGATTCCATTTTACACCTGAAAGAATGGCCAAGATCAAAAACACTGATGGCAACTTATGCTGGAGAGTTTGTGGGGAAAGGGAAACACTTCTGCATTGCTGGTGGGAATGCAAGCTGGTACAACCCCTTTGGATGTCAGTGTGGTGATTTCTCAGAAAATTAGGAAACAACCTTACTCAAGGCCCAGTAATACCACTTTTGGGTATACATCCAAAGGATGCTCAATCGTGCCACAAGGTCATGTGCTCAACTATGTCCATAGCAGCTTTGTTTGTCATAGCCAGAACCAGGAAACAACCTAAATGCCCCTTGACCAAAGAATGGATAAGGAAAATTTGGTACATTTACACAAGGAGTTCTACACAGCAGAAAAAATAACAACAACTTGAATTTTGCAGGAAAATGGATGAAGCTAGAAAACATTATTTTGAGTGAGGTAACCCAGACCAAGAAAGACAATTATCACGTGTGCTCACTCAAAGGTGGTTTTTAAACATAAAGTAAAGAAAAACAGCCTACAAACCACAATCCCAGAGAACTTAGACAACAATGTGGACACTAAGAGAAGCTTACATAGATCAAATGTGCATGGGAAGTAGAAAGTAGAAAAAGACAAGATCTCCTGAGTAAATTGGGAGCATGGGGACCTTGGGAGAGGGTTGAAGGGGGAAGGGGAGAGGCAGGGAGGGGAGCAGAGAAAAATGTAGAGCTCAATAAATATCAATAAAAAAATTGAAAAAAGGAAAGAAAATAAAAATAGAACTTAAAAAATTGATTACTGCAGAAGTCAGTTACTTCTGTGGTGAAGATGGGGGTTAAATTCTACTGGGAAGGGATTTCCTGGGGTGTTGGCAATGTTCCAATTCTTTGACCTAGGTGGAAATGGCACAAGGTTCCTGTGGTGGTTTGAATAAAAATGGTCCCTACAAGCCCATAGGGAGTGGCGCTATTCAGAGGCCTGGCCTTGTTGGAGAGTGTGGCCACTGCGCGTGGGCTTGAGGTTTCAGAAGCTCGATCCAGGCCTACTGCTGTGCTTCCTCTCCTGTTGCTTGGTTCCTTCTCCAGCACCATGTCCGCCTGCAGGCCACAATGCTTTGCCTTGACGATAATGGACTAACCCTCTGAACTGTAAGTCAGCCCCGACTCTATGTTTTCCTTTATAAGAGTTGCTGTGGTCATGGTGTCTCTTCACAGCAATAGAGACCCTAAGACCGTCCCTTTTATTGTAGCTCATTCAGTTCTATAAGATTCCTCTTATGTAATCTATGCATTTTTCTGTGCGCTCTACTTCGTAAGAACAAAAGTAGTAATATTAGCATTTTGTTTTGTTTCAGCAAGTTTCTCACAAGCTTCCATGCCTAGACTAGCACAGATCTAATCATTTACCACAGTGTTCCTCTGACCTTATGGGACACCCAGGAAGACATTCCATGTGACTTAGGCTGTGGGCTTCTGCCCACTTCTAGTTTGGGCAGATTATTCAATCTAGTTTAGGATTTTATATGAAGTCATCCCCACCCCTCAACATGCACACACACACAGAGACACACACAGACACACACACACACACAGACACACACACACGCACACTTCAACATAATCAAGTGTCTATACCAGTGGTTCTCAATCTATGAGTCACAACCCCTTTGACAAACCTCTAGCTCCAAAAGTGTCTACATTACGAATCATACTGGTAGTCAGGTTATGAAGTAGCAACAAAAAAAAATAATAATCTATGCCTGTGGATCACCAAACATGAGGAATTGTATTAAAGAGTTGCAGAATTAGGAAGGCTGAGAACTGCTGATGTGTGTCAAGTTGAATTTCTGCCAAGCCAGGGTAAGTTCGGTGGTTTCTGAAGCCTTCTGACCAGCCGTCATCACAGAGGGAAGTGAGCCATGAGCTCCCAGCCCAGGCACCCCGAGAGCACATTGGTTCTGACGCTTGCCAATCAGCCTCTTTCTCACCCAAATATGAATGCCAACAACTTAGCTCACAGCAAACGCCCTGGCCCCGCTGCGGTCTAAATTCTACATTTGTATTTCCCAAGACGCTACACAAAGTGCAGAACGGCAGCTAAAATTAGAAACCACAGTGCTGATGAGGCTTCTTTGTGTGGAGAAGGCAGACAATGCGGTGGGGAAGGAAGGGTTCAGAGCTGTCCCGGCAGCTCCTGAAGAGGAGGGGTCCCCGTGGGCAGCTGCAGACTAGCTAACTTTATACGTCAGAGAATCCATCTGAGGTTCTTTTCTTTCCTTAGAAGCTCCCTGGCCCTGATTCATCACAACACAGTCTTTGTGAAATGCGGTCAGGTTCCTAAACAATTATCCAAGGTAGAGTTTGGTTCTCAGCATCGAGAGCTGGGCTTGGTCCCTCTACAACAGCATTTGGCCTGATGGTGGCTGTCACATGGAAGGCAAGCCACAGTTTTAAACAAATACATCTGAAAACCTTTGAGCAGAGTGTTGAGTCTATTTACGATCGAATAATTCATGTGATAGCAGGCTGGCCCCAGCCCTCAGGTTACTGGGTGTGAGCGGAAAGTCTTGCAGAAGAGGTGAATATAACAAGGCCTGGGATTTATAGGGCGCTTTACCCACAAAACTTGTGTTCTCTGTGGGCAGAGTAACCAGCCCAAGTTGGAACTATGCAAACATTTCATTAAATCTGGGCAAGTATTACAGCCAATGATGACCAACATTAAAAACCCGTGAGAGAAGTCAATAGCTGCCCAGGGGCCTCCCAGGGTGGCCTTGTTGGTGATAAGTAGGTCCTCCCTTCCTCCCTCCCATCATAGGGCTATTGAGAAAGTGAGATTAACAGTGTGGCCAAGCCATAATTTACAAACACACAGGTCCTAACTAGTTGGCATCTTCTTTCTGGTAGTGCTGGGGATTGAACCCAGGACTTTGAACATGCTAGTGTGGAAGTCTTAGTAAAAAATGGCCCCATAGACTCAGGGAGGGGCATTATTGGAGGTGGAACCTCGCTGGAGTGGGTGTGGCCTTGTAGGAGGAACTGTATCATGGTGTGGGCTTTCAGAAGCTCAAGCCAGGTCCAGTCTCTCTCTCTCTCTCTCTCTTCCTGCTGTCTGCTGTTCCAGATGTAGAACTTAGCTTCTTCTCCAGCACATGTGTGCCTGCAAGCCACCATGTCCTGCCAAGATGATAATGGATTAAACCTCCGAACCTGCAAGCCGGCCCCCATTAGATGTTCTCTAAGAGTAGCCACAGTCAGAGTGTCTCTTCCCAGCCCTAAGACTCTAGACAAGTGTTCTACATTCACGGCCCTGGTAGGCTTCTTATTCTCCCTCCTCCCAACCACTCTCTCTTCCTGCTACAAGCAGCAACATTATACAGCAATTGCTCAGCCATCTTTTCCACGAGTGACTTATCAGAACCAAGGGATCAGGTAAAGGCTAAACCAAAAGGCAAGACTTTCTCGGCGTTATTGCTTTGTGAGTAGAGAGGCTGTCGTTTGCTGTAGATTTTTTTGCTGCCGCTAACTCCCTTTCTGTTACATATTTGGGGATCAATTCCCACAGCTCAGAACTGTTTTGTGGAAAGTTTCCCACTGCCAGGCCTGTTCCTCTCTCCTAGCTAAGCGCAGAGATCCGCCTTCCTGCAATTATCTTTATCAGCAGGTGTTTGGTCAGAGTTTGGGGTCCAGGCAAAGAGCATCCCACCTAAGGTATTCACAGATCTCCAAGGACACAGAATTACTACCTGCCCAAGCTGCTGCTCTGGTTTTACCCCGCCCCCATACACACACACCCACGGTCAGAACGGCTAATCACAGCATAGCCCAGAACTGATAATTTAGAAGCCTGGGTCTCTTCTTCGCTCAGAGCAGTAAGTCTAACTCCAGACCTAGGCCCATAGAAACTGCAGTGTCTGGTGTGTGTGCTATCTGATCAAGAGCCTTCAGCTTCCGCTAGGTTGCCTGGTTACCTGGTAGCTCCTATACATACTGGGAGAAAAGAAGTGGCGCACTGATTTAAACAACCCAAAGCCTATTCATAATTTTACTGAGAATAACTCCTTAGCTCTTTACTAACCACCTAAAGATGAAGGGGAGCGCACTAGCCTTTCCCTCTGGAATTCCCTCTGATTCAAGTCCTTTCTTAACTAGCTTTCACCGTTAAGGAGTTCACTGATGTGTACTAGCCGCTCCCACGGATCTCTCTCTCTCTGTCTCTCTCTGTCTCTCTCTGTCTCTCTCTGTCTGTCTCTGTCTCTCTCTCTGTCTCTCTCTCTCTGTCTGTCTCTCTCTCTGTGTCTGTCTGTCTCTCTCTCCCTCTGTGTGTGTGTGTGTGTGTAAACTCTTATCTGATTTTCTATGGGGCAAAAGAACTCCAGCCTGGAACCTGACAGGGCTGGGGAATTGCTGGTTTTAAGGGTTTACGTGACTGGGAATGTTTGTAATGAGGAGGACAAAGGGGAACCATGTAGAACTAAGAACCATGGAGAACAAGGGAACAGTGAGAAATGATGGGCTGGAGAGAGGAGAACAAAGAAACAAGGACAGATGATTCCTTTTGTGAGTAGATTTCTTATCCCTCAAATCTTTACCCTCAGATTTCTAGCCCCCCCCCCCCCAGCTATCCATGGCATCTTTAACAAAACCCTGAAAGGGAGTCTTAAAGCCGGAGGAAACCTTCAAGACTCTCTACATCTTCCTATGCAGGAAGGCACACGTGGGAGACCCAAAGCAAGTCTCTGTTCTCAGATCGTCTCTGTTCTCAGATCTGGCTTTTAAAAGGGCAGTCATTGTTCTAGGTCAGCCTGGTCTACAGAGCTACTTCCAGGACAGCCAGGGCTGTCGCACAAAACTGAAAAATAAGAAAGTACAGTCATTGCATGCGGCTTGGGTGTGGGCCATGTTCCTCAAGGACTGGTTTGTGGCCCTGCGATGTGGAGAATAAATGATTCCCACGTCCACTGGGTGTCCAGGTCCCCACCCTGCAACCCAAGGAGGGCAGAACTGCATGGCAGCACCGAGAGAGAGAGCAGCCTGGCTCAGGCAGAGAAAGCAGACGGTTCTCAGAAGAAAAGCAACCTTCCTGCGGTTTGTGCTGAGCTCTTCCAAGCTGCTTCCCCGACCCGGATGGTCTTCCTCCCATGCCAAGGTGTGCGCGGATGGGCGGGAACTATGGGACATCAGGGAAACTGGAGCTCAGGCTCTGGCTGTGCCAGCCTCTCTCCTGGTTGAGGTTCTTGAGGGGCCTTCTCGGTCTTGAGCGGCACCCATTATCCTCCCTGACCTCTACAGAAGATCGGCAGGGCATAACAGGGCAGAAACTTAAACCTGACCAGATTGATGGTTAGATAAAGTCCAAATAGATTCTGAGCAGTTCTTCTTCCTGACGCTCATTCCAAAGTCAAGGGGGCATGTCTGCATGAATCACTCAAACACGGCTAAGAATATAGTGTTGCTGTTATTATTAGAGCAACAGAGAGGGAATCATGCCGTCTCTGGGCAGGGCCCCGGGGTGGGCCGTGTGGGAGGCGACCGTCAACAGCTGCCAGAAGGGAAGCTTGTTTATCGTCAGCAGCCGGATTGGAGATTAAGACAGGCTCGGGCCTCCCGATCACGCCCACCTAGCTGCAGGCTGGCTGCTGCTCAGACTCTGCGTCCAACTGCAGGGGCTTTACGTAGGAATAACTCAACCAACGAGGAAACACGGGAGGCCTCCAGACAGCTGGGCGACTTCCCAGGGGGTCAGACAACCACACACAGAACGCCTACTCCAACAGATGAAGAAAGCACCCAGAATCAGCTGCAAATACCACACAAGCTCTCGCCGTGTCCAACACTTAAATCATTCACCAAACACACCCTGAAGAACCCTAGCGTGGGACTGGAAACGAGGCAGCCACCAAAATAGTCCTGACCCCAGTTCCCATGGGCTTACAGAAAAGTTAATCACAGCCTCGCAAGTGTTAGCGAAAGTTCCAGGAGCCATGCACCCAAACAAAATCTAAAACGATGAAATTTGCTGCCTGACAGCGAACTGCCACTGAGACATTGTGAAGTTCATGCTACTGGGATCTCAAAAGATATCAGCCTAAGACCATCATGGGTTGGTTTTTTTTTTTTTTTCTTCTTTCAGGTAATTAAATCTTTAGCTAACAGCTGCCCTTTCTGGCTCACATTTTATTTCACTTTCAGTCTCTGGAACAAAAAAGTCTGGGGAAAAACAATTATAATCAGAGAGTACCCAAAATACCCAGAATACTTTGGGAAGTGTGGGAGACCCCTTCATGCTTCCTGCATATAATTATGCTTTGACCAGGGTGACTTGACTCTTCCCTTGACAATGATACTCACCAGGAGCCTCTCCTCAAGCAACTCCATCCCTCTATGACATTTACATCAACAGGGGTTCAGTTAGGCACTCTCAACCCCTAGTGCTCCATAAACTTTTGCTGAGGACACTCAGACATGTCATTTCCCCCAGAAAGGGCACCGATGATGTATGCGCCCAAGTACAGTTTCCCCGAAGTTCAGCTTGGGAAACCCATGAGTTTACTTGGCACACACACAGAGCGCAGGTAAGGGGTTGCTTAGCCCCCCACCCCCCCAGAGCAGCTGAACTACTGAAGTCTCCTCTTCAGCGTGGATGGCTTCTTCTCTAGAGCTGCACAAATGGGATCGTCAGTTATCTCTCTCGCACCTTCCAAAAACGTGTGTGGATGGGGCAGAATTGCGTTCAGCTGGTAGGATGTGTAGGCAGGAATGGCTGGATGCCAGGACGAGACCCAATGACAGTGTTTTGCCAGTAGCCCCAGCTGTTCAGGTGACGGCTGTTACTGGGTACCATTCTACAACATTGGGGTAGAGTAAGTGATGGACTAGGCTTGGTGGCCTGAGCCTGATGCGATTCCGGATACTTGGGAAGTTGAGGCAGGAGGATTGCAAGTTCAAGGCCAGTTTGAAAACCTTAGTGAAACCTTGTCTTGACCTCCACTCAATACACTGTACCATCAAACACAAATTAAGCGAATGAATGAATGAGTGAATTAATACGATAAAGAAGAGAAGGAAGAAAGGAACTGGAGTGGGTTGGGGAGATGTCTGCGACCCAGCCTGAAGATCCGAGTTTGATCCCCGGGACCCACACATTAGAAGACAGCTGGCTCCAGCAAGTTGTCCTCTGACCTCCACATGTACACCATGGCACATGCACACAAATACACTAAATAAATGTAATTTTTTCTTTGAAACAGAGTCTCACTTTGTGGCACTGGCTGCCCTGTAATTTACTACTTAGATCAGGTTGGCCTAAGCTCACAGAGATCTGCCTGTCGGAGCTAAAAGTGTGCACACCGTGCCCAGCAGGCAAATGGAATTTTTGTTTTAATGAATAGAATGCTGAAAAGTTCTGCCAGCGTCTTTGTCAGTGATCGCAGGTCTGCTGACATTCTCTTCTGGTCACAATGTTGCCACTCCATTCACCCTAAGCCAAACAGCTCCTCACAAGAACAGCTGCTCACAAAGTCCCAGAGGACCAGTTCCTCTTTCTCTAATTCCTCCGCCAGGCGCTGGTTCACTATAGTTTCTTGATGTGTTCATACAGTGCAGCGTGACTTCTCCCTCCTCAGAGCGCTCACAGGGTCCCCTGCTGCCTCCTCTCTCACCCACACCCGCACTCTCTCACCCACACCCGCACTCTCTCACACACACACACCGTGGCAGTGGCTGCAGCCCTGGCAGCAATGCTTCTAACAACACCCTTTTCTTATCTGGGCTGTACTTGTCTTCCTGCTTGTCTGTATCCGACACACTATACTCTTGCCATGTGCCTCCAAAAACTTCAAATGTAAAAAACACCCAGGCATCCCAAAATAATAAAACATAATCAGCAGTCGGGAAGAAGTACAACCCGCAGTAGGCTTGGGAGCAGCCACCTAACCTCACAAAGGACCCCGCCAAATTAGATGCAGGGAGCTGGGAGTGTTCACACACAACCGAAATCCCAGCCTCGGATCCAAGATTTGAGGCCAGCAAGCACTACAGAGTGAGGCCTGTCTCAGAACAAATAAAAGCAAACAAGCATACAAAACACAGTAGGTGATGTCTGGGGGAGGGGCGGAAGAAAACCTTGTCCCCTCAGGGACTATTATGTACTTGGGAGGCAGAGGCAGGAGAATCTTTGTGAGTTAGAGACCAGCCTGCTCTACATAGTAAATTCCAGGCTAGCCAGGGCTATATAGTGAAACTCTGGAGAGAGGCATCAAGAAGCGGGAGGAAAAGAGGGAGGGAGAGAGAGACGGAGAGAGAGAGAGATTGAGATTCAAAATATAACTTATTCTTTGGAAAGAATAAAATGGGACTTTGGGGAGATACCAAGAGGAGACATAAACTTTATCAGTAATATTTTATTTCGTTTATACAAAATAAAGCAAACAGGATAAAGTAGACTTATTTAGTCATTGAGGATGTTGGGTACATGAGTATTTATTATGTAAAACCTTGTATCTCACTACTTGTGTTCTAATATACATACAGAAAGCTAGAAAGGACGTCTGGGACACAGACCAGGGTTAATATGATTATTAGGTGGGTCTGAATAGGCTTGCTTTTGTCGGCTAGGTGTCCGTCAGAGGGATTAGTTTCCATCTCTGTAACAAAGTAAGGAGAGACGGACTTACAGGAAGGAGGGGTTCATTGTGGCTCCCAGCTTGGAGCTGTGTGAAGAGCAGCATGGTGGGGACACACAGAAAAACAGGTCACTTCATGATTAGGGTGCAAATAAGAGGCCAGAGTTACAGAATCTTCCCGAGGCTGTAGCATAACAGCTGGACACGTCTTAGCATGCTGGGACTCTGAAAGAGACAAATCCTACTCACACCTTCAGGGATCTGAGCACGCACCCGAAGAAAGCGTTTATTTCGAGTCAAAGCCAATGTCAGTCTTCTTGCATACACATAAGAATAGGTCTGGGTTTTGTTCATTGTGCATTCATCTCCTCTGCCGGGTGTGCTGAAGACAGCGCCACTGCCCCCTTGCACGGTTGGCAGTATGAACACCAGAACATCGTGATCAGTGAGACGCCAACCAGCTCAGGACCTCACAGTGGTCCCTCCTCATGCTTGGGTGACCTCTCACTAGGCCATAGTCACCAGATCTTGGGGTGAGGATGGAGAGGTTTCTTAACAAATTCGAGAATCAGCCCTCCAAACTACACCAGAATGGGGCCTGCATTCTCCATCACATGTACAATGTTTCTATTTTTAGAACATGCTCCCGAGTTTTCTGGGTCCCCTGACTGAGGCTGCTCTCCAGGTTGCAATACAAAGAGGCTGTGCCGAGGTCTGAACTCATGCCCCGGGGTCGGAGCTGGCTCCAAAGAGGCTGTGCCCAGGTCTGAACTCATGCCCCGGGGTCGGAGCTGGCTCCAAAGAGGCTGTGCCGAGGTCTGAACTCATGCCCCGGGGTCAGAGCTGGCTCCAAAGGCTTCAAAGCCACACAGATTCCACTCTCCTTTGGTTGAATTTTCTTAACAGCTCTATCTTTGACTTGGGTTTTGTAAGTGAAGTCTGATGAGGGGTGGGACAGGTGTGTGTGTGAACCTGGTCTGTGGTGACTTGGAGCTAGGACCAGACCACAGTCCCAACTAGCGATGCCGGGGGGAGGGGGAGTGACAGTAGTGGCCACCCCCACCCCCCAGGAAAGGGAACAGTTTATGTGGAAGTTTCCAGCAGCAGAGGGAAGCCATGCCTCTCGGGAGTCTATCCTAGCCTCATCTGCACAAATAATGACTTTCAGGGTCTGTAATGTGAACATGGGGAGAGAAACTACCAGTGTTCAGTTGGGGTGAGGGGTATGTGCTCACTGGTTAATTGCTACAAAATAAAATAAAATAAAGCTTAAGCACAGACATTGTAATAAATCTGCGGGAATTCTAGAGTCTTCCGAAGACTTTAGACCTGTGGTCTGGGAAGCCAGTACAGCACCATAATGCTAATATCCAGGGTTAGAAAGAGAAGTTACAGAACACTGTTGTCATACGAAGCTTAACATGAGCAAATTTAGCAAGAGATACAACCTAAAAGCCAGGGCAGCGGCAGGCTAAGCAGCGAGAACTGTGGGCTCGAGGCCAATGTGGACAGCCTAGTGATAAACCCAACTAAAAATAAAAGTAAGATTAATTTTATGGCATATAAGATAAAGCAACTGCAAATAAGCAGGCTTCTTTAATTATATACAAACCGTGAAGACTTTTTCATTCTTTCTCTCTGTTTCTGAAAACATCATACATAAATCCAGTGCACCATGGCCTCACTCCGTAGCCCAGACTAGATCTGGACTCACAACTTAAAGATGTAGCTACCACAGCCAGTCATTTTCCTCCATTTCTTTTTTTTTTTTTTTTTTTTTTTTTTGGTTTTTCGAGACAGGGTTTCTCTGTGGTTTTGGAGCCTGTCCTGGAACTAGCTCTTGTAGACCAGGCTGGTCTCGAACTCACAGAGATCCGCCTGCCTCTGCCTCCCGAGTGCTGGGATTAAAGGCGTGCGCCACCACCGCCCGGCTCCATTTCTTATAATAAATATCAGAGAAAACATGACAACGCCATTTCATCTTTCATAATTAAAATTAAACTTAGATTTCCATGTACCTAATCATTAGCTCTAAGTGAACTAAAATTTTTATTTTGAAATAATTCATCAGAAACTCAGTCAAGCAATCCCCCCACCCAACCTATAATATACACTCGACAGCTCCAGCCATGGCTGCATCAGCAGACAGCTCCTTCTTAAAAACTGCCAAAAATCATCTAGATCTTGTCCTTGTCAGGAGCGACTAAGATCACTTTCAATTATATCAATTGAAAAGGAAACTGCTAAAATAAAAATTATAGCATAATAAGTTAATTTGCAAAAAAAAGCAAGCCAGAAAAACCTGATGACTAAGACATCACATTCCTATAAGTAGTGATTGAGATTTTGCTTTTCTAAGTATATTTTGCTCACATAACATTATTCTTACTACATCTTAAAAACAAGGGTTTTTTTTTTTTGAAGATACGGTACTTTTAACTGAAATTTTATTGCCTAATTTTTGAACAATGGTCCATTTTCATTTTGCACCAGGCCCTGCAAATTATGTAGCCAGTTCACGCTCTACTGTTATCCAGAGGTGGCCCAGCTGTCTCCCTCTCTTTGCAAAGAAGATCAGGCATCTACAAGACAGCTGGTCTTAGTAAAATGGCCCATTCAGAGATGAACTTGGTTTGCTCATTGTACCCACCCACGGTGGAGCAAATGCAAAACCAACACAGAAGCCAGTCTCAAGTTTCTCCCATGGGCCTCAGTGGAGGTGCCTGCCTTCTACGATGGCTCTGTAGTGAGTGTTAGTGAAGAGGATCGCTCTAGACTCCACCCTTTGTCCATACCTGCACTCCTTTGGAGGTATACCATAAACAAAGGCTGCGTTCTCAAGGAAGGGGCCCAGGACAGGACATGCTGAGACTCAAACATTTCTCAACCTGAATCCAGTGTGGCGATTCTTGATCTGATACCCAGGGTTAATGTGTCAAAGCTGTCAGTATCTCAGCAATGGATACAAACCCTGTAGATAATGAGGATCACTCAAAGGGAAGACAGATCAGAGCCGGGAGCTAGGGGACCAAAGCTGCCCCAAGTGGTGACCCTCTGATTTCAGAACAAAGCAGAACAAACAAGACTGGAGGCTTCACTCCATCCCATACAGTCAGCAACTTTCATAAAGATACAAAGAGGATTCTGTTCACATCACCTATGTAGGCCCATATTTAGTTTTTGGTTTTTGCTGTTGTTGTTGTTTTTTTTTTTTTTTGTTTTTTGAGACAGGGTTTCTCTGTAGCTTTGAGCCTGTCCTGGAACTAGCTCTTGTAGACCAGGCTGGCCTCGAACTCCCAGAGATCTGCCTGCCTCTGCCTCCCGAGTGCTGGGATTAGAGGCGTGCGCCACCACCGCCCGGCAGTAGGCCCATATTTTTGTATGGCACAGGAGCCATAAGCCCAGTCTGAGGTGGTCACGAACTCTACAGACAAGCTGTCTCTGTTTAACAATAGCCAGGATGTGCTGCTCCTAATTTCTTTTGTTATAAATGTAGATCTCCTGAGGAGAGGTGTTGGCTGAAGCTGGTCAGGATGTTTGGTGCTTATTTCTTGGTAATTTGAAAGAAGTCTTATAGAGATGCTTATTCATGGCCTACATGACAGGTAGATGCAGACGTGACTAAAGGCGATTCACCTGGTTGCCTGGGAGACAGCCTAATGTGTTTTCCCCGCTCAATTTATGTGATGATATATAAAATGTTTGGATAATAAAGAGGAGATCTTTAGAGAGAGATCTTCCCTTCCATGATGACCGTGTAAGCTACGTCGGTTTATTCCTCACGACTCCGTTCCAGTCCAGTTAGGGAATCTGTGTTGTACCACATGATAACTGGATCACTTTCTGTGTCGTTTTTCTGTTTCTCTGTGCTTTTCGAGAACTTCTTGAACACAAACTATGTTCTCTTCTTCTGTGGGACAATGGTCTGTATCCTGTCAATTATGTTTTAAATAAATGCTGATTGGCCAGTAGCCAGGCAGGAAGTATAGGTGGGGTGACCAGGCAAGAAGTAGAGGCGGAGCAATGAGAACAGGAGAGTTCTGGGAAGGGGACACAGTCCACAGTCGTGACCCAGCTACAGAAGAAGCAAGATGTGACTGCCTGGCCGAATAAGGTACCACATCACGTGGCTAACATAGACAAGAATAATGGGCTAGTATAAGTTATAAGAGTTAATAAGAAGTCTGAGCGACTAGGCCAATCAGTTGATAACTAATGTAGACCTCTGTGTGATTTCTTTGGGACTTAACGATTGCAGGAAGCAGGTAGGACAGAAACTTCAGTCAACACTCTTCTTCTTCCTGCATCTTCCCAACACCAAAAACAATGGTACCCAAGAACATATAGCCTTATTTCCTATCCATTATGTCATCTGTCCTCATAGTAACCCATCCAGCCATGATAACTCCCATTTTACAGAGGAGATTGAAGGCTCAGAAATGTCACTGACAGTTCCACAGCTGCTAAAGGGCAGAGCTGGAACCCAGCCAGAAACCTGTGAGTCCATTCTACTCGCCCCATTTAGGGCACCACCTCTGAAATGGCAGGCTTCCCTCTACAGTCACCCTTTTTGGATTGCCCCTGCCTTCTAAAAATCAGAGAATATGGTGTTCTAAGCCCCCAGAACATGTTTCACCAACACAAGCTTCTTTCCTAAATTCGAAGGTTAACAAGATTCTACGCTTTAAGATGATCGGTCAGTGAGGCCCCAGACCCATCCCCCAAAGCATCATCATCATCAACAACAACTGAAGCACAGTTAATAAAAACTCAGAGACAGAAACTGGGGTTCAACCTGAAGATCCGAAAAGCAAAGCAGCCAGCCAATGGCTCTTACCTCGACCTCAGTCCGAAATGGCGATCCCGCCTCCAGAAATCTCAAAATGAGACTGAGGCTGAGAGCTGTCTCCTCCCGTTTTATAATCCTCTCTAGTTCTGGGATTAAAAGCATGCACTGCCCTGTGTCTGTGGCAACTAGTGTGGCCTCTGGGATTAAAGGTGTGTGTCAGCACGGCCTGGTCTGTAAAGCTGACCAGTGGGGCTGTTTTACTCTCTGATCTTCAGGCAAGCTTTATTTATTAGAATACAAATGAAATGCTGCTACAAACAACAACAAAACACAGGTCATGGCCATTGCTCTTAGTGCTTACTACACCAAGGTAGCAAGACTCCACTACTGAAGACACAGCACACTTTGGTTCCAGCACACTAGAATTGACCTGCAAACAATACCTGCATATGCACTCACACACTGGCCTAGTTTTCGTTGTGCCAGAAGGCCCTACATAAGCTGCTGAAGGAGAGAGGGTATCAGTTCTATTACCTGTTAGTGGATCTTGCCTTCTATAACGCCAACAGGCAAGATGTGCCTACTGGTATTGCAGTGGCATATCTTACGAGTGTGAGTGGACTGTTCAAAAGCCCAGGAGGTCACAGGGTACGGGGGTGGGCCTGCTACTGCTATGTCTCTGAGTGGGTGTATTGGGGAAAACTCTCAGCATTGGTTAGAGAAACTTCATTTTGCAGTAGGCATCAGTCTTAGGGCTGAGTGCAAGTGACTATTGAGTGTTCTTCATCCCTGAATGAGACAGCTGCACCAATCCCCACCATTTCAAGGTTCAGGTGACATCAAAGAAGAGGGAAGGGACAGAAAAGATCTAAGCGCCTCCCCAGGTGGGAGGGGACGCTATGAGATGCTGTCTTCTAGACAAAACATGGCCATCACGCTGACCAACGCATAGCTATAGCTACTGGCACACGATCAGGTCTGACAACATTTTAATATGGATGGGGAGGAGTCATGAGGAGATATTAGCCAGCGGCTGCTAAGTAGAGAGAATTGGATTTTTGCTTGTTTTTGTCTTCACGGACTATGACTGATGGTAGCTGCTTACTCTTCTGTGGATGGCCCACACCCACATACATGCAGACAGCACAAATTGTTCTCAGTTGGTAATTGAGAAAAATAAGGAGCAAGACAGGAAGAGATGATGGCAACAGGGGTAGGAGAGGGAAGTGTGGGTGGCTTGGGGAAGGGGGGAAGGGTTGGAGGAGATGATCAAGGTACACAGTACACATATGAGATAGCAAAGAATACATTTATAACTGTATGAGGAAGAAACTAAAACTCAGGCAATATAGTCATCCATAATACAGAATAATAACAAACTTAAAAAACAAAGTTTTGAAATACTAGTGCATCGATAATTCCTACCTTCAATTTTACATTGGCTATGGGTCTAAGTGCTGAGGGACTATTGTGTCCCTAAGTGAGGCCTCTGTACCAGCCCCCACCATTCCAAGGCTCAGGCAACATCAAAGAAAAGGGGCAGAGCCTGGTGGTGGTGGCTCATGCCTTTAATCCTAGCACTCCAGAGACACAGTAGGCAGATCTCTGTGAGTTCAAGGCCAGCCTGGTTTAAAAGAGCTAGTTCCAGGACTGGCTCCAAAGCAACACAGAGAAACCCCATGTCGAAAAACAAACAAAAAATTTTAAAGACATTACTAAGAAAGAGAATTACAGACCAATCTCACTCATAAACATTGATGCAAAAATACTAAATAAAATACTGGCAAATCGAATCTAAGAACACATCAGAATCATCATCCACCATGAGTAAGTAGGCTTCATCCCAGAGAAGCAGGGACATACAAAAATCTGTCACTGTAATCCAACATATAAACAAACTGAAAAATAAAACATGATCATCTTTTTAGATGCCGAAAAAACTTTTGACAAAATACAACATCCCTTCATGATAAAGATCTTGGAGAGAACAGGGATACATACCTAAACATAATAAAGGCAAGATACAAGATTAACTCAAAAAAAATCAGTAGCCCTCCTTTACACAGATGATAAATGGGCTGAGAAAGAAATCAGAGAAACATCACCCTTCACAATAGCCACAAATAGCATAAAATATCTCAGAGTAACTCTAACCAAACAAGTGGAAGACCTGTATGACAAAAACTTTAAATCTTTGAAGAAAGAAATTGAAGAAGATACCAGAAGCTGGAAAGATCTCCCATGCTCTTGGGTAGGTAGAATTAACATGATAAAATGACAATTATACCAAAAGCAATCTACAGATTCAACGCAATGCCCATCAAAATCCCAGCAAAATTCTTCACAGACCTCTAAAGAGCCGTACTCGACTTCATATGGAAAAGCAAAAAACCCAGGAAAGCCAAAACAATCCTGTACAATAAAAAAACTTCTGGAGGCATCACAATCCCTGACTTCAAACTCTACAACAGAGCTACAGTACTGAAAACAGCCTAGTATTGGCATTGAAAACAGACAGGAGGACCAATGGATCCAAATTGAAGACCTGGACACCTGATTTTTGACAAAGAAGATTATATATATATATATATATATATATATATATATATGAGAAAAAGAAAGCATATTTAACAAATGGTGTTGGCATAACTGGATATCAACCTGTAGAAGAATGAAAATAGACCCATATCTATCACCATGCACAAAACTCAAGTCCAAATGGATTAAAGACCTCAATATAAAGCCAGCCACAATGAACCTCATAGAAGGGAGTGGGAAGTACACTTGAATGCATTGACATGGGAGACCACTTCCTAAATAGAACCCCAGTAGCATAGACACTGAGAGAAACAATTAATAAATGGGACCTCCTGAAACTGAAAAGCTTCTATAACATAAAAGACACAGTCAACAAGACAAAATGACAGCCTACAGAATGGAAAAAGGTCTTCACTAACCCCATATCAGACAGAGGTCTGATCTCCAAAATATGCAAAGAACTCAAGAAATTGGTCATCAAAAGAACAAATAATCCAATAAAAAGTAGAGTACATACCTAAACAGAGAACTCTCAACAGAGAAATCTAAAATGGCTGAAAGATACTTAAGGAAATGTTCAACATCAGAGAAATGCAAATCAAAAACAACTCTGAGATTCCATCTTACACCTGTAAGAATGGCCAAGATCAAAAACACGGATGACAACTTATGCTGGAGAGGTTGTGGGGTAAGGGGAACACTTCTGCATTGCTGGTGGGAATGTAAGCTGGTACAGCCCCTTTGGATGTCAGTGTGGCAATTTCTCAGAAAATTTGGAAACAACCTTCCTCAAGACCCAGCAATATCATTTCTGGGTATATATCCAAAGGATGCTCAATTGTGCCACAAGGACATGTGCTCAACTATGTTGATAGCAGCATTGTTTATCATAGTCAGAACCTGGAAACAACCTAAATGGCCCTCAACCAAAGAATGGATAAGGAAAATGTGGTGTATTTACACAATGGAATACTTCACAGCAGAAAAAAAGAATGATGTCTTGAAATTTGCAGGCAAATGGATGGAGCTAGAAAGCATCATATTGAGTGAGGTAACCCAGACCAAGAAAGGCAATTATCATATGTACTCACTCATAAGTGACTTTTAAACATAAAGCAAAGAAAACCACAAATCACAATCCCAGAGAATCTATACAATAATTAGGACCCTAAGGAGACATACATGGATCTAATCTACATGGGAAGTAAAAAAAAGACAAGATCTCCTGAGTAAATTGGGAGCATGGGGACCATGGGAGAGGGTTGAAGGGGAGGTGATAGGTAGGCAGGGGAGCAGAGAAAAATGTAGAGCTCAATAAAATCAATTTTTAAAAAAGATTGGAAAAAAAGAAAGAAGCAGAAAAAGAAAAGGGAGGCAAAGTACCTAAGGAAATGCCATAATAATACAAATATAAATGGCTAACAGAAAAAAGTAAGAAAATATCATTATAAATTGAGAAATACCATGAAGTAAAATATTGTCTGTTCATGAGATTAGCACGAGCTAGGAGTTTTGAGAACAATTAGAGCATGCCAAGTTGTTTTTTTTTTTTGGTTTTTCGAGACAGGGTTTCTCTGTGGCTTTGGAGCCTGTCCTGGAACTAGCTCTTGTAGACCAGGCTGGGAGCATGCCAAGTTTTAAAATGTGTGTACTTTTATAAAAATACATTTATCATTTTCTTTTATGTGTATGAGGGTTCAGTCTGCAAGTCTGAATGTGCGCCACATGTATTCCCACTGTACAGTGAGGTCAGAAAAGGGCATTGGATCCCCTGGAACTGGGGTTGCTGCTTCATGGTTCCTGGGAACAGAATCAGGGTCCTCTTTTAAAATGAATAAGGAAGAGAAACTGCCTTGGTTTGTGGTTGGTCAAAGATACCCATGTGGAGTGTATTCCCCTGCCTTCCTTGCAGTCTAGGAAACCAGGCTGGGGACTGGACAGACCAGAAAGACGACCCCCACCCAGATGTTCGTCCTCCCTCCAGGCTGGAGTTTTGCTGAAAAATCTCATTTCCTGATTCTGCTTAACTACTAGGATCCATTTTCTCTCGTCTCCTTGCAACTGAGTCAGTTATGGGTGCCCCCATCTGTATTCTTTCTTCTAGTAAGTTCCAGGAGTAACTTACAGATGCTCTCAGGTCAGGCTTCCTGAAGAAATAGAGGCTGAAAACTCAGACTTTAGCCATTGGAAGACAAGACTGAGCAGAGCTGGGCTGTGATGCTGCTGTGGAAATCACACAGGAGCCCTGGGGCTGAAAGAACCCTTCAGAAATAACCCTAGATGAGGAAAGGATGTGGGCCTGTGAACCTCCACCCAGATCTGTCATTTTACCCTGGGGAAAGATCGTAACTTTGGCCCTCTGAACCTCTGATAGGGATCATCCTGGGATGAGACATTGCTGTGGGTATCACTCATTGCCAAAATGGCAGCAGCAGAGATGTGGAGAGCACTCCATGTCCAGATGCATCCAGACACAAACAAGCATTCGTTTGTAAGAGAAGGTGGAAATAATGAGTAAACATGAGGCCAGGTCTCTGTTCACAGTCTGAGACACTGGAAAGTTTTCGGGGATATCCTGGGATTCAGGCAAGATGGAAGTGGGGACCTGAACAGTCAGGCCCAGGCCTTTCCTCCCTACCTAGTCAACTCCCTCTTTAGGATGCACGGTGCTTTATTTAATGGGGGAAACTTTTTAGTTATTGAGATGGAAAATATTTTCACAACAAACAAGTGTGTTCTGTTCCTAAACTCCTGGGTAATTATCCCATTTCAGGTTACCTTTCCATAAGGAAACTGATGGCAGTAAATCAGGTCCACTGTTTCAAAATTAGAAATGAGGAGAAGACCAAGTCTATGGTACTGACAGCATCTCAGCTGTCTAACGAAGCCTGGTAGCCTGTTCCATCCCTGTCCTGACATTCTGTTGGGTTTAGCTTCTCTGTGTTAGGTCTGCATTCCATAGAGGGCTAGGGGCTCACATCATCCTGAACACTCATCCCAGAATGACCCAATGGTTACAAGAATAGAAATAGTTATTTGCCACGGACCGGCTCAGGGGAGTCACTCAGACCATGGGAGAAGCAGGGTCTTGGTAACAAGAAGGCACAAGTTAGGCGAATGACAGACAGACACAACACACAAGAGAGTGGTTGGAATCTGCTGCGATTTTACTGAATTCATGTTTTCATTATATAGTATTCAAACAAAGAACAAATCAGAAGGTCATGTGTCATTGGTTGGCACAGTATGAAAGCTTTTTTTAGTCACATCAGCAATATTTAAGAAACGTATATTATCAGGAACAGGTGTTAGTCATAAAGCATCCTTAGAAGAGGAAATCTTGTCCTTGGGAATGTAAACCTCAGGCAAGTGGTTTCATCTTATGAATAGAAGGTTTCTGTCTCATTATCATTATCATGGCCCTTCCTCTTCCCAACCCTTTATTTCATCTAGTGACCAAATATGCCTAATCGGTTCTCTGCACCTGTTGAAATATACTTTTTAGTACCTTCTTATGCAGCAGACACCATGGGGGTTGGGATCTAGCAAGCCTATCCCTAAAGTTTAAAGTATAATATAACAGTCTTTGTCCATCAACATTAACCCATCTATTCCCTTGCTCATCATATACCCCGTGTATGACAAAGGTTCTACTGTAGTCTTGTACATTCCCATACTGTGCTTCCCTATCTCAAAGCTGTTTCTGAAGAGAATGATCCTTGTCTTGTATATATAAAGACTATCATTATTATGAAAGAAATTGTGCAAAGCTCATATCCCATATAGCCAACTACTCGAGAATCCCATCTGTGCCCCAAGGGCGGCCAATACCAGGCTATCTGCCATTGACCTCCAGGAAGCCTAGTCCCATGGGACACGTGGCTCCCATCCGGTATAATGGCATATGTCATGTCACACAGACGACACTGGAGTTGGTGTGGCAGTTATTCTTATATTGTTCCTCTCCACAAAGAAGCTGCTCATCTCCCACGAACCCAAGAAACCCTGCATGTGATGGCGAGGCGTGCCTGTCCTCCAGCTGAGGTAGGTGGACCATAAGCTCAGTCAGTCTCGTGAGACTCTAGTTGAAGGGTGGGGTCTGAGCTTGTCTGTGAGAATGTTTTGGATGATATTAGCATTTGAACAGTGCAGGTAAAACAACGCTTTCCCAAGTGTAAGCGTTATCAGATCCCACCCTGCATACAGAAAGGCAGAA
The DNA here is from genome assembly GCF_950005125.1 of Chionomys nivalis. Lineage (NCBI taxonomy): Eukaryota > Metazoa > Chordata > Mammalia > Rodentia > Cricetidae > Chionomys > Chionomys nivalis. The sequence continues at coordinate 14,164,933 of NC_080091.1, forward strand.
GAAGCAGGAATTTGCTCCTTTGCTTACCTTCAGACTTGCGGGAGAAATATTGGGGGGATGAGCTTTTTACACATGAGCTCCTGGTCCTAAGGCCTTAGACTTCAGCTGGAATTACAACCCTGAGTTTCCTGGGTCAGCTGTGGCTTAGCCTAGACAGCTGATCACTAGACTTCTGAGTTCCCGTAATGTTTTAAATCAATTCCCACAGGAAGGTTCACTCACTCCCTCACTAACCCTACCTATCATCTCTCCAGCCCTCTATCCATCACCTATCTGTCTGTCTGTCTGTCTGTCTATCATCTATCTATCTATCTATCTATCTATCTATCTATCTATCTATCTATCAACCTATCTATCATCTATCTATCAATCATCTATCTACCTATTATCTATCTATCATCTATCTATCTAACTATCATCTATCTAGCTATATATCTATCATCTATCTATCTATCATCTATCATCTATCTACCTATCATCTATCTATCTATCTATCTATCATCTATCTATCATCTATCTATCTATCTATCTATCATCTATCTACCTATCATCTATCATCTATCTATCTATCACCTATCATCTATCTATCATCTACCTACTTATCTATGGTTGCTTGACACTCAGTCAGTCTGTTAAACTCAATCAGTCACTCTGTTTCTGAAGAACCCTTACTAATACAAATTTTGTTTAGACCTAATATTTGTATTTGGCAATTCTAAATTTTAGTACTTGGGAGAAAAGACCGAACAAATCTGGCAGCTTTAAGGTTCCTAGGTTAAGAAGGAATTCCAAGGGCATACTACTGCAAAACTCTTTGTCAAATTCTTACTGTCTGGCAGGTCCTAGAGCCTTTAAACCTCACAACCCGAGCTGGGGCAATGGCTCAGTGGATAAAGTACATGATATAGAAACACAAGGCCCTGGGTTAAGATCCCCAGGACCCAGTTCTTACAAGCCAGGTGCAGTATGCATGTGCAACCCAAGAACTGGGGGGTAGAACAGGAGAGTCCCATGAGCTCACTGACTAGCCAGGCTAGCCTAAAAGGCAATCTACAGGTTCAGTGAGAGACCCTCTCTCAAAAGAATCAGATGGAGTGACTAAGGGAAGACACTGTGGCGTCAGCTTCTGCCCCCCCCCCACACACACACACAGGTGAATGTATCTGTCAGCATGCACATTCACATAGATAACCAAACCACACACCTCTAAGGTGAGTACTAATACCAAATACAATTTGTTTCACAGATGAGGAAATAGACTCCGATAGGGGAATTTCCTTGAATTCACAGAGCTACCAAGTAGAAGAGCTACTGCAGAAGGGTTTTGGTCATGTGTCTGGCTGGGAAGGGAAATGAGTAGCAAAGAAATAATAAGTGGTATTCAGAACAGAGAAAAAGTCACACACCACCACACCATTGGACAAACCCCGCTGAATGTGTTTTTAATGCAAGCTCGCATCACTGTCATCTAACTAGTTATAGTAGAACTAGTTAAGAAGAGGCCAAACGTGGTGGTGCCCACCCATAATCTACCACTTGGTGGGTTGAGGCAGCCTATGCAATTCAGCGAGTTCAAGAACAGCCTAAGAAAGCCGGGCGGTGGTGGTGCACGCCTTTAATCCCAGCACTCGGGAGGCAGAGGCAGGCGGATCTCTATGAGTTCGAGACCAGCCTGGTCTACAAGAGCTAGTTCCAGGACAGGCACCAAAACCACAGAGAAACCCTGTCTCGAAAAACCAACCAAAAAAAAAAAAAAAAGAACAGCCTAAGAGATGCACACTAAGGCGCTATCTCAAATAAGAGAAGGGACTATAAGATGCTAGCCTAGCATATGCAAGCCCTGGTTTTGAGCTCTAGCACAGCAAAAGGGGTAGATAAGACATGGAGGAGCATGGTAGTCAGCCAGGGAAAGGATGGGCAGGGTGGCATTTGAGGACTTTAGTTTGTGCTTATGATACTCCTTGAGCCAGGTGGTGGGGACCATAGTGTGTTATTGTGTCCTAGTGAGAACGATAGGACCTTTTGCATCCTGTAACTGCATAAAATAAGTGTGAAATGTTTAAGGGAGCTAATGTTACCCCATCAGAATCTTTTCAGCTTATGTCTATGCTTATTTTGATCCTCTTGAGACATGGCATGGCTTAAAAACAGAAAGAGCACATTAATAACTATTAATTATGGCGATAGTCCTTTAACAAAGACTTGGGGGAAAGACTGATGCAGCCCCTGTCTTTCTGCCGGACACCTTGATCAGCTGAAGCAGTGGGATAGCCAGGATATTCCTGTCTCACTTTAGTCAGACAAGTTGTCTCTCTGCTCCAAGCTTGTCTCTCCTGCTCCCTCATCCTTTGGTGGCTTGATCGGTTCGTGTTCTCACCCAGCCCTCACTTGGGCCTCAGAAGAACCTTCTCACTCACACAGGAGCAGGTGCCTGCTGTCCCCAGGGCCCCCGTTAGTCCCTGGGGGCATCCCTAGTTCCTGTGTGCTATAAATGACCCGGATTTATAATTCTAAGACGTGACTGCAGAAGGCTCACCACATAAAGGGCAGCTGAGAAGGGAGTGTGGAAGGGCACTGGAGGCTTGCCTCCATCCCTCCCTGATAACTTTAAAGGTGGCTACTTGAAAAATCTAAAATGTGGCTCCCGTTGTATTACTATGCTGTGGGAACTCCTTCAGCCAATAGCCTTTAAGATACCAGCCCTCTTGGGCATGGTCTTTTATACTATACATACAGCCATAAAGCTTGCTCACTCTCTCTCCTGGCTGCTGGATTCAGTTCCTGTTCCCCATTCGTGCAGAGAACTGTGATCTGTGAGTCTACCGTTAAACAAATAACCCTTTATTATACTCGGTTCTGAGCTAGTGTGGGCTTACTTCATAGCGTCCATCTTCATCTGGGGCCCACATGAATCCTAACTCCAATCCTAAATAGGATAGGCCCAGAAGGTCTCCCTGGCTGCCCAGACCCGAAATAACCACACAAAACTGTATTAGTACAAAACTGCTTGGCCTATTAGCTCATGCTTCTTATTGGCTAGCTCTTACATCTAAAATTAACCCATTTCTATCAATTCGTGTATCACCATGTGGTTGTGGCCTACCTAAGGTAAAGTTCCGTCCAGTGTCTGTCTCCTGCAGCGGCTACATGGCTTCCCTCTAACTCTGCCTACTCTCTCTCTCTCTCTCTCTCTCTCTATATATATATATATATATATATATATATATTTTTTATCCTGGCTATATTCTGTTAAGTCATTGGCCAAAAGCAGCTTCTTTATTAACCAATGGCAATAAAACATATTCATAGCATATATCACCTCCTACATCATTAATAGTTCCTTTTTTCCCCCCTGTAAACCAAGTCTTGCTTTACAGCCCTGGTTTGCCTTGAATTTGGAGCAAACATCCTTCTTCAACCTCCCAAGAGCAGGGTTATAGGTATGGGTTACCACAGTCAGCTCTTGTTACATTTCCATAAGCCAGTGCACATCTAGTTTCTCTACTATGTCCCTGCTTTTCTGTGCCCAGGTGCTTGCCAACATGATTTTATTCAAACAACTGGAACCCTGAGCCCAGTACCTAGCAGGGCACTGTGGCTACAAAGGTGAAGGGCCCAGGGAGGGAAAATACTGATCACTGCCTTCATTTCTGCCCCAAGGGTTCAGCCTTTACTAGGCTGAGCCATACAACTAGTAGTCAGGCAGTAGAGGCCACTATGAAGACAGAGGCCAGAGATCCACAAAGGGCTCTGGAGATGCAGAGGAAGAAGCACGTGTTGTCTGGGGAGCTTAGAATGCACTCCCCAGAGATGTAACTTGTGTTAGGCCAGAGGATGAGAATTCTCAGAGCCATTGGAGGAAGGGCTCTCTAAGAGCTGGAGGAAGCACAGAGGTACCCTGTGGCCAGCAGGTTCCAGCCTAGAACCGCAGGGAGGCGGGCGTGAGATGGAGTGGTGGTGGTACGGGCTGGACGAGGGGCGACTGAAGTCTCACTGAATCAAGGGCAGGCTGTGCTGTCCTAGCTGGGGTTACTCTTGCTGTGATGAAACGCTACAACCGAACAGCAACGTGAGGAGGAAAGAATTCACTCACAGCGCCATGTAACAGTTTGTGCTGGTGTGAAAGACAATGGCCCCCAAAGGAAGTGGCACTGTTAGGAGGTGTGGCCTTGTTGGAGGAAGTGGGGGCAGGCTTTGAGGTCTCCCATGCTCAAGATACCACACAGTGTCTCAGATCACTTCCTGTTGCCTGCAAGCCATGATGTAAGACACTCGATGACCTCGCCAGCACCATGTCTGCCTGCATGCCACTGTATGACACCATTATGATAATGGACCAAACCCCTACAACTGTGAGTCAGCCCCAGCTGAATATCTATCTTTTATAAGAGCTGCCGTGGTCATGGTGTCTCTTCACAGTGATGGAAACCCTGACTAAGGCCCACTTCATCGACAAAAGCAGTGAGGACAGGAACTCAAACAGAGCAGGAACCTGAAGGCCAGAGCTGATGTGGAGGCCATGAAGGGGTGCTGTTTATTGGCTTGCTCCTCATGGCTTTCTCAGCCTGCTTTCTTACAGAACCCAGGACCACCAGCCCAGGGATGGTCCCACCCTCAGTAGGCTGGGCTCTCCCACATTGATCACTAATCAATAAAATGCCCTACAGCTGGATCCTGTGGAGACATTTTCTTAACTGAGACTCCCTTCTCTCTGATGACACTTGCTTATGTCAAGTTGACATGGCACTAGCCAGCACACATACTAAGCTAAAAGAAGGGGCATTATTCGTCCAGATAGTGACCCTGCAGAACCAGGAGAGAGGGCGCTCATGACTGTACTCTGGGATAACGCAAGCGCAGTGATGATGTCCCACACCGTGGAGAGGACATGGGGGCAGCTGCCTGGGGGTTCAGAAGCAGCATCAACAGAAAAGGGTAACCGATGGATGGAAGATGTGGAAATGAAGAGCCCTGGGCTGTCAGGACCACTGTTCCTGGGTGGATGCTTTTCTTCTTTGTATTCCCTCCTTGCTTGTTTACAGTGCTCGCCAAGTAGGTCTCCCTTTCCACCGGCCAGACTACCCTTTCCACTGTTGGCACAGGGAGACTTCAATTCCCTACCGGCTCAGTTTTCTGAGTCTCCACCCCCTGTGAAATGAGATCTTACCCCCATTACGTGGTCACAGAGTGTTGGTAAATGCGGCCCACTACAGGCCTCAGCAGCCCAGACCTGCCAACCCAGCACACTTCAGCAGCCCTGCCGATCAACCCTCTGCACACACACACACACACACAGAATGTGGTTACATGGCCCCTCTGCCACCATGTTCCCAGCCTGTGTGTCATGTCCTGCTCCTCAAACTAGACCAAACACAAAACTTCTTCCCTTCTAGAGCTAGCTTGGAGGTTTCTTCTCGGGGAGCTCTCCCCGAGGCCTTGAACCCACAGGCTCCTTCCCCTGAGACACAGCACACACCACACAGCACCAATCAATCACTGTTTACCCCAGGAGGAGGTGGAGACAAAGAGCCCAGTGATGTAATGGCAGAACCACCTGGTAGATGAATGAGCAGCCCCGCAGGCAAAGGTCTCGGCACTACAAGACAGGCCGCAGGATGGGAGAAGGTTCAACGGTTTTTCTAGATAGACTCTAAAAGTCCGGAGGAAGATTTGTGTCACAAAGGGGAAAGCCACAAGGAAGTAAAAAAAAAAAAAGCACAGCTGGAGATTTCTGTCCTTATCGTATTAATAATTCAGATGAAGATGGAACAAGCAGGCAGGCATAGAGGCATCAGAACAGCAAGGAACAGCCAAGGGATGCCGCGGAAAGGGCGCATGTGTGTGAATCGACCTGGTACAGACTGTGTCCTCACAGTGAACTCTGTCCAGCCAGGGGAGATGCGGGGAGCAGCAAGTGGCCTCTTCTTGTCTCCAGGTGGGAAACTAGAGCAGGGATCAAGGGGCACATGGGAGAGGCTTCTGGAACCTGGCTTCACCGTACTCAAATTATTCAAATGCAAATTTTTACTCCGCCATTCTGGAGTAGGGCACAAAATACTGAAATATTTCTATGTTCCTGAATGTGACTTCCAGTCTGGATTCTAATATGTTTTCTTGCTTCAAAGATTTTACTGAGTTTTTTTTTTTTTTTTAAGTTACATTACACATTAGGAATCTTATTTCCCGCCACATAAACTGCAAACTTCAAAACATGCTCGAGAAACATCCCTTATTTCTTCAGACCCACCATTCTGTTGGCTGCTCTCCTGGAGTCTGGGGTTGCTTTTGTTGTTGTTGTTTATTATCCCTCCAGTTTATTTTCTTCTTCTTTAGGTGGAGAATTCCCCTTCTGACATGACCAGCCGCAGTCTGTAGGAGACTTTCCCAGAGGATCGAAGGAGCCAGGAGGATGCAAAGACCACGTTCATCACACCGGACCAGACTCCTCGTGCCGGTTCCCTTGCAAGCTGCACACTGGATTTTGAGCCTCCTTCCTTGGGCTCATTTGCAGCAGACATCAATTGCTTTCTTTCTCTAAACCTCGCTTAGAAAAGCAAATCTCTGCTTTTGTTCCTTGGTCTTTCTTCTTTCTGGAGACTTCTTTGGTTCTGGTGGCCTGTGCCATGGGTTAAATTGTGCTCGCTCCACTGGGGTGGAAGGTGGCACGCACCTTTATTCCCAGTACTCAGGAGGCAGAGGCAGGCAGATCTCTGAGTCCAAGGTCAGCCTGGCCTACAAAGCAAGTTCCAGGACAGCCAGAGCTGTTACACAGAAAAACCATCTCAAAAAATCAAACCAACCAAACAAACAAACATGGGACTAACTCATTATTCTGTCTCTGGTTGTTTGTAGAACCCCATTCTACTGGGCACATATTGAGGACAATGTAAACTGAAGCATTCAGAAGGGCTGAGATGTGAGGATGGGTGTTGGACAGACGGGAGGGGGTGCTGGACATACAGGAGGGGTGCTGGACAGGCAGGAGGGGCACTGGACAGTCTGGAAGGGACACTGGACAGGAAGACGGGGAGGAGGGAGCTGGACAGGCTTGAGGGGGTGCTGGACAGGTGGGAAGGGCACTGGACAGGCAGGAGGGGTGCTGGACAGGCTCAAGGGGGTGCTGGACAGGCTGGAGGGGTGTTCCGGGTGGAGTCCTAGAGTGAGCAAAAGCATGGAACAGAGTTAGCTTGCAGTAGTTGGAAACCCTGGGCTGGAAATTGAGAATGCCACAGCCATCAGCAAGAGGCAAGTGACAGCGTTATAGGAGACCTCAGGGCTAGTAGCGATAAAGAGAGCAGCAGTTGGGTCTTCAGCCCAAGTCTGCAGGCATGTTTCAGGAAGACAGAGAAAAAAAGAGTAGGTGTCCCTAGGAGGAGAAACTAAAACCAAGTTTATCTTCATCTTGACTCTGAGGCACAGACCCCCACCCCCACACTCCAAAGCCTTCCAACAGAAAGCTTTATCTCATGTGATCCAGTCATCATGTGATCCAGCCACGTGAGGGGAGAGCCTCTGGTTCTGTGAGTCTTTCTTCCATCCCATGATCTATAAACAATTAACAGCACATGATAAAAGCTGGGGGAAGGGAGATCCGCCTCAGTTTCCTCCAGGCCAGTGAGCTGGCAGGTCTGTCTCCAAACACGGCTGAATGACTCTCGGGATCCGAGCCTGGTACGGATGCAAATTCAAATCAAAACTATATAAACAGCCTCACAATCACGCCATTCAGAAGCCTTCATTAGCAGCCAGGCCTCCAGTGCCAGTGCCCACAAAGACAACTTGCCTTTCTTTCTCCTGCTAACTCATTCCCAAACCGCTCAACAAAAGGATGCAAAGAACAAAGTCGTTCTAATTGACGAGGCTCTGGGGGAGAGGGGAGGGAGGGAGATTTATTTTATGGGTGCAAATCAAAAAGCAAATGTGGCGTGTCAGATCCGATGAGAACGGCCTCGGGCAGAAGCGCCAGGCTAACAACCCGATGGTCACATCCACAAACCCAGGCTGCCCAGTGCCTGAGAACTGGCTCCCCGAATGCTGTCGTGCAGAAGGGGGCTCCGCGGGCGCAGCAGGCTCACGGTGCAATGGCGCGGGATACCACGCCATACTGCAGACGGATGGCAGCCTCCACGCTGCTCCGCAGATAGACAGTTCATTCGGGGTGTTGCGACAAAGCCCCGTTGTACTGGGCAATTGTGTGGAAAGGCAGTTTCCTCAAAACTCACCTCTTGCAGACTCTTCAGGTTCCCCGGGGGAACCTGTCTTCACAATCCACAGGTCTTGTTGTCTTTACCATTTTGTTGGGCAGACCCTTTGCTGCCTCTGAAGGAGCTGATGAAGTGAAGGGCCCTCTCGCCTCAGCTTCGATTCCCTGAGCCGGCAACCGCTTCACAGCGTGAGGGTACCTGCAGGGGTCCAGACTCCTCACTCCTGTGTTCCATCCCTTCCTCCTGGCTGTATCGGAGTTCCTGCTCCTTCTTCCCTGCCCACCCGTGGGCTCTGTGCCTCCTTTCTAAGCCTGTCTCCTCAATGGCTACAGGGAGAGCGCACAAAAGTAACTACAGCACGCATAGTTATGTATATGTATTTTTAGGGCGGTCTTCACTGAGACCACAACAATGCAACAGAAACTTCCCCGGAGTAGGGGGACGGAGAGATTGGGAGGGGAAAAGGGGAAACTTTGATCAGGATGTAGAATAAATAAATGAACTTCCCCTCTTTATTGCTAAGTGAGTCCATTTTTTAATCAATAGAACAAAATGAGATTCTTGCATATAAACACCAATGTGAGCGTCTGCCACTTATAAATTATGGAGACCAAAAGATCCACAGCAAGCCGTGCTCTACCTTGGCTCTTGGTGTTTCCCAACACCTCTCACCCGCGCAGGCCTGGTGGCAGGCCTCCCTCTCTTTCATCTTCTTTATCCTGGCAGCCATACTGCTGAGCTGCCAGGAGAAAGAATTGGTACCCAGAAGACGGAAAGACGAAAGGAAACGGATTTCTTTTTTCTCCGTACTTGTGAGTGTGACACCGCTTTTCTTCTTTGAGGGAGCTCCCCTCACTCAGAGGATGCACTCTGAGGGCGCATGCGTGGCTGTGAGGCACACTGGAACGTGGGGGAACCATGAAGTTAGCCTCGCGTAGCTGCCTTGAGGATCGTACTTCACCGGTCTTTCAGGTTAGAGCCTGTGGCTCCCGGGGCACAGTGGGCCTTCCAGTTCCTGAGAGACCGATACATTCCCTCAGGCAGTGAGGCATTCAGGCTACTTTGTGTTTCTCTGTACATTCCCTTAGAAGTCAAGGAAGTACGGAAGTCGACAGGACAATTGGTCTTAGACATTAATCTTGTGTGCCCTGCTTAGCTTGCAAATGTCATTGTATCCTGGAAACTACGCACTGTATTGATCCTGGAAACTGCCACTATTTTCTGTTTCTGATAAAGGTGTAAAAAGTCTAACTGCTCACAATAAAATGATCACAACTTCAGTCTTGCCGCGGCCCCTCTAGCTGTCCTGGTTTAATTTCTCGAGGCCAAATCAGGAAACCTTAGCTCAGTAAGCGAGCACGGGTGCTTACCCAGAGCATGCTTATTCTCCAGCTCACGTGTGGAGCAGACAGGCAGACGAGGGAGAGGAAAATGGTGGGGAGGTCCCATATCACTTTCGGCATCCGGCACGGTGGTCCCTGAGCTGTGTCGCTGACCTCCCATCCCCCCTCTGCTGACAAGAACGCTGTACTATGTACTATGACCAATCCCCAAGCTCCAGAGAGAGGAACCCCAGACCTGAGAGCCGGCAGCAGGTGACCTGTCGCAGTACTGTTTTTCTCAGAGCCTCCCAGCCACGGCAGGTGAGCCGAGAAGCCTCTGTAGGATACTGAAGTTCGCTGATGCGCTTTGAGCCCACTGGTCTCTTCCAAGTTCACTCCTATCAGCGCCTCTCAAATTACCCACAATCCAGGTGGCTTCAGCTAACAATTCATTCTCTTACACTTGATGGAGGCCAGAACTGCTAAGTCAAGGGCTTCTTGGGGTTGGCTCCCTCTGTAAGCTCTGAGGAGGCTTTACACCTCTTTGCTTCCTCATAGTACACAAGACAGACGGTTGCTGGTCATCTTTGGATCTTCGCCAACCCCTAACTCATGGCTCACTGCCCCATCTCCCTCATCACTACCCTTTTCCTCCAGGTCTATGTCTTCTCCCTTCCTCCTCCTCCCTCTCCTTCCCATTCTAAGAATTAAATCCAGGGCATTGGTATACACTAAGCATACTCTTTACTTCTGAGTTACAATCCATACGTCCTTTTTTATTTGTTTGTTTGTTTGATTGATTTTTTAATATATATATATATATATATGTGTGTATATATATACAGGGTCTTTCTATGTAGCCTGGCTGTCCTGGAACTCTCTATGTAGATCAGGCTGGCCTCAAGCCCACAGTGATCTGCTTGCCTCTGTCTCCTGGGTGCTAGGATTAATTGTGTGTGTGCTACCATGTCCAACCCCCATCCCTGTTCTTACAAGGGCATCGGCTATACATGATCTCATCTCCAAATCTTCGTGCAAGGACCAGCAATACGGCTTAGTAGATAAAGGATTAGCTTGCCAATAAACCTGATGACTTGAGCTATAGTGCCAGAACCTACATGATGGCGAGAGAGAACCAACCCCTACAAGTTGTCCTCTAACCTTTATACATGCACGCACACACACGTGCATGCATTCACACACACACACACACAAGGAAAGAGAGGGAGAGAGCTAAGTAAGTATTAAAGGGGGTTTTCTGGAAAGATAGCTCAGCTATTAAACTTGGCCTCTTCTTATAAATGATACAAGTTTGGTCCCTGTACCCATTATCAACAGTGCCTGTTCCTACAGCTTCCCTCTGGGCAGAGACCACTTAGTGATTACTAATGAATACTGTTCTTGCAGAGGACCTAAGTTCAGTTCCTAGCACCCATGTTGGGTGACTCAGAACCACCTATAACTCTAGTTCTAGGGGGATCCGACACGCTGGTCTCCAAGAGCACCTGCATTCACATGCATATACCTACATGCAGACACATACACCTAAATAAAAGTAATAAAAATAAGTACTTTGAATTAAAAAATGAGTGAGTAGAGTTGGAAGTGAAGAGCAGATTGACGGTGAAAATGGAGTCAATTTGGACTCCAAAGTTGATAGACTGTGGCAAGAATCAGAAAGAGCGGGTGATGGAATGAGCTGTCGCAGTAATGAGCTCATGTAACTCTAGACACGTCCAGAGAACATGGTATTTGTTAGAGATGCTGCAGGCTGGGTTTCTAAAAAGCCGGAAAGCGGTGGTGGTGCACGCCTTTAATCCCAGTATTTGGGAGGCAGAGGCAGGCGGTTCTCTGTGAGTTCAAGGCCAGCCTGGTCTACAGAGCTAGTTTCAGCTACACTAAGAAATCCTGTCTTGAAAAAGAAGTGTCCTTCAGTTTTTCAGATAAAACAGTGTGGCTTCTAGTTTTGGAGTAAACATAACAGCTTTTTCAAAGAAGTAGAAAAGGAGCGATTGACATCATAGGAGTCATGTGTGGGGTGCATGCCCATCATCCTAGTTACCTGGGAAGGAGTCTGAGGCAAGAGGATTGCAACTTCAAGACCAACCTGACCAACAAGGTGAGCCTTGGTTCTACATAAAAGTTAAAAGAGGTAGAATACTTTCCTAGTATAGGCAATACCCTGGGTTCAATCGCTAGTCCCATTAGCTAATAATTAATAGTGTTGACATTTATGCAATCTTTGTCATTTATAGGAGGACTGACCTTCATAAGAGCCCTTTCAAAGAAGCAAGTATGATAATCATTATTCTTTGTTCATATAGCACGAGGTTCCTCACGATTACACAAATAGTAAGTGGTCCATGAACTCAGACATAGGCATCTGACTCCAGATAGCTCCAGACCGTTGGAGTAACACCTTGAAGATAATGTAACTTATGTTGGTAGACACTCTGGATCATTCCACTGTAGAGACCAAGTGCTTTAGGATTTTCATTTCAAATTTCTTTCAAGTCCTTACAATGAAGGCAGCCATTTCATCATATAGAACCTGGAAGGCAGAATTAGAACACTGGGCACTTACCAGTGCTGAGTACCCGGCCCTGGACAGGGTGTCTACATCGCTCCTCACCCCGAGGCTTAGAGACTATTACAGAAGAGGAGGCAGAAATGGTATAAAATCAGACACCTGGTAGGAGCGCTGTAAATGCCCTCTTCTGACCATGACAGGACCATTGCATGCATGAACTCACAAGCCGCTGACACCTGACACAATAGTGTGCACACATGAACTCACGAGGCACTATAATGCCTGACACAATTGTGTGCACACATGAATTCACAAGCCTCTATGGTTCCTGACACAATTGTGTGCACGCGTGAACTCACAAGCTGCTATGATTCCTCAGCACCCCATCATGGGTGGTGGAGGGACAGCGGATTCCCCACTCCTAGCTGAGAAGCTGTTGGCGGCTAACATCTGTTGGGGGAGCCGGAAGTACTTTTCTTCAGGAGTGTAGCCCCTGGTAAGCTGTCCAGGAGTCAGTAAATACCAATATCTACTATGTGTGTGCAAACATCCATAGTTAAATGGAGTAGGTTATTTTTTTAAGTCAGGAGAGTAGTAAGGGAGACGTTGGGAAGGATTTCAGAAGAACAGAAAAGAAATAATAGAGGAGAATTGGGGGTGTTATCAAAACATGCTGTATATGTTTATGAAGTTATCAAACAATAAATTAAAATTGTTTTTAAGAAGAACACTATGTATTCATTGTATACACTCTTTATGAGCCTACCAGAGTTTTCCAGAACTTAAAATATTAGAATGTGCTTTTCATCCTCTGGATTAACTGGGCCTGGAAGGCAAGAAACTGCAAGAGATAATTGTCTGGGCTCATGGCCCTAAATATAGGCTGTCATTGCTCCTGTTGCTCACTTCAGGAGTATTGGATTTGAGATCCTGCATTCCCACCGGGTCTGGACTGTCACAACCCTTGCCTTTGGTGGCTTGCAAAGGGAAGCACTGTGCAGACGATAGTTAACCTATTGCTGACTGGAGGCTGTTCATTAACTGTCCACTGAAGAAAGACTGCATGGCTGCTAGAGCCCTAACAGGGTGGTTTGTGGCTGGCAAGTAACTCCTCTCTGCTTCTAAAATGGAAACGTCCCTCGGAAGGAGCATGCATGCCAGTATTTAGGGCAGCCAAAGGTCTCAGAGGGAATTATTTTGGACAGAGGAGCCTGGAGGTGTCAGTGGATGTTGGGAACTGAACTCAGGTCCTCCAGAAGAGCAGCAAGGGCTCTTAAACACTGGGTCATCTCTTCAGCCCCTGTTTGTTTCTCTCTGTGGTGTGTATCTCTCAATAAAAATTCTCGAGCTTTCAACTACGTTCATAGCAGCTTTGTTTGTCATAGCCAGAACCTGGAAACAACCTAAATGCCCCTCGACCGAAGAATGGATAAGGAAAATGGAGTACTACACAGCAGAAAAGAATAACAACATCTTGAAATTTGCAAGAAAACATTATTTTGAGTGAGGTAACCCAGGCACAGAAAGACAATTATCAACATGTACTCACTCATAGGTGGTTTTTAAACATAGAGCAAAGAGCCGGGCGATGGTGGCGCACGCCTTTAATCCCAGCACTCGGGAGGCCGAGGCAGGCGGATCTCTGTGAGTTCGAGACCAGCCTGGTCTATAAGAGCTAGTTCCAGGACAGGCTCCAAAGTCACAGAGAAACCCTGTCTCGAAAAACCAAAAAAAAAAAAAAAAAAAAAAAAAAAAAAAAAAACATAGAGCAAAGAAAACCAGCCTACAAACCACAATCCCAGAGAACCTAGACAACAATGCAGACACTAAGAGAGACTTACATAGATCTAATCTACATGGGAAGTAGAAAGTATAAAAAGACAAGATCTCCTGAGTAAATTGGGAGCATGGGGACCTTGGGGAATGGTTGAAGGGGGACGGGAGAGTCATGGAGGGGAGCAGAGAAAAATGTAGAGCTCAATAAATATCAATAAAAAATAAATAAAAATCTCGAGCCTTAACTTAGTCTAGCTGGAGAATGTCATCTCTAGGCTGTACTGCATAGTTGATGCCTTCACAAGGAGGCCCTAAGTTCTTGTTCTGAATTGGCATGGGGATGTAATATCATCATGTGGGTAAGATGAACACTTTTTTTTTTTTTTTTTTTTTTTTTGGTTTTTTCGAGACAAGGTTTGGAGCCTGTCCTGGAACTAGCTCTTGTAGACCAGACTGGCCTCAAACTCACAGAGATCCGCCTGCCTCTGCCTCCTGAGTGCTGGGATTAAAGGCGTGCGCCGCCATGTGACCTCCATCATAGCTGCTGCTCAAGGCTTCTACCGTACTATGAAGAAGTCAGCTTTCCTGAAAGAGTGTCCTGAGCAGAGGTCACAACTCCAATCCGCCTTGGACAGCTGGTTTTCGCCTAACCCATGCTAAGTTTATTATCTAGTGCCATTAACATGTACCTCCATCATTGCCCTCTGTGAATTAAGATTCCATATAACTCAGGGAAAGAGCAAGCTCAGTCTTTATCTCTTCATCAGCATTACTGAAAGATCCAAATCACAAAGAGAAACAAAAAAAGGGCCGGAGAGGTGGCTCAGTGGTTAGGAGCACTGATGTTCCAGAGGACCTGATTTCACAGCATCCATGAGAAGCAGCTCACAACCACTTGGAACTCTAGTTCCTGGGTATTCAATGTTCTCCTCTGGACTCCTTGGGCACACTCATGCATGTGGTATACACAGACATGGACATACAACCAGAAATCAGTCAGTTGGGGGAGAGCACTGTCAACCACACAACGGATTGCCAAGGAGGAAAGTCGACTCTTCCCATCTGAATCTCTGGGGTTGGTCAATGTCACACTCAACTCTCATGCGCCATGTTCTCTTTGCTTGACACCACAATTCAGTTTACTCCCCTCGCTCAGGTATTCTGTGTCTCCTGGCTGTCTGTGTGGACTCCCTCACTACCACCCTTTGTACTGTGAGTCTATCTGCAAAGACCATAGTGTGCCCTCCGCCCAGTCTTGTTTCTACCCACCAATCTGGGGATACAAGGGCAAAACTGAACGTCTTTGATCCCCGATTCTTCCTGCAGCGTGGCCGATTCCATCCTCCCTGAATCTTACAAGACTCTCAAATGCTTTGGCAACTTCACCTCCAGGGTCGCTGCTGCCTCCCCCCACAGGGTGTCACCTGCTTTATCTTAGGTGGGTAGGTGCCAGACACTGAGAGATACTGCTGCAAAGACTGGCCACCGCAGAGCTAAGTCTCAGACTGCCAGACACTGAGAATCTTTTGGCAGCCCTCCTGACAATTACTTATTCAAGACTCATCTTCCACAAAAAGCTGTGAGCTTCAGGACACCGGGGACCATGTGCCTTCTCGCTACAGCCTTGGAGTCAGCAAAGGACCTGACACTCACGGCACTAAGGACAGTCGTCAGATTCGGTTTGAAAAGCTCCTCATGGATGCATTGTCGGAGCACCCAGCAAGAGAGCCCACTGGGTCGAGACAGACATCCAACCAGATGTTTGCACTCGAAGAAAGGTGAGATCTGAAACCTGCATTTCTCATCGCAAGGCTGACTGGAGAGTCTTTCTGGGTCTTTACAATTTCAGTCCAATGAGCAAGTGTGAACTGTCTAGTGTGAACTGTCAGTTTGACAGAATCTAAAAGCGACTAGAAGGTAATCACTCGGGCCAAGCCTATTCCTATGGGGACTTGCTTAACTGTTAATTTTATGCAAGGTCCCTCTCAATTGTAGGCGAGATCACTCCTTGGGCAGGGGATCCTGGACTGTATAGAGTGGAGAGCAACCTGAACACTGACTTGCATGCATTCATTCCAGTCTGTGTCTTAGTTGTGGCTGCCCAAGCCCCTGCTGCCTTGACTTCTTTCTGTGAGGGGCAACAGCACCTTGACCTGGGAGAGTAAGTAAACCCCTTCTCGCATAAGTTGCTTCTGTCAGAGTATTTTATCAGAGAAACTAAGATAGCCAGGAGCCAATATGTGCCACTGTACTGGCTAGAGATGCACCATGAGACATTGCTCTCACCAAGAACAGGTTTATATTAAACAACCATCAGGGTGGTGATCGCCACAAACAGGTGGATGGGGGCTGTCCTCACATATGCAGTCTTATTGGTGATCACTTGACGCAGAATTTCACAACTATTTGCATGTTGTATAGAAGAAAAAAAAAACCTTTCTAGCTAATGATAGGTCCTGGGGCATTCTGTCATGTTTCAGTAAAACCAGCAGTTACTCCCGGGTTATCAGAGGCTCCGATCACTGAAGGGGTTGCCAGCAGCCCAGCAACTAAAGAACTACCCAGATCGATCCTGATCCTGGCAATGGCAAAGCATAAGTGGCTGGGGATGTTTTCTGGAGCTTAAATCCACAGTTTCAGTCCATGGAGCGACATGATGGTTAGAACTCTAGATAGTTAGAACTCTAGATGATTAGAACTCGACAGAATTTAGAGTCACCTGCCAGTGACAGTTAGGGGACACTGAATAATCCTGTGGGGGTAGCAGGTGCCAGCAATGCTGGCATTTCTGAACGGCAAAGCCTTCGCAGGAGCGGCAGTAGGGCAGCGCAGACCTGGTTATGCTGAGAGCCATGGAAACTGTTTTGCAAGCTGCTACACTAAGCAGGTAATAACACTTCTAACGCCGACTGCAGTGCATAAGCAAGACAGGTTCCAACTCATCAGCCACCACACCCACTGTCTGAAAACATCACAGAAAGGGTGAGGAGGCACGTGATGGGATGAACTGGGGCAGAGTTAACAGCTTCTAGGTAAGTTACATGACCAGAAAACCGGGCCTCCTGAACTCAGCTGGGTGGAAACAAAACCCATATTTTGTGAAACCAAACAACCCCCCTTTCCCTCCAAATCTTGGTCAGATGGGGTCGTAAGAGGGGTGCTCCCCTGGAGTGTAAAAGGAGAGAAGGACCTATGTTAGGACAAGTGGGTCTCATACAAACCTTTTCATCCGCTGAGGTCTGGTGTCATCCTTGGGGCTGGAAATCAGAAACATGTCATCTTCTACACAAGGGGGTTCAGTTTCAGAGGACGGCTCAGCCAAGGGCAGAGAAAGGTGACACCTCGCTTTGGACACATCTCTGCTCAGCATTGAACTCTGCTGCAGCCTTTTCTACTAGGAGCTGAGGATCAGGGACGACCAAAATCTGGAGGGAAGGGGGAACCAATCTTTCATACTTAAGAATTCAAGATAGGGGCTGGAGAGATGGCTCAGCGGCTAAGAGTTTTTGCTGCTCTTAGAGAACCCAGGTTTGGTTCCCGCCTCCACATGGTGGTTTACTGCCATCTGCAACTCCGGTTCCAGGGTGTCCAGCATCCTCTCCTGACCTCTGCAGGTACCAATCATGCATGCGGCACACACACACACACACACATTCAGGCCAAGCATTTGTACCCATAAAATAAAATAAATAAATCTAAAAAACAGAATGCAAGATAATAACGTCTAACAGCGTGGCTGATCCATGAGCGTCGCTTGAAAGGTGGTGTTGGAGACTAATAAAGTCTCAAAATTATAAAGTCTCATATAAAAGGAAACTCTGTTATGCAAAATGATTTAGGAGCAGAAAGGAACAAGATAGTGACTGAGATTTTCAGCTGGGTTTCAGTCGGCAAGATTTGTCAGGCCACGTGGGCTCTCCCATAGCAAATGCTCAGAGCCCGGTACCGCTGTGCTCGGAGCCATGAGTAAATGGTCTTCATTCTCATTAAGTTACTTCCCACAGCCGTATGATCTGCAGCAGGCAAGTATCCACCTGTTTTCAGGAGCAGGAGAAACTGAGGTTAAAAAAAAAAAGATCATCTGACTCTCTCTGTGAGTCAGAGGCACCTCCCAGAATAAACCAGAGTCCACAAGCTCTCTGCTCTTGCTGGCCTGGGCCGGTTGTAATCAAGGATTCACTTTGGTAGAAATCCCAGTGTGAGGTGAAGGTGGGGGCGCCTGCAGGGACCACCTCTATGTTTTTGGTAATCAGAAAGCCCTGTGCTAGTCCCTCCTCCGCTGGCTGCATCTGGTTCTCACAGGAGGACAAGAAGCCTGACAAGCCCCAATCCCACAGGCAACGTTCTTCCATGGGGCCTCCCAACCCTCACAGGAATACGGAGTGATCGGGGCGCCTAGCCCTCAGATCCTACTTCCTGCCTCACCCAAGCAGTTCTGGAGAACTGCACCCACCCAGCAGGCTATCAGATGAAGTCATCAGAGCCTGGGTCAAACCAGACTGAGTTCCTCTCTTTGTTGTAGAGAGATAGCAGATACATCACAGGGAAGCCTGTCTAACTCCTTTGCAAGACAAACCCACTTTGGATTTTGTGGTCGTGTCGTGTCTCCCCCCCCCCGTCCCCTCCCCCCCGTCCCCCGTACCCCCCTACCCCCTCACCGCCCTGTAGATCATTCTCCTCCTGGGATCCCAGTGTGATAGCCTCCTGAGGTCCTCAGGAGAAGGAGGATGAAGCCTATTACGGCCAAATGACTGCCAGAAGCTACTGAAGAATTAGTTCCCTCATCTCCAACTGTCCGTCACATGGACGTTCCAAATTCCCATTAGAACAAGTATTGCCAGCTGGTGGTGGCGCACACCTTTAATCCCAGGACTCGGGAGGCAGAGGCAGGGGATCTCTGTGAGTTTGAGGCCAGCCTGGTCTACAAGAGCTAGTTCCAGGACAGGCTCCAAAGCCACACCAAGAAACCCTATCTCGAAAAAAATTAAAAGCAAAGAAAGAAGTATTTGGGATGGGTTCCACTGGGCAGTGCGCTGATGGTGGGTGGGGCTTTCATAAACAGGTCTTACACGTCACAGACAGCAGAGAGTGATTTGAACACAGGACAAAAATATCTGAATGAATGTTCCTTGCTGGAACTTTATGTTCTTATTTTACACCTTTTTTTTTTTTTTTTTTTTTTTTTTAACTGTGTCCCTTGGACGGGCCTGAACATCTCTATGGAGACCAGACTGACCTCTGCCTGATTCTGCCTTTACTGAGCAAGTACTGGGATCAAAGGTGTGTGCCACCCACCACGCCTGGCCAGCCTTAAACTTACATCTTAAGTGATTATTTACCAGCTTTTCTATAAATCTAAGTTTCCTTAGAGAAGCCACTAGAACTTAGCAGTGTTCATTAAAAAAACACAGAACCAAAGTATCTGTCTCATCGATAACTTTTTCATGCAAAAATAAAATGCAGAGGCTGTTAATTGTTACCTCATTTGAGGGACCACAGACATTCCTCTGTAATCAGCGAGAGGAAAATCAAAGCAATGTTTTGGGACAAGTTCAAAAAGCTAAGGAATCTACCAACCTGGAAGATTCCCGGGGCTTGAAAGGCTGCTGCCCCTGCCACTATGGGAACACACGGGCATCAGCTGGGGCTGGAAGCACTGTTATTAGAATATATGTGAGCTTAACCCTGATTTCTTCTCTTGCCAGTTTGCTACCTTAATCTACTGCAGCGATCCGGCAGCTTGGCAGCACGGGCCGGCTCACTCTCTGCACATTCATTCCTCATGCCAATCCTCTGTGTAAATGTTTGCTTTAACCCGAATCTGCAGCTTCGCTAAGATTATGTCATCTGAGTTCTGTGCTGGGAGAGCTGACAGCCCCTGCACCCTGTCCTTGCCTCCAGCTTCACACCTTAGACGTCCTCCCCCCCCCCCCCCCCGACCTCCCCCCAGGCCTTTCTGTTGTGCTGGGGACAGTTCACAGTCTGGGTCTATGGGAGGACAGACAGCAAGAACGCCAGACGCCCCTACTCTATCTGCCATGTGCCTTATGTGCGGAAGGTGCTTGGTAAGTATTTTTAGTAAACCAGTCTACCCGTTGTCCAAGAATTCATTAGACACATTCCTGTCCCTGACGCTTGCTGAACCTTTGCTTCCTGCCAACAATGCACTCACTCCTTTTCATTTCTTCAAATCCCTCAGGACCAAAACCGAGCTGCCTGAGATATTACAGAACCCTGTCCTCCTGACAATTAACACACTATAAAAACGTGCGAGTGTGGGTATAGACCTTATCTCCTTCGTTAGAGCAAAGCTCGCGAAGCTTCATCAAGGGCAAAACCACTTATGGGAACTCCCAGAAGGAAGCTGGCAAAGGTGAGACGGGAGATCGGGTACCAACTCCTCACCGCGAAGGTGAGGGCCGGGCTCTTTCCAAGCCTGAGACACCAACGAGAGGTATGTAATCTGTGTGACTTGCTATCAAACACAAGAGCAAAGGAGCCACGTCCGGGAGTTACAACTAGAGATGGTTAGCTGAGAATAACGCCCTTTTTTTAGGCATGTGCGTTCCGATGCTGGCGTTGGCACCCGAAGCTCCTGCTTCAGTCAGCATAACGTGCCCCTTAAGAAAGTGCCCCCTAGCTACGGCACTGACGCCTTTGTACAGAATGTTGAGTCCTTTATTGTGACATACCCAGCTCTGCCCAGAAACCAACAGGGTTACACAGATGGTGGGTTTTCACCTAGGAAAACAAAGCAAAATGAAACAAAAACAGCAAAGCAGAACGAGGGGAGGGAGGGTCTCTCTGCAGGTTCAGAGGCTGATGTGAGCTCAGGTACAGCGGTGCTAAAAAGATGGCACCTTACAATGGAGGGTCCCGCTGCAAGGCTCCCAGGGCTCCCAGTAAGAGTGCGTCCACTTGGTTACCTCACTCAGGATAGTGTTTTCTTTTTTTTTTCTTTTTTTTTTTTTTTTGGTTTTTCGAGACAGGGTTTCTCTGTGGCTTTGGAGCCTGTCCTGGAACTAGCTCTTGTAGACCAGGCTGGTCTCGAACTCACAGAGATCTGCCTGCCTCTGCCTCCCAAGTGCTGGGATTAAAGGCGTGCGCCACCACCGCCCGGCTAGGATAGTGTTTTCTATTTCCATCTATTTGCATGCAAAATTCAAGATGTCATTGTTTTTTACCGCTGAGTAGTACTCTAATATGTATATATTCCACACTTTCTTTATCCATTCTTCCATTGAAAGGCATCTAGGTTGTTTCCAGGTTCTGGTTATTACAAATAATGCTGCTATGAACATAGTTGAACAAATGCTTTCGTAGTATGATAGGGCGTCTCTTGGGTATATTCCCAAGAGTGGTACTCACTCACAAGTGGTTTCTAGTCATAAATAAATGACATTGAGCCTATAATTCGTGATCCTTGAGAAGCTAAATAAGAAGATGAACCCAAAGAAAAACATGTAGTTATCCTCCTGGATATTGGAAGTAGATAAGATTGCCGGGCAAAAATTGGGAACTCGGGGGTGGGGATGGGATGGGGATAAGGGGAGATGGGGAGAGAAAAATGAGAAGGGGAGGATGGGGAGAGCTTGGGGGAATGGGATGGTTGGGATGGAGGAAGGGTGGATATGGGAGCAGGGAAGTACATATCTTAATTAAGGGAGCCATTTTAGGGTTGGCAAGAGACTTGACTCTAGAGGGGTTCCCCGGTGTCCATGGAGATGTCCTCAGCTAGTTTCTTGGGCAGCCGAGGAGAGGGAGCCTGAAATGGCCCGATCCTATAGCCATACTGATGAATATCTTGCATATCACCATAGAACCTTCATCTGGCAATGGATGGAGATAGAGACAGAGACCCACACTGGAGCACCGGACTGAACTCCCAAGGTTCAAATGAGGAGCAGTAGGAGGGAGAACATGAGCAAGGAATTCAGGACCATGAGGGGTGCGCCCACCCACTGAGATGGTGGGGCTGGTCTAATTGGAGCTCACCAAGGTCAGCTGGACTGGGACTGATGGAGCATGTGATCAAACCAGACTCTCTGAACGTGGCAGACAATGAGGGCTGCTGAGAAGCCAAGGACAATGGCACTGGGTTTTGATCCTACTGCATGAACTGGCTTTGTGGGAGTCTAGCCTGTTTGGATGCTCACCTTCCTAGACCTGGATGGAGGGGGGAGGACCTTGGACTTCCCACAGGGCAGGGAACCCTGACTGCTCTTTGGATTGGAGAGGGAGGGGAAGGGGGATGGGGGGAGGAGGAGGGAAATGGGAGGTGGGGAGGAGGCAGAAGTTTTTAATAAAAAAAATTTAAAAAAAAAAAAAGAGTGCGTCCACTGGGCCAAGGGTAGCTAGCGAGCCTGCTGGTGCGGTCATTCCGTCTTCTTTCATTTCTTATTGAATTTCTTTTCAACCCCTAGTAAAAATACAAAACTAGCCAAGGACAATCATGCTGAGTCGGAAACAGAGTGTCCTCCGGTAAGCCTTTCACGGGCTCCTGTCTATTGTGGGGGATGGGGGTGGCGGGGCCGGCAACTGTGCTCTGAGAGGATTCCCGGCAGCAGGAGCGGAGGGTCTGGGCCTGTGCCTAGGACCCTGTGCAGGCCCTGCCAGCTCGCCAGTGTAGAGTTCAGACACACAGACAAGGAGGAAGCCCAGCTACCTACAAGAACGGTTC
This sequence comes from Chionomys nivalis, assembly GCF_950005125.1. NCBI lineage: Eukaryota > Metazoa > Chordata > Mammalia > Rodentia > Cricetidae > Chionomys > Chionomys nivalis. The sequence goes on from NC_080091.1 coordinate 14,187,445, forward strand.
AAGCTCTTACCCTCCTTGCTATTTTATTTCTAAAAAATAAAAAAACCTCTTGTGGGGGGGTGGCAGTGAGGCAATTCAGACGACAGCTTGTGGACCACAGGAGCTGAACCGGGATTGGTGACAAGTGGCTTTACCCACGGAACCATCTCACTGCCTCCCCCGACTGTGAGACAGGGTCTTATTTTGTAGATCAGGCCGGCCCAGAATTTATGTCACTCCTTCTGCCTCGGCTCCCAAGTGCTGGGATTACAAATTTGAGCTACCATGCCTGGCTCCTCCTTAGTGCTTTTCAAGGCAAAATTACACCGGGGAAAGGCCAGTCACCAGTCACCACTGTCCTTATAAAAGCCTGCCCCTCTAATCACATGCAAAGATGGGAAACTAAGCTTATTGGGTGAATTCTGCTGTATTTTTATTCTTTTCAAGGGAGTTCTGAACAGCGAAATAAAGTAAGGCTCAAAAATGAAATAAAGCCAGGCGGTGGTGGCGCACGCCTTTAATCCCAGTACTCAGGAGGCAGAGGCAGGTGGATCTCTGTGAGTTCCAGGACAGCCAGGACTGTTTCACAGAGAAATCTTGTCTCAGAGGGAAAAGAAAGAAAGAAAGAAAGAAAGAAAGAAAGAAAGAAAGAAAGAAAGAAAGAAAGGAAGGAAGGAAGGAAGGAAGGAAGGAAGGAAGAAAGAAAGAAAGAAAGAAAGAAAGAAAGAAAGAAAGAAAGAAAGAAAGAAAGAAAGAAAGAAAGAAAGAAAATAAAGTAGGGAGCGAGCTAACTCAGTGGTAGAATACATGCCTGCCTAGCATGCATGAGGCCCTAAGTTAGATGCCTAGTGCACAAAAGAAAAAGAAACAAGGGCTGGAGAAATGGCTCAGTGGTTAAGAGCAGTGCCTGTTTTTCTAAAGGTCCTGAGTTCAATTCCCAGCAACCACATAATGGCTTACAAACATCTGTAATGAGATCTGGTGCTCCCTTCTTGCCTGTAGGCATGAAGGCAGGCAGAATACTATATACACAGTAAATAAATCTTAAAAAGAAATAAAAAGAAACAAAGCAAAACCCAGACCCTCCTAAACATAAAGGGCAAGAGATTCTGCTCCATTACTGTGGTCCAATATCACATCATATGATTGTAGGAAACAGGAAGCAAAACCACGTACTAGGACAGTGAATTAAAGCACCACATAAAACCCAAACAGCAGAGTTTCCTGCCCTTTCACTAAGGCTACCAACCCAGAGCAGTGAGTGCCTGACTTGAGGGCAGGCCTCAAGGTCCCCGCCAGGGAACACGGGCCCCTGCCGCTGGGGCTTCAGTGTCTGCTGTGCTCTCCTGGACCGGCTCTGTCTGCCCCCCATTTCCCTTGGCCCCTGGCTCATCGGGGCTACCAGGAGTCCCTCTGTAGGTGCTGAGAAGTCCCATCTGGAAGGGTGAGTGTGTGCTATCCTGGGGTGGACTGTCCCAGTAGAGAGCACAAACGCCCCTCCCCCAGCACCTGCTGCAGGGCTTTCTTTCCTACACACGCGCCCCCACCCCCACCCCCAAGCCTGCCTTGTCTGCAAGGTCCTTTGCTGTAGAACAGTTTCCTGCCCTTTCACTAAGGCTACCAACCCAGAGCAGTGAGTGCCTGACTTGAGGGCAGGCCTCAAGGTCCCCGCCAGGGAACGCGGGGCCCCCGGCCGCTGGGGCTTCAGTGTCTGTTGTGCTCTCCTGGACCGGCTCTGCCTGCCCCCCATTTCCCTTGGCCCCTGGCTCATCGGGGCTACCAGGAGTCCCTGTGCAGGTGCTGAGAAGTTCCATTTGGACTGGTGAGTGTGTACTATCCTGGGGCGGACTGTCCCGGTAGAGAGCACAAACCCCCCTACACTAAGGCTACCCAACCAGAGCAGTGAGTGCCTGCCTAGCGGGCAGGCCTCAGTAACCCCCCCCCCCAAAGGGAGCGCAGGCACCTCCAGCTTGTACTGCAGTGTCGCCTGTGTTCTACTCGACCCCGCCCTACACCTTGCATTCGGCCTTCTTTCCGCGGTTCATTGGAATACCAGGCATCCCTGTTTTGGTGTTGAGGAGTTCATCTGCAAGGGAACGGTTCCTGACCCTACACTGAGGAGATACACCCAGAGAGTTAGTCACAGCAAAGACTGATCCAAGACACCAGGCCTCTCCTGGCTCCATTTGAAGGAAAAGATGGGCAGGCGCCAATGCAAGAATTCCCCCAACAACTTGAAAAGCAACGTGACATCACCAGAATCCAGGAATCCCGAAATGAGAAGTGTACACGCTAATCCAGAAGAAATAGAAGAATTCGACTCAAAAGTGAATTATATGAAAATAATAGAGGACCTTAAACAAGAGGTGAAAAACTGCCATAATCAATTAGAGATTACAAACAAAAAGGTAGAGGAAATGAATAAATATCTCAAAGATACCCAAGAAAACCAAGAGAAACAAGAAAAAGTAATCAAACAGGTAAGGGAAACAGTTCAAGACTTGAAGAATGAAGTGGAAGTAATAAAGAAAACACAAACCGAGGGAAGGATGGAGATGGAAAATTTGGATAAACAAACAGGAACTACAGAAACAAGTACCACCAACAGATTACAAGAGATAGAAGAAAGAATCTCAGACACTGAAGATACCATAGAGAAAATAAACTCTCTGATCAAAGAAAACAGCATAACCAACAAATTCTCATCACAAAACATTCAGGAAATCTGGGACACAATAAAAAGACCAAACCTAAGAATAATAGGGATAGAAGAAGGAGAAGAAGTACAGCTCAATGGTCCAGAAAATATATTTAATAAAATTATAGAAGAAAACTTTACCAACCTTAAGAAAGATATTCCTTTGAAGGTCCAAGAAGCATACAGAACACCGAATCGACTGGATCAAAAAAAAACATCTCCTCGTCATATAATAATCAAAACACAAAACATACAGAATAAAGAAAGAATATTAAGAGCTGCAAAGGAAAAAGGTCAAGTTACCTATAAAGGTAAACCTATCAGACTTACACCTGATTTCTCTATGGAAACCATGAAAGCCAGAAGGTCCTGGATAGATGTGCTGCAGAAACTAAGAGACCATGGATGCAAGCCCAGACTACTGTACCCAGCCAAGCTTTCGTTCACTATAAATGGAGAAAACAAAATTTTCCAGGATAAAAACAAATTTAAACAATACGTAGCCACAAATCCAGCCCTACAGAAAGTAATAGAAGGAAAATCACAAACCAAGGAGTCCAACAATGCCCACAATAACTCAGACATCTAATGACCCTTCACCAGTACAACTTGAAGAAGGGAAACACACAAACTCTACTACCAAAAGAAAGAAAGAGAGAAAGGAAAAATGACTGGAGTTAACAACCACTGGTCATTAATATCACTTAATATCAATGGACTCAACTCACCTATAAAGAGGCACAGGCTAAGAGATTGGATTCGAAAACAGGATCCAACATTCTGCTGCTTACAAGAAACACACCTCAACCACAAAGACAGACATCTACTCAGAGTAAAGGGCTGGGAAAAGGTTTATCAAGCAAACGGACCTAAGAAACAGGCAGGTGTGGCCATACTAATTTCTAAGAAAGTTGACTTCAAACTAAAATCAATCAAAAGAGATGGAGAGGGACATTTTTTACTCATAACAGGAACAATTCACCAGGATGAAGTCTCAATCCTGAATATATATGCCCCTAATATAAAAGCACCCACTTATGTAAAAGAAACGTTACTAAATCTCAAGGCAGTCATCAAACCACACACACTAATAGTAGGAGATTTCAACACTCCTCTCTCACCAATGGACAGGTCAATCAGACAGAAACCTAACAGAGAAATAAGAGGATTAAGGGAGGTAATGAATCAAATGGACTTAACAGACATCTATAGAATATTCCACTCAAATAAGAAAGAATATACCTTCTTCTCTGCAGCTCATGGAACCTTCTCGAAAATAGACCACATACTCGGTAACAAAGCAAACTTACACAGTTACAAAAAAATATCGGTAACCACCTGTGTCTTATCAGATCACCATGGATTAAAGTTAGAATTCAACAACAATGCTATCCCCAGAAAGCCTACGAACTCATGGAAACTGGACAGTCAACTACTGAACCACACCTGGATCAAGGAAGAAATAAAGAAAGAAATTAAAGTCTTTCTTGAATTCAATGAAAACGAAGACTCAACATACTCAAACCTATGGGACACTATGAAAGCAGTGCTAAGAGGAAAGTTCATAGCATTAAGTGCCCACTTAAAGAAAACGGAGAAAGCACACATTGGAGACTTAATAGCCCACCTGAAAGCTTTAGAAAAAAAAGAAGCAGACTCACCTAGGAGAAGTAGAAGACTCGAAATAATCAAATTGAGGGCTGAAATCAACAAAATAGAAACACAGAAAACTATCCAAAGAATCAATGAAACAAAAAGCTGGTTCATGGAGAAAATCAATAAGATTGATAAACCCCTATCTAAACTAATCAAACGGCGGAGAGAGAATACACAAATTAACAAAATCAGCAACGAAAAGGGAGACATAACCACAGACACAGAGGAAATTCAGAGAATCATTAGATCTTACTACAAAAACCTGTATGCCACAAAATTGGAAAATGTAAAAGAAATGGACACTTTTTTAGATAAGTACCATATACCAAAGTTAAACCAGGACCAGGTGAACAATCTAAATAGACCTGTGAGTCGCGAAGAATTAGAAGTTGTTATAAAAAACCTCCCCACCAAAAAAAGCCCAGGTCCAGACGGCTTCAATGCAGAATTCTACCAGAACTTCCAAGAAGACCTAATACCTATACTCCTTAATGTATTTCACAATATTGAAACAGAGAAGTCATTGCCAAATTCTTTTTATGAAGCTGAAGTTACTCTGATACCAAAACCACACAAAGACACAACCAAGAAAGAGAACTACAGGCCAATCTCACTTATGAACATCGACGCAAAAATACTCAATAAAATACTGGCAAACCGAATCCAAGAACACATTAGAAAAATTATCCATTATGATCAAGTAAGCTTCATCCCAGAGATGCAGGGCTGGTTCAACATACGAAAATCTATCAATGTAATCCATCATATAAATAATCTGAAAGAAAAAAACCATATGATCATTTCATTAGATGCGGAAAAAGCATTTGACACAATTCAACATCCCTTTATGATAAAGGTCTTAGAGAGATTAGGAATACAAGGGTCATTCCTAAGTATAATAAAAGCTATTTATAGCAAGCCGTCAGCTAACATCAAATTAAATGGAGAGAAACTCAAAGCTATTCCACTAAAATCAGGAACACGACAAGGTTGTCCACTCTCTCCATACCTCTTTAATACAGTGCTTGAAATTCTAGCAATAGCAATAAGACAACATACGGGATCAAAGGGATTCAAATTGGAAAGGAAGAAGTTAAACTTTCATTATTTGCAGACGATATGATAGTGTACATAAGCGACCCCAAAAACTCCAGCAAAGAACTCCTTCAGCTGATAAACACCTTTAGTAGCGTTGCAGGATATAAGATCAATTCCAAAAAATCAGTTGCCCTCCTATACACAAAGGATAAGGAAGCAGAGATGGAAATCAGAGAAGCATCACCCTTCACGATAGCCACAAATAGCATAAAATATCTTGGGGTAACTCTAACCAAGGAAGTAAAGGATCTATTTGACAAGAACTTTAAGTCTATGAAGAAAGAAATTGAGGAGGATACCAGAAAATGGAAGGATCTCCCTTGCTCTTGGATTGGGAGGATCAACATAGTAAAAATGGCAATTCTACCAAGGGCAATTTATAGATTCAATGCAATCCCCATTAAAATCCCATCAAAATTCTTCACAGATCTTGAGAGGACAATAATCAACTTTATATGGAGAAACAAAAAACCCAGGATAGCCAAAACAATCTTATATAATAAAGGATCGTCTGGAGGCATTACCATCCCTGACCTCAAACTCTATTACAGAGCCTCAGTATTGAAAACAGCTTGGTATTGGCATAAAAACAGAGAAGTCGATCAATGGAACCGAGTAAAAGACCCTGATTTTAACCCACAAACATATGAACACCTAATTTTTGATAAAGGAGCTAAAAGTATTCAATGGAAAAAAGAGAGCATCTTCAACAAATGGTGCTGGCAGAACTGGTTGTCAACGTGTAGAAGAATGAAAATAGATCCATATCTATCACCATGCACAAAACTCAAGTCCAAATGGATTAAAGACCTCAATATTAGTCTGAACACACTGAACCTGATAGAAGAAAAAGTGGGAAGTACTCTACAACATATGGGTACAGGAGATCACTTCCTACGTTTATCCCCAGCAGCACAGACATTAAGGACAACATTGAATAAATGGGACCTCCTGAAACTGAGTAGCTTCTGTAAAGCAAAGGACACTGTCACTAAAACAAAAAGGCAACCCACTGACTGGGAGAAGATCTTCACCAACCCTGCAACAGACAAAGGTCTGATCTCCAAAATATATAAAGAACTCAAGAAACTAGACTTTAAAATGCTAATGAACCCAATAAAAAAATGGGGCACTGAACTGAACAGAGAATTCTCAACAGAAGAAATTCAAATGGCCAAAAGACACTTAAAGTCATGCTCAACCTCCTTAGCGATAAGGGAAATGCAAATTAAAACAACTTTGAGATACCATCTTACACCTGTCAGAATGGCTAAAATCAAAAACACCAATGATAGCCTTTGCTGGAGAGGTTGTGGAGAAAGGGGCACACTCATTCATTGCTGGTGGGAATGCAAACTTGTGCAACCACTTTGGAAATCAGTGTGGCGATTTCTCAGGAAATTTGGGATCAACCTACCCCAAGATCCAGTAATACCACTATTGGGAATATACCCAAGAGATGCCCCATCAAATGACAAAAGTATCTGTTCAACTATGTTCATAGCAGCATTGTTTGTAATAGCCAGAACCTGGAAACAACCTAGATGCCCTTCAATGGAGGAATGGATGAAGAAAGTGTGGAATATATACATATTAGAGTACTACTCAGCGGTAAAAAACAATGACTTCTCGAATTTTGCGTGCAAATGGATGGAAATAGAAAACACTATCCTGAGTGAGGTATCCCAGTCCCAAAAAGAGGAACATGGGATGTACTCACTCATAATCGGTTTCTAGCCATAAATAAAGGACATTGAGCTTATAATTTGTGATCCTAGAGAAGCTAAATAAGACAGTGAACCCAAAGAAAATCATATAGTCATCTGCCTGGAGAGGGGAAGTAGACAAGATTGCAGGGCAATAACTGGGAACTTGCGGGGGAGGTGGCAAGGGGCAAAGGGGAAATGGGATGAGAAACATGAGAAGGGGAGGATGGGAGGAGCTCGGGGGATTGGGATGGTTGGGATATAGGAAGGGAGGATATGGGAGCAGCGAAGTATATATCCTAACTAAGGGACCCATCTTAGGGTTGGAAAGAAACTTGACTCTATAGGGGTTCGCAGGTGTCCAGGGAGATGTCCCCAGCTGGTACCTTGGGCAACTGAGGAGAGGGAACCTGAAATGACCCTATCCTATACTGATAAATATCTTACATATCACCTTAGAACCTTCATCTGGCGATGGATCGAGGTAGAGACAGAGACTCAATTTGGAGCAACGGTCTGAGCTCTTAAGGTCCAAATGAGGAGCAGAAGGAGGGAGAACATGAGCAAGGAAATCAGGACCACGAGGGATGCACCCGCCCACTGTGACAGTGGAACTGATTTATTGTGAGCCCACCAAGGCCAGCTGGTCTGGGACTGAATAAGCATGGGTTGAAACTGGACTCTCTGAGCATGGCGGACAATGAAGGCTGATGAGAAGCCAAGGACAATGGCATTAGGTTTCGATCCTAATACATGATCTGGCTTTGTGGGTGCTTAGCCTGTTTAGATGCTCACCTTCCTGGACATAGATAGAAGACCTTCGTCTTCCCGCAGGGCAGAGAATTTGGACTGCTCTCCAGTATCGAGAGGGAGGGGGAATGGTGTGGGGGAAGGAGAAGAGGAGTGGGGATAGGGGGAGGGGACTGGGGGGAGGGGGCAATATTTGGGAGGAGGGGAGGGAAATGGGAAATGGGGAACAGGTGGAAATTTTAATAAAAAAAAGTTTAAAAAAAAAAAACCCAAACAGCAGCCAGAGATAACAGGAAGGACACATAGTCGTTCATAAAATCAGCAGGCAGTGGAAGCAGGCGCTGAGAGGAGAAAGGCCAGTCTGGACCTTGTCACAGCCGAAGAAGCAGCTCTCTGGGTGGGCGGGCCGGCTGGCCGGCCGGAGCTTGTCTCTGCTCCAAGCCTGCGTGTATCATCTCAGGGCAGACAGACACCTGTCTTGTCCCAGCTTGAGAAGTATAATAGCAGGTCTCACCCTGCGCCTGATCCGACAGGCTGCCCTGATAGAGCCGGAGGCCAGCTCGGGGAGGAGGCACGACACACAGTGGTACAGCTGCTAGGTGGACGAGAAACGTCGGTCTTGAAAGATTTTGCCCAGGGTTTTAATCAGAAAAACCTGGCCTTGAAATGGTTCCTCGGGCAGCAGGAAGGAAAGGGACCACGCTGAGTAGTTAGTTAGTGAACCCCCTTGGGAACTGAGAGAAGATTCCTTCCCAACTCCCAACTCAACCGTAGTGTTCAACTTTACCCCAGGTTCGCAGGTCACAAATTCCAGAGTCAAGGTGGGTGTAAGTCACCCACAGGCCAGCCATGGCCCTCAAGGTCCAGGTTGGTGGGAAGAAACCCATGGGTCTGGCCAGCAGTTTGTGGCACCGTGGGCTGGTGAGCATCTATGTAGTGGAGAAACGGAAAAGGGACAGGAGCAGAATGGTTCGCGTGCTGTGCAAAGAGCAGAACAGAAGAAATGAGGGCAGTGAGCAGGAGGCTGGGGTGGGAGGTCTTCTTGTCACCTAGGGTCATGTTGATGTCCATGCCTGGCTGCTGTCAAGGACCATCTCTGGGTCTGTGGCTCCACAGTAGCCAGGGTCTGTGTTGGAGTCCATGGCTCACGTTGCCATGAGATCTGTGCAGATTCCCAGGGTCTGAGCCACCACCTGGGGCTGTGTTGGTGTGCGGGAGTCATGCGTCCCTGGGGCCATGCCAGTCTGGGTGGCCTGGGCCGCCATCTGGAGCCATAGGGACATCTAAGCCTGGGCTGTTGCTGAGGGCCATGTCCTAGGATTCCACCCAGAGCCAGGGTGTTGTCCAGGCCCAGGTTGCTACTGAGGGTCATGTCTGGGTCCGTAGTCTTGCGACATCTGGGGTTTGTGCTGATGTCTGTCACCTGTGTAGCCTCGGGAGGTCAAGAGAGCCATGCATGATGTAATTAGAGGGCCAGGCTGAACCGGCCATGCCCTTTGCTGACTATAGGATAACTGGCTCTGCCCCCTGCTGGATGCTGCAGCAAGAGAGCTGACCCTGACCCTCAGGGGAGACTAGACCCCTGCTCTCAGGAGAGAGGGAAGGACATAGGGAAACTGACTCTGTCCCTCATCCGAGGAGGGTGGCCCTCATGTGTGGATCGCCCAGGCCCACAACGGGGCTGGCCCACCGTAATGTCTACCCCATCTATGACCTGCTGGAGCTCGTGAAGGGACTGGTCCTGTGGAATGATAACCACGGGATCCCCATGGGATATCCGAGAGGAATTTCACGAGGGTCCAGTGATGATGGTGCGTCAGAAACCAGAGGCCTTGAACCAGATCAGTGATTCATTGCAACAGACATTTGCAAGTAGAGTCAATTGGACAAAGGGTCTACCGTGTGACACACTGCAGCTCCCAGTGCCTACAGGTCAGAGGAAGAGATGGTGAAGAGATGGGGGAAATGGAGGAGCCAAGAGGTTTTTTGCTTGTTCGTTTGTTTTGCTTTTTGTTTGTTTGCTTGTTTTGCTTTGCTTTTTAAATTTTTCTTTGGGGGGCACGGCAGCGGTGAGGGGAGGATATGGAGGGACTCGGAGGTGAGTGGAATTGGGGTACATGATGTGTAATTCCCCAAAACTCAAAAGAACAAAACGTAACAAATTCCAGTGCTCCTAAGCTATCCTCAACTAGTGATGTCCCAGACCCGCTAAGTCTGTGTCTGAACTTCGGTAAAAACAAGCCTATCAAGAGAGATCTGTACTAGCAGGCCCCGCCCAACCCGCCAAAGGGAGAGACTTGGCGGGTGATAAGGCTTTCTATGTTAGGAAACACAACTGCTTTCTATCTGCAGAGCCTGGGCACGTGAACAGTGCGGCCTCTGAGCGAGGAAGAGTGAGGGGTTCGGGGACTGCTTTGGAGCGCTTCCTCCTCAGAGGCCCTAGGGCACAGAGAAGGGGTAGCCTCAGCTCTGGGTCAGCACATAACCAATCTGACTGTTCTACAATGTGGCTCTGAGGCCACTGTGGAAGGCAGATGTATACATGGGGGGTGGGGTGCAGCCCTTCCCCAAAAAAACTGTCCAAGGAGTTAGGCTCCAATCCCTCTACTTCCTTCCTCTGAAAGGAAGAGCCCTTGCATTAGCTATGCGTCCTTCACAGCTCCTCATCCACAAAGTCATGGCAGCAAACCAACCACACAGACTATAATGAAGTAACTTCATTATAATGAAATGTTCACACACCAAAAGGACACGACGCAGAGCGGTTGTCCCTCTTCCCAGCAGAGATTCATGGATTTTCACGTGTCCCTCACCCCTTGTATATTTTGTTTTGTGTCATCAGTGCCAACTTTCCCTAAATTCTAAATATAACTTTCTCAATGCCAATTACGTATCAGCTCCTACAGTCTCATTTCTGGCCCTCAGTTTTGAGAAATACGTTTTTGTTTGTTTGTTTGTTTGTTTGTTTTGATTTTCGAGACAGGGTTTCTCCGTAGCTTTTTTGTTCCTGTCCTGGAACTAGCTCTTCTAGACCAGGCTGGCCTTGAACTCACAGAGATCCACCTGCCTCTGCCTCCCAAGTGCTGGGATTAAAGGCGTGCGCCACCACCGCCCAGCTGAGAAGTACGTATTTTGCTATTTGCTTATTCTTGTGTTTTGAGACAGGATCTCGTTATACAGCCTGGTCTGTCCTCAAATTCATCCTCCTGCTCGGCAGCCTCTTGAACACACACACCGTCATACCCGGCCTCTTGAATGCTGCTGTCGTGGCACGCACCGTCATACCCAGGCCTGCAGTATATCAAGCACTCATGCAGTATTTACTAAATACGCAGCTCATTTTTAAGACCTTGGCGGATCTGTTTCTAAAGATACCGACTTCTTTCATAATCACCAAATGCTTCTAACGGTTTCTACTTGCTGCTAATTTCACAAAGAAAAACATGCCTGCTAACCTTTATTTCTGCTTCTCAATACAGTAGGTCGTATCTCGGGGGGGGGGGGTAGTTCAATCGTACTCTGCGGGTCTCTGAAGCAAATATATTATCTTCCTATAAGAAGCAGTCCTCAGCTCAGCTCCTCACCACACGCTCCAAGACTGGAGCGATGTTAAGAGTCAAAGCCAAATTGCTGTGCTAGCAAATTATAAATGTGCACGCCCTTCCCCGACCTTTTCAACTTAGACACAATGATAAGTAAGTACCCCAGTCAGGCTGGAGGGGGTAGCCCAAGGAAAGGGAGTCAGAATCAGCAGCTTCCAAAACCAAACATTTTAAGTCAAAATCTCCTCAAGGGTCCCAGGCCATTGCGGCACAATGCAGTGTGATTCTAGGACAATCTAAAAATCAATAATGAGTGGGCAGCCAGTACAGCACCTATGAAAATAGCCAACCAATGGTCTTCTCCTTCGAGAATCTGGCAGCCACCACCCTCTGCAGCACCAGCAAGAGAGCTCTAGAAACCAAAACAATATCCAGGGGCTGAGAAACAGTGAGACAAAGCGGCAGAAACATGGGCGTCTCCCTCTCCAGTCTTGGAGTACCTCTGTAAGACACGTCCCCACAAGGCCTGTCACTCAGCATCTCCCTCGCCATGGCTCTATTAACTAATGACAGGGAGGAGGAACAGCTCTTATAAGCCTACACACCATCTAATAACTGCCCACCAGACGCATCTGCTCAACCCCCAGCCCACAGTGTGGGAAGCAAAGCAGGAGGCTAGATGTGGGACCAACCCGGAAGCAGGGTAGGTGGAGAGAGATGCAGAAGTGCTAATTACTGGGGACTATTGCCAAGCGTTCAAGATGCCGTTGAGTCCTTGGCCTTCTAAAGGAAAGAGCACAGTAGAGGACGGCCCTATGGAGTTCCCTCACCAGCACCTCTTCCTGGAGCCTTGGAGCTGGGTCCCTTTTCCAAAGTCCCAAGAGACACCAACGACTTAGAACTCTGCCTCACATTCCTCTTCAGTCTCCATTACGGTGAGAGAGAACACTGGCTTGCATTTGCTTGGCAATAGTTTACAAACAATGTTCTTGCGGATCAGGCTGCTTCTGATCAGATAGCACAAGCAGCTGGTGGGTACCTAGCAACAGGAATTCCTGAAGGAGGAAACAAAGACATGCCACCCCCACAGAGGCAATGGGCGTGGAGGCAGTGTGCCTTTAGCCTAGGACCAGCTCAGGAGGGGACTACTTCAGGACAGGCAGGGGTTCCCGAACCGCTCTGCCAAGGGAGAGCACTTGGCTCCTTTGATTCTTTCTCTGAGTGTTGTGGAATAATTTTTTGTACTCTGTAAAGATGTGTCATCCTGACTGATTTAATAAAAAGCTGAATGGCCAATAGCTCGTCAGAATTTTCAGGCACACAGAACGCTGGGAAGAAGGGGGGAAGTCACCAGCCAGATGGAGAGGAAGGAGGATGGATCGTATAGAATAAAGGTAACTGAGCCACATAAAAGAACATAGATGAAAAGATATGGGTTAATTAAAGTTATAAGAACCACTTAGGAACAAGCCTAAGCTATATCGGCCTTAATTAATAAGAAGATTCCATGTCATTATTGGGGAGCTGACAGTCCCCAGCACACATAAATATCTGTTTACATCAGAGTCTAGCATCTCAGACACGTCCCAACGTCTAATAAACGATGCCCCACATGTCTGTCTGCTTCCCTCCTGGATCCTAGCTTCGTAACAACTGGCTGCCAGAGGCGCTACCTAGTGAAGTACAAAGTCCCCACTGACGAATGACTCCCTGTTGATAGCCTGGGCGGTACCCACAGTGCCTACCAGCTTCCTCTGTCTCCTCCTCACAGAACAGGAAAACTTCTTTCCCACCCAGGCCACAGCTGATGCACTTTGAAGCGAAACCTGACATGAACTCCCCGGCTCATGTGTTCATGTGTGCCTTGTGTGGTTGTCATGACACCCTACAGAGTTGCACAATGTCCCTACTCCCTAGGCAGACCCAGCCTGCAGCTCCTTAAAAGGCGAAATGCTATTAAAACTTGAAGCAATGGATGGGAGACTCACACCTCAGCCAATGCGTTGCCTGTCACCTTTGGACAAGCATCGGATTTCTACATCCCCTCTTGTCCTTAGGGAGCAGGGGTTAAAACAAAACCTCCAAAGATCAGACCTGGTCAGTGGAGAATTACAGAGTCCTGCCAATCCACGAGGCAGAAAATGAGTTTCTTGTATAGCAGGCAGCCTGAAACGTCTTCTAAATAAAGAGATGAGAGCAGCCGAGATGCGGCTCGGGGCCCTTCGGGAGCACGTTCTAGAACGCCCGCCGACGGGACTGCTGGTTGGTCCTGCGGGCACCACCTTCTGCCTTCCATTTGCTGTGTCACTCTCCGTCTTCACAGGCCGTCCACCGCGTGCAGAAGACTGCACTAGAGCTGGCCTGAGAAATCATTTCTATTTTGTAGGTGATAAAATTAAAACAAAGCGAAGTGGCACAGGCATGTCACTCAGAAGGCAGATGGTGGTCACGAGGCAGGAACCCTGGCCCTAGCTGCTGGCTCCTGACCACTCTCTCCCGCTTCCTCTGGGGTCTCAGCCACCACTCCCTTTCCCCCTCTTCCCTGAATGAAATCGTGGGACATCTGAGAGGAGACAGGATTCAGTGTGCACCCAAGTCCTGGCCCTGCCTTGGCTCAGCGAGGACTTGAGGGATGAAGTATTTATATGGAGGCAGACCTCGCATTTCAGATCAAATGTCTGCTCCTTCCCGAATTACCTCACAGTAAAATAGACTAATGTTAGTGTCTGCTGCTTGCTCCCTGGTCGCCCCAAGTCACTGGAGGTCACTCTAGCATGCATGCGAGCTACCCCACCACTGAGTCAAAAGCAACTAAGGGGGATTTATATATAGCCCAAGAAGCTAGAGATGCCGCCCTTAGCCGCATAGCTCCCGTGCTCATCCGAGGGCCCTGGCCCACTTCTGTTTATGTTGCTGTGAGAAAACCAAAAGTGTGGGGGGGGGGGGCAATGGCGGCGCACGCTTTTAATCCCAGCACTCAGGAGGCAGAGGCGGACAGAACTCTGTGAGTTCGAGGACAGCTTGGTCTACAAGAGCTAGCTCCAGGACAGGCTCCGAAGCTACAGAGAAACCCTGTCTAGAAAAACAAAAACAAACAAACAAACAAACAAAAAAGTAACTTATAGAAGAAAGGGGTTTTATTTGTTTGGCTTTAGTTTATAGGTTACAGTCCATCATGAAGGAAGGCCAAGGCAGGAACCCTGGAGACATACCACTTACTTGCTTGTTCCTGTGGGTTGCTCAGCCTGCTTCTTAGGCAACCCGGGACCACCTGCCTGGGCTGGCACCTCACACCGTGGGCTGACTCCTCACACCGTGGGCTGGCCCCTCACACCGTGGGCTGGCCCCTCACATCGTGGACTGGCCCCTCACACCGTGGGCTGGCACCTCACACCATGGACTGACCCTTCTCACATCAGCCGTTCATCAGGAACATGCCCCACAGGCCACTCTTCCCAGGTGACAAAACTAAGCAGCATAGTCCCATGGGACTCCTCATGAGGATCACTTCGTGGGTAGAAGCCAACTTCCTGTGTACAAGACAGGAAATGTGAGAGCAGGGAGTTCTCAGAGGGTGGGCGGGGGACAAGTGCTCCCATGGCTGCCCCAAGGACTTCTGTTCTACTCTATTCAGAGACAGGGTTGGCCCCCTTTAGCTACTGATGGGTTCTCCACATGTCTCGTCTTTTTCAGCTCATTAGCTTGTCATGTATCATGGAATATTTGTTTAACTCTATAAAGATGTGTTGCTGTTGCCGGGCGGTGGTGGCGCACGCCTTTAACCCCAGCACTTGGGAGGCAGAGGCAGGTGTGTAGTAGGAGCTGCGGGCTGTGTTCCTGCCGCCCCAGCTCCTGGTCGCCTGGCTAGCTTATGCCCCAAAATAACAACACACAAACTGTATTCTTTTAAACACTGCTTGGCCCATTAGCTCTAGCCCTTACTGGCTAATTCTCATATCCCGATCAACCCATCTCTAATAATCTGTGTAGCACCAGTCTTACCAGAAAAGATTCAGCATGTCTGACCTGGCGGCTGGCTGCGTCAGGTCTGCCCCTGAGAGGAGCTGCCCTGCATCTGAGCTCACTTCCTCTTCCTCCCAGCATTCTGTTCTGTTTACTCCACCCACCTATGTTCTAACCTATGAGGGCCAAGCAGTTTTTTTATTAATTAACCAATGACCTTCCTCCATCACAGGTGGATCTCTGTGAGTTCGAGACCAGCCTGGTCTACAAGAGCTAGTTCCAGGACAGGCTCCAAAACCACAGAGAAACCCTGTCTCAGAAAAAAAGAAAAAAGAAAAAAAAAAAAAGATGTGTTGCTGTTTTACCTTGCCTGTCTAAGGCACCTGATTGGTCTAATAAACAAAACAGCTCAATGGCCAATAGCGAGGGAGGAAGTATAGACAGAAATTCCGGGTAGGGAGAGTAAGTAGCAGGAGGAATTTGGGCTCAGGGAAAGAAGAAAAGAGACACCAGGAGCCATCTAGCCAGACCCACAGGAAGCAGGGAAGTAGAACACACAGAATGAAAGGAAGGTTAACAGCCTTGAGGCAAAACATAGATGAGTAGAAACAGGTTAAATTAAGAGACCTAGTGGGGCAAGTCTAAGCTAAAGTCGAGCATTCATAATTAATAAGTCTCCATGTCTTTATTTGGGAGCTGGTTGGTCGCCCAACGAAAATCCCAACTACGGACATGAGTGTCTTCAGTTCACCTGTCTTTTATATTCCAGGAGATCCTGGATCTGCTGCTATACAGAATAATACTGAGGAGGACTGTGATAACATATAAAAAATATGTTTGTCATTGGCACTGGGGCTTGAACTGTGGGCCTCGTTAGACAAGCACTCTGTTCCTGAGCTATATCATCCACCCCTTTAAAACCATCTTTTATTTTGAGACAAAGTTTCAATAAGTTAAGTAGGCTAACCTTGAATTAGATTTGCAGTCTGGACTGGCCTGTAATTTGTAATCTTCATATCTCAGCCTTTATCAGCAGGCCTGGCTTTTGAAATGTTTGCTGTAATAATACATGATAATTATATAATTCATCAGTATACTGCTGATTAGACTTATTTACTTGTGTGTGAGTATGTGTGTGTGCACGTATGTGTATATGTGTGAGTGCACGCATGTGTTTGTGCATGCATGTGTATGTGTGAGTGCATGCATGTGTGTGTTAAGTATGTGTTAGTGTGTGTGTGCATGCATGTGTATATGAGTGCATGCATGTGTATGATATGTGTGAGTATGTGTTATGTGTGAGTGTATGTTGTCTGATTGTGTGTGTGCATGCATGTGTGCGTGTATGCATTGTGTGTGTATTTGTGTGTGTGTGTGCATGCACGCACACACACAGAGATGCTTGCAGAGGTCAGAAGAGGACGTTGGTCCTCTCCAGTGCTAGAGTGACAGCTGATTGTGAGTCACATGACACGGGTGCTGAGAATCCAGTCAGAGTCCTCTGGAAGAGCAGCAGGTGCTTGTCACCACTGCGCCATTTCTGTGGCACCCAGTGCTGGCCATTCTTCATTCAACCCACGTCTATGCAGGCTCAGTTCCCACGAGGCTGACCCTTAAGAAATACACCACCCAGAGCTTCCTGTTAGCTGCCACTTGGTCAAGGGGAAGGGCCCAGCAGGGAAAGTGGGGGAGCACTTCTCCCAAGCCCCTCTCTGCTTTGGTGGCCTGTTCCTGACAGGAGCCCACAGCCATGTGTCCTGGAGTGACCACAGCCGCCATGGAGTCTCAGCGCAATAGCCCCGGTTCAGCGTCTCTTTCCCTCTCTGTCCTTTCAACCTAGGAAGGTAATAACTTCCCACGGATGAGTCTCTGGGCACCTCAACATTCCTTATTTGTTCCTTTAACACTAACTGTCTACATACATTTACAACCATCCCTTTATTAACTTTCTAAGCATTGAGATAAATTCTGGTTTCCTGTCTGGCCCCTAGCTGACAAGTCCACATGTCTGGGACCTCCAGCTGCTGGTCATTCTGCTGCCCTTTCCTTTCTTGGTAATGGAAACATGTTTATATCCAAATGGCTGAAAAGGTCAACCCCACCCTCAGTCATTACTAGGAGCTTAGACCAAAGTGTCCAATGCTTTCAAATTCCAGGCAAAAGGAGCTTGCCCTTCCTTCCCCCACCCTCCTGGACGCAGAGGCCTAGAACATTCTTATAAAGGAACTCAGCGTGGGCTGCCAGTAATCTGACATCAGGATGGAAGAGCACAGAGAAACCTCTGAGGCTCCACATTTTCTGGAATGTAACGATTCTGCTGATCCCCTGCATTTAGCAATAGCTATTCCAATTTCGAGGCACTTAAATCACTTCTTTGTTCTTTTGGCTGTGTAACTAGGGCACCATTGAGAGTCTGGGGGAGAGTTGCTTAGTGTGTGTGTGTGTGTGTGTGTGTGTGTGTGTGTGCGTGTGTGTTGTCTTTGCCTTATTTTGGACAAGACAAACCCACTTACTTGAAAGAACGACAAGACTCTTAGGAATTTTCTCAGGCAGTAGTCTCCAGATGACTCTTCCTCAAAATGGTGCTGCTTTTGCCTTCAATTTTTGATATTAAAAAAATGGCTCCTCTCACAACAGGAGAGGAATCTTATGTGGGAGCTTCAGGCCCCCCATTTTCACCCTCCAACTCCCTGGTCACTGTAACCTTCTCTGCGACATCACTCAGCAGTGGCTTCCGTGACCTCATCCCATGTTTATTTATGAAGGCCTGGCACGGACCAGAGGAAAGAACAGTAACCAAACCCTGTCTCAGCTTTTCGAGACCTCAGGGCAAATAAACAGACCTTTGGATTCAGATGCTCTGGAGAGTTGTGGAGGAGGGATGGGTAGGGTGGGGAGGGGGTTGCTGGTGCTGATCCCTGACGCTCCTGATGAAGAGCAGTCTAGGGCAGGATAAGGTTCACACCTAGTCTAGGGCCAGGATCAGGTTCACACCTAGTCTAGGCCAGGATCAGGTTCATACCTAGCCTAGGGCAGGGACCAGGTTCGCACCTAGCCTAGGGCAAGGGCCAGGTTCACACCTAGTCTAGGGCCAGGATCAGGTTCACATGTAGCCTAGAGCAGGGGCCAGGATCAGGTTCACCCTTAGTCTGGGGCAGGGACCAGGTTCACACCTAGCCTAGGGCAGGGATCAGGTTCACACCTAGCCTAGGCCAGGGATCAGGTTCATACCTAGTCTAGGCCAGGGCCAGGCTCACACCTAGTCTATGGCCAGGATCAGGTTTACACCTAGCCTAGGGCAGGGGCCAGGTTCACACCTAGTCTAGGGCAGGGACCAGGTTCACACCTAGTCTAGGGCAGGGACCAGGTTCACACCTAGTCTACTTGCCACACCTAGGAGGAAATGTGCTTCCTAGAGGAGTGTCCATGCCTGAGCTGCTTCACAGACAAGCACAGCTCTGCTCTCGGATGCCCAAGTCTGCTTTCTCACCAGCCTTGTCTCTCCAGCTTCTTCCTCGGTGGTATATTTACTCCGTGACTCATTTATCATGGTCTGTCCTTACTGAGTGAAACCAGCAGCACAGAACAGAAAAGACCAGACCTCCCTGAGCGTGAGCATCTTTCAAGGGCAATGTGTGCTCAGTCTCATCCAGAAAGCAGGAGAGTGGGGGCGGGGGGAGAACAGAAGTCTAAGGAAATAGCAGCATTCTAGATCAACGAGAGGAAAGAGCCGGGATGTTACTTTGTGGCAGAGCTCCTGTCTAGCATCCCAAGGTCCTGGTTCTGTCCCCGGAACTGCAAAGGAAAAGGGACACCAAGGATGACAGAATGAAGCCAGCTGGACAGGAAGGCTCCCCCAACATTTTCAAGTCGGTGTGAGTCCAATCCTCATTTGCTTCTGCTTACCTCCCTGACGAGCCTTCAGTCTTCAGGCAAACTCAGGGCAGGTAAACAGAACTGCCTTCCAGTGCCCTAGAGACCCTAGTGCCATCCAGTGCCTCAGATTATACCACAGCTAACCCCATATCGTGCATGTGGTGGGGAGAGGAGGTTCTCAAACTCTGGGGTAGAAAGGGTGACAGAGATCTCTTGCTTAGCTGTTGTCCTGCCCAGTACCACAGCGTTCAGCCCCAAAGAAACACACAAAGGCCTACATTAATTATAAACTGGTTGGCCTAGTAACTCAGGCTTCTTATTAACTAATTCTTCCATCTTAAATTGGCCCATTATTCTTTCTGTGTTAGCCATGTGGCTTAGTACCTTTATCAGTGAGGCTCTCTCATCTCGCTTCCTCTGTGTCTGGGTGACAGCTGTAGACTGGCCCTTTCCTCTTCCCAGAATTCTCCTGTTCTTGTTGTCCCGCCTATACTTCCTGCCTGGCTACTGGCCAATCAGCGTTTTATTAAAACACAATTGACAGGGTACAAGCCATTGTCCCACAGCATTTGCCTTCCCATTTTAGAGAGCTGACGAAGGAATGAGATTCAATCCATGACTTGCAAACTAGAGTCTGCGCCAACCCGGTCCAGTGTCTGCAGGCTGTACCTATTGCTGTGAGAATTCACCAGGGAGGTGTTTTCGGAGGAATACGTGGCCACTATAAGAATATTGTTTGTTAATCCCAGCACTCGGGAGGCAGAGGCAGGTGGATCTCTGTGAGTTCGAGTCCAGCCTGGTCTACAAGAGCTAGTTCCAGGACAGGAACCAAAAAGCTACAGAGAAACCCTGTCTCGAAAATCCAAAAAAAAAAAAAAAAAAAAAAAAAAAAAAGAATATTGTTTGTGTTTAAAACTCCAAGGGGCAGAGAACTAGGCTTCACAGTTTGCCATGTAGGCTGGCTATCATGAAGCTTTTAGTTGCCTAATCCAAAGGAAGGAAGCCAGGAAGATAGTTAATTCTGTTTTTTCTTCTTCCTGGGGTGGTAAAAGGCTGGATGGGAATGAGAAGGTAGAATGATTCTTGGATGAGTAAAGGGTTAAAACAGTCTCAAAGGGAAAAAACCACCTCGTAAACATCACATCTAACTGCAGATTGGTAGAGTTTATATATATTGAAAAAAATTACACAAGTGTTCAAAAACCATTTGACAAGCTCTAGAGCACTGATGGTCAGGTGGTAGAGAGACGGGCATTTAGTAGACCAGATGCCGCTAAGTCTGCTACAGACCACAAAGCCCACACAGCAGAGAATTGTCTGGCCAACTGTCAGTCACAGCGAGGCTGAGGAATCTTAATTTACAAACAGTTCCACATTCTTCCAAATCCATTCTTTCTCCAGGAAACATTGCACACGGTTCTCTCTCTTCTTTCAAACACTCGGCTGGCTTGGAGAAGTTGTGAGCGGCTCAACTGACAAGTTCACTGTCTTGTTCATTGTGGAAGCAGAGGTTCAGAAAGGAGCCAAGTAAAATTCCACCTGCGGGGGTGGGGGGGTGAGGGGTGGGGGAGTAGCAAGCTTGCGGTTGGTTCACAGGCTCCTTCTGAAACCTTGCGCTGTTTGGGGGTCCATTTCCTACATAATCAGCTAGACATGCGTCCTAGTCAGGGCTTCTATTGCTGCAATGAAACACCACGACCAAAGCGACTTTGGGAGGAAAGGGCTGGTGTGGCTCACACTTCCACATCACTGTTCATCAGTGAAGGAAGTCAGGACAGGAACTCAAACAGGGCAGGAACCTGGAGGCAGGAGCTGATTCGGGGACCATAGAAGGGCACTGCTTACTGGCTTGCTCCCCATGGCTTGCTCAGCCTGCTTTCTTATGGAACCTAAGACCACTAGGCCAGGTGGCCCCACCCACAGTTGAACTAGGCCCTCCCACATCAATCACTAATTAAGAAAATGCCCCAGAAGCCCACAGCCCCGTCTAAACGAGGCATTTTCTCCTTAAGCTCCCTCTTCTCCAGGGGCTGTAGTCTGTGCCAACTGTCTAGCCAGCACACAAGTGGGAGCTGTCAGAGCTACAGTTGTGACTTGACTTTTGCCTCCATTCAAATAGTACAAGCAATAAAGTCGGCCAAAGCAGGAGCCTATGGCAGTGCTGGAGAGTGTGGGGCAGCATCATAGGAACCAGGAGTCAGTGCCAGTGTGGCCCGTGAAGCGCCTTAGAAATCAAAGTCCTGAGAGTTGGCACTACTCACCCCGTTCCCAACCTTGAGCCACTCAGCAGGTAAAGGACCTCACCTTTCCCTTCTGGGACCAGGCTTCTGCTGAGTCCTCTCGAGCCCAAATAGGGACCTGTCTACAGAAGGAAAAATAAAAACTAACGCCACAATGTTGTCCTGAGACTTCTACAAGTACACTGTGGCATGGCATGTGTGCGTGCGCGTGCACACACCACACACATGAGTGCAGATGCGTGTGTACACACACACACACACACTTTCAAAAGAAAAAACTGCTAGAATGTTAAAATATTTACACATATGGCAACTGTGTTCTTCAAAGGACTGGCTTCCTAAGTATACCAGTCCTCAAGAATAGTCTTTACAGTGTCCAAGCTCCCAGCCAGGAAACCCATATTTAAAAATATGACGAAAAGGGCTGAAGTGATGGCTTGGCAGTTATGAGGACCTGGGTTCTATTCCCAGCACCAGCATGGCAGCTCACAGTCACCTACTTCTTTAGTATATGGTGCCCTCTTCTGGCCTCTTTGAGAACTGCAGGCACATAGCACACTGATACTTAGGTAGGCAAAATTTCACCCACATACATAGACTATTAAAAACTTTAAAATATTAGACTAACAAGAACAAGGCCTCATTTCTTCCCCCACAAAAATTCAAAAAGCCAGACTCAGTGGTTCACAATCATAATCAGTACAATGGCGGTTAAGGCAGGAAGAGTGGGTGAGGAGGAAGCCAACCTGAGTTGAGCTACAGTGTGAGACTCCGGCTGGACAAGACAACAAAATCTGAACTGCTGGTTTGCTGCCACCTAGCGAGTCAAACTTGTAATAAATTCTAGTAAGGCCTACTCCAAAAAAGGTCTTATGCTGGCCACTGTGCATCCCTCTCATGTGACTTTACAAGAGATTTCAACTACCTACAAGTCATATGGGATGTTGTGTTTGTTTTTAGTAGGTAATCGAGAAACAACTGTTGACTTAAATCACCTTGGATGCTACATGGTCTTGAGGCCTCCTCTTCCAGTACCCAGAAACCACTAGAATTACATGCCACAGGAGAGAAATGAGCTGGCTTTGTTTGAGTTCTTAAGAATAGCTACTTTTGCCGGGCGGTGGTGGCGCACGCCTTTAATCCCAGCACTTGGGAGGCAGAGGCAGGCGGATCTCTGTGAGTTCGAGACCAGCCTGGTCTACAAGAGCTAGTTCCAGGACAGGCTCCAAAACCACAGAGAAACCCTGTCTCGAAAAACCAAAAAAAAAAAAAAAAAAAAAAAAAAAAGAATAGCTACTTTTCAGAGAGTCTGGTTTGATCACATGCTCCATCAGTCCCAGTCCAGCTGGCCTTGGTGAGCTCCCATTAGATCAGCCCTGCCGTCTCAGTGGGTGGGCGCACCCCTTGTGGTCCTGACTTCCTTGATCATGTTCTCTCTCCTTCTGTTCCTCATTTGGACCTCAGGAGCTTAGTCCAGTGCCCACAGGACAGGGAACCCTGACTGCTCTTTGGACTGGAGAGGGAGGGGGACAGGAAGGGGGAGTGGGGGAAGGGGGAGGAAATGGGAGGAGGTGGAAATTTTTAATAAAATAAAATAAAGAGATGCAAAAAAATAAAAAAGTAATCAGTGAATTCAAAAAAAAAAAAAGAATAGCTACTTTTAGAGTGGTGATGTAACTCAGTTGATAGAGGGCTTGCTTAGCACTGAAACCTCAGTTTCATTCCCAGCCCTGGTGTACGGCTGGAATCAAAACACGTGGAGATGGAGGCCCCTCATTACAGTCCACCTGGGATAGCTGGTATGTCGGCACACACGGCTTCTTTATACACACTCAGTTGGTGAAGTATTAAAATGCTTACTTCTTAAACATGAGGACCTGAGTTCAATCCTCAGAACCCTATTAAAAGCCAGGGGTGTTGGCATGTGCTTATAATCCCAGTGCTGAGACAGGGGAATCCTAGGGACTAACTGGTCAGCCAGCCTAGCCTAATTAGGTGAGCCTCAGGCCACTGAGAGACTGTTTCAAAAAGCAAGGTGGACAACACCGAGAATGGCCTCCATGCACACAGACACACGTACATGCACTACCACGCGTAGGAACATATACACACATGCATCGACACACACATAGACAGGCATATTCACACAAGCACACAAAACTCCTTTTACAACTTTTCTTATTAAACCAATATCAGCCTTCACAGTCACCACCATCAGCAAGTTACTGTCTCAAATAAAAGCAGTTCATTCCTGGGCTAGTAAGGTAATTCACTGGCAGAGCACTCGGCAGGCACAAGGCCCTAGGTTTGGTGTGAGCATAAAAAATAAATCAGTTCATCTTTTAGCCCTTTGATTGTGCACCAGGACGTACTTCCATGTTCTTCTGAGTCAGAATGTCCATCTCTCAACAGCTCTGTCTCCACTCTATACATGCTCAAGGTTTGTACTGACTTTCTAACGTGATGCTTCAAAACTATAGGTGTTCTAGCAGCCAGGCAGAGAAGGCGATGCTGCAGTCCCTGCTTTTACCCTGGTTATACCTTTCACATTAGCAAAACCTAACATTACAGGCAAATAGACTAGGAGTTGGTGACTGATTTCAGCACATTTCCAGTCATATTTCTTCAAAAAGACTATTTCAATGATATTAAAAGTTCATTTATAAGCCGGGCGGTGGTGGCACACGCCTTTAATCCCAGCACTTGGGAGGCAGAGGCAGGCGGATCTCTGTGAGTTCAAGACCAGCCTGGTCTACAGAGCTAGTTCCAGGACAGGCTCCAAAAACCACAGAGAACCCTGTCTCGAAAAACAAAACAAAACAAACAAACAAACAAAAAAAAGTTCATTTGTAGGCTGGACAGATGGCTCAGCAATTCCCACTCTTCCAGGGGTCTAGAGTTCTATTCTCAGATCCCAAGTGCCTGCAATTCAAACTCCAGGAGATCTGATGCCCTCTTCTGACCCTTCTGATCTCCTTGGGCACCTACATTCATTTGACATATATTCCCACAGACAGATAGATGCTGCTATGAATTATAAAGTAATTAATCACCCTCATGTCATAAGGTCAACCCACCAGAGTCAAGAAACCTGTATGGAGGAATAAACTAAAATGTAAGGGTTTTTTTATATTTATTTATTTATTATGTATACAATATTCTGTCTGTGTGTATGCCTGCAGGCCAGAAGAGGGCACCAGACCCCATTACAGATGGTAGTGAGCCACCATGTGGTTGCAGGGAATTGAACTCCCCGGGACCTTTGGAAGAGCAGGCAATGCTCTTAACCTCTGAGCCATCTCTCCAGCCCTAAAATGTAAGGTTTTGTAAACGAAGACTGCTTGTTCATTTCTCGACCGCACAGACACGAATAATCACACAGAAACTATATTAATTACAACACTGTTTGGCTAATAGCATATATATATGTATATGTATATATGTATATATATATATATATATATACTAACTTTTACATCTTAAATTAACCCATTTCTATTAATTTGTGAATCACCATGAGGCTGTGGCCTACTGGTACGGTTCTGGCTGGTGGCTGGCATCTTTCTCCTTTGGCAGCTACATGGTATCTCCTTGACCCTGCCTACTTTCTCTCTATATCTGTTTGGATTTCCCTCCTGACTTTACTCTATTAAGTCATTGACTGGGAAAGAGCTTCTTTAATAACCAATGATAATAAAACATATTCATGGCATACAGAGGGGAATCCCACATCAGCGAGGCAAGTTGGAATTATTGCCTTGTGAATAACGTCGCTGTTTCTTGCTGTAGATTTCTCTGTAGCTTATGCCCTTCTGTTACAAATTTGGGATTTATCTCCCACAGTTCGGCACTAATTGATTATTTATTGGGTACAATTTCTCCTATGCATTTGGAGTTTACGGATTACCTCCCCTAGCTATGTGTGAAAACAGTTACACAGTCAAGAAACCTACTTCCCTCTGTGAGGTCTCTGTTCCTGTCTTCAGTGTCAACATAGAGATCTGCCTTTCTGCAGTTATCTTTATTGGAAGGCATTTGGTCGGGTGTTAAAAGGATTTCATTTAAGACATTCCCTGATATCCAAGGACAGAATTGTTACATGCCTAAAGCTGTTGATTCATAGCTGCTCAGACAGAAAAAAATAGCAAGTCTTGGGTTTACCTCACTTATAGATAAGAAAAGTGATAACCTAAAACTAACTTTGCATTGAAAGGTTCCTAATTCTTCACGTTCATTTTCACTTCAGTTTTCTGATGACTTTAGTTCATGAGATTTATTGCTTGTGTTTTACTCTCAGAGATAAGCAGGAAAAATAATTAACTGTCTACCCACAGCCTGGAGGAAGACAAACCTCCACTGGCCCCTCTGATAGGCATCAAGCTTATCTGATAATTTAGAGGCTTGGGTCTCCTCTTTGTTTAACCTCTTAAGAGCAATAGGTGTAAACTTCAGACCTAAAAGGCCCTCAGAGCTCACTACAATTGGAAGAATGTACTAATGGATCAAGGGCCATAAACTTCACTTGTCTGTTTACATAGGTTGCCTGGTTACTCTCTAGGCCTGCAAGATCTTGTGGGTCTTTATAGCTGGGTAAGAACAAAGAGAGTTAACAGAAGCAGGGACAGAAGCTGGAGCAGAAGTTGGAGCAGAAGCGTCCCAGAAATGATCAAAAATAGGAAAATGAAGGAGGAAGAGGAGGAGAAGAAAAATGTAGCAGAGAATTGGAATTGCAGTTAGAATTGAGACAGGGAGTTGGAGCTAGGAAATTATAGACAGGACAGAAAGAGACGCAGATAGAAAGGACATGTCAATACAGAGTTTCTTTGTAGCTTTGGAGCCTGTCCTGGAACTCACTCTGTAGACCAGGTTGTCCTCGAACCCATGGAGATCCGCCTGCCTCTGCCTCCTGAGTGCTGGGATTAAAGGCATGTCCAGCTCATTAGTAGATTTCCTAACCCTCAGATTTTAGTCCTTTTGCTTATTGTGGCATCTTTTATTAAACCCTGAGAGAAGACTTTAGAAGCTGGCCCTTTAAAGTTTTCAATAATATGCACACATAAAAATAAACTTTTTTCATTTATAAGATTTTCACTTTATGAACAATCTTTCAGGGATAACAACTCATATAAAGAAATAACCGTAGCCCTACTGATGTGTAGTTTAATCTGTGTGTCGCCTGGGTTTAGGATGTGCCTGGGCTTTTGTACGGTATCCTGCTGCTGGTGATATGAACTCTCTCAATCCTGCGTGCAAACATCTACATTACCAACCATCACCACGTTCATCTGGAACCAGGATATACATCCAAGACAGTCGACAAAATATGGGAGCTATTGACACCTACAAATTACATTAAAACCTTCTCTTCCTTTCTCCAGGCAGTGGTAGCACAAGCCTTTAATCCCAGCACTTGGGAAGCAGAGGTAGGTGGATCTCTGTTAGAGGTCAGCCTGGTCTACAAAAGCTAGTTCCAGGACAGGCCCCAAAGCTACAGAGAAACCCTGTCTCAAAAAAAAAAAAAAAAGTTTTCTCCCTTTTTTCTCTTTTCCCACCCCATTCAGTGAACGTCTCGGCAAAGGGAGTAGCTAGTGGGGTGGTGCACGCCTTCAAGCCCAGCACTCATGAGACAGAGGGTGTCGAAGTTCTCTGAGTGTGAGACCAGCCTGGTCTACATAGCAAGTTCCAGGACAGGCAAGAAACAGAGAGAGAACCTTCTTATTAAAACACAGATAAATAGGAAAGGGAGGGGTACCATCAAGAATCAGAAAGACAGAAGTGGTAATCCCCAACGTCAGGACGAGAAGTGGTAATCCCCAACGTCAGGACGAGAAGTGGTAATCCCCAACGTCAGGACGAGGACACTGCCTCTGGACTACAACCTGAAGGCACTGAGCTCTCACTGCCGGTGCTTTCCTCCCTCAGTAGTGACCTCATGCCAGCGCAAGCTTTAGGGAAAACAAACTTTTTTCATTTTACATACCAATTCCAGTTCCCACTCCCTCCACCAACATCTGCCCCCCACACTCCCTATCCACTCCTCAGAGAGGGTAAGGCACATTGCTGCTGGGCAAAAGCATAGCATGCAGATTGTTTAAGCTAACTTATATAGGGACCGATCAAACCCACAATTCAAAACCCAGGCATCACCTTGTAAATGCCTGGCTTTTTAAGCAGCTTGACTAAACCATTTGCAAGCTCAGTCCCCTGGTGAAGGTTGATTTCTCACAATTGGCTCTGTGCTTTGCACATGGGGCTGAGGGTGTTGCTCAGAGGTAGCACACACTGGAGCATGTGCAAGGCCCTGGTTCCATCCCTATGTGAAGGCAAGTGTGAATATGTGAGACAAAAGACAAGTTCTGGGAGCAGAGATTCCTCATTACCCTTCTGGGCAGGCACAGCCAGAGCTGGAGAGTGACTGGGTTGACTCTGGACTGCTGTGACAGGCTGTCTGGGTATGTTAGAGTGAACAGAAATTCACAGGCTCACAGTTCCTGTCCCTGGAAGCCCTGGGACAATGCACCGGTGCCTCGTAAGGGCTTTGCTGCTGCACCAGAACAAAGTTGAAGGCATCCATGGAGCCCACTCCCACCAAGGGCTCTGAGAAGTCAGGACTACATATGTCAAATCTACTTTCCAGCTTTTGAGAGAGTAATATCAAGTCCATCATCCTGCTTGACCGACTGGAATCCACCTTAACTGTCCCTTTCAGTAAGTCCTGGTTCCCTTGTCTAAGTGAGACATGTCTTACTAACTTACACTAGTATCAGATCCCCACAGATACTTGGGCACACCAAGGAGAGACTGGCATGGATTCATAAGGCCGTGGGAGTACCAGTAGATGCTGGCAAAAAAGAAACAAGATGAGACACATCCATAAGTATACCTTTATTTTTTGTGTGTGTGTGTGTGGAGGTCAGAGGTTGACATGAGGTGAACTCAGTTATTCGCCACTTTATTATTTGTTCAGCTGGAGGTCTCTGCTGAACCTAGAGGCCACTGCTTTGGCTAGACTACGTAGTCAGCAAGCCCTGAGGACACTCCTGTCTCTGCTGCCCCAGGACTGCTATTACATGTGCTACTCCTGGTTTTTTATATGAGTGTTGAGGATCGAAAGTCAGGTTCTCATGCTTACACAGAAAGCACTTTACCAGCTGAGCCATGCCCCGTGTCCAGTACCGTGTGTGTGTGTGTGTGTGTGTGTGTGTGTAATGAATGCAGTTTTTACTAAAGAATACAACCAATTATAACTTATTAGTTATTGATAACTTTGTATGCCCAGTATTCACTGATTTAACTTTGCTAAGTGCTTTTTTCCTCAGGAGTGAATGAAGTTGATGAGTTGTGCATATTCTGTGCACAGGAGCAAGTTCAGTGCTCAGCAAGACTTCTAACGTACGTGTTAGCAACCTAACATGATTCTAGTCACCGGAAAAACAGTGGCTGGGGTAGCAGACAAGTGAGTCACTGTATGAAGGAAAACATTTAATTGAACTGGCTTACAGTTCAGAGGTTCAGTCCATTATCATCATGGTGGGATAAGGCAGCGTGCAGGCAGACACGGTGCTGGAGAGGGAGGTGAGAGCTCTACGTTTTGTGCAGGCAGCAGGAAGTGGTCTGAGACACTGGGCATAGCTTGAGCATATGTGAGACTGAAGCCTGCCCCCACAGTGACACTCTCTCACCATAAGGCCACATCTACTTCAACAAGGCCACACCTCCTCATAGTGTCATTCATTCCCTATGAGCTTTATGGGGGCCAGTTACATTCAAACTATCCCACAAACATAATAAATAGATTAATTAATTAAATGCTTTAAAAGTGATTAATGGTCATTTGTTAACCTGGTATTTAGGGGAAGTCCTAAATGCTAAGAAAATTATACTTACTTATGAGACTGTATATATACCTATCCCCAAACAACTTGAAAAGCAAAGAATAAGACATGCAAACAGATTTCACAGCCAAGCCATGAAGAATGACCAGGGGAGCACTGTACAGATACACACTGGGAAAACTTACGGGCTATTTATGCTATAATGGTAGCACACTTATAGAATGGAACAATGAGACTGAGCAACTGCAGCTATAAACAATACGGAAAAATCTCACAAAAAGTAAAATGCAAAAGCAAGTAGACCCAAAAAATTGAGTGCGTTATTTTGTTTATCTAAAATTCAAATGCAAAAAAATAAATTGTCCTCTGAATTCCATATGCATGATATGGCACACATTGCATGTGCATGCGCACATGCATGTATGCATGAACACAACAAAATAAATATAAAAAATATAACATTTTAAAAAAAATAAAATAAAATTCAAATGCAGGAAAAGGTCATTAATGGCAGGAGAAGTTGAGTAGCTTTGGGAGGAGGACAGGAGGCTGGAATATTCTGGAAAGGTTCTATCTCGTCATGTGGGGATTAGTTATACAGATGCGTTTGCTTTGTAAAAAAATTCTAAAATGTGTAATATAATTTTGTGAATGTAAGTAAGAATAAAGAGAATTCACAAGATTAACATCAAATATAAAAATTCTAGGTTTGCCTAAAATAGATTCAATCAGCAACTATACATTGAACATTGATTTTGTGCCCAGTACTATTTTTTATTTTGGTGATATAATGGAAAATGTTTGTGTCTGAATTATGTTTTTCCCAGATTTACATTCTGAAGTCTTAGCCCACAGCGCAACAAATGTGACCTTATTTGGAGACATAGTCAACTTCTAGTGGGTGAACTCTAACTCAATATGAGTGATGTAATACATATATATAATAAGATGTAATACCTATATATGTTTATTGTTGTATATTTGCATATTATATCATTTATTTTTTATATATTGCATGACGCACACGCACACACACGAGACAGCCTCACTCTGTAGCTGGCCTATGACTCACTGTGTAGCTTCGATTGCTGCAGCCTGTGGAGTGCCAGGATTACACACTTAAGCCGCCATGCTCAGATTTAGACACAGAAATCCGTAAGGAGAAGAGGATGTAGAGACACAGAGAAGATCCCTTAGGCCCTTCACAAGGAGTCAACTCTGTAAAACGTGATGGAGCACACTTTTAACCCCAGTACGCTGCAGGCAGAGGCAGGGACGTTGCAGGTTTAGACCAATCTCAGCTGTATACCATGTCGGGCGGTGGTGGCGCACGCCTTTAATCCCAGCACTCGGGAGGCAGAGGCAGGAGGATCTCTGTGAGTTCGAGACCAGCCTGGTCTACAAGAGCTAGTTCTAGGACAGGCTCCAAAACCACAGAGAAACCCTGTCTCAAAAAAAAAAAAAAAAAAAAAAAAAAAAAAGCCAGCTTGAGCTTACATAGTGAGACTCCATTTCAGAACCAGGGGTTGGGGACACAGATGTGCCACACGAACGGGAAGCTGCTCTGATTGGTTGAATGTCTACTCTACTTGACTGGTACCCATGCCATACTGATTCTTAAATATTTTGAATATTATATCTATCCATAGTAAAGAATTCTAAAATTCTGGGCTGGAGAGATGACTCAGCAGTTAAGCGCACTGGCTGCTCTTCCAGAGAACCTGGGTTTGATTCCCAGCACCCACATGGCAGCTCACAACTGTCTGTAACTCCTGTTCCCGGGAATCAGACTCCCTCATACAGACATGCACGCAGGCAAAACACCAACACAGATAATTTTAAGAAATAAAAATATCACTCCCAAAACAAGAATTCTAAAATTTCAAATACTTGGAATTATTTTAAAAAAATTATCTCTTGTCTTTTTGGGTGGGTTTTGCTTTGTTGTTATTCTATTTTGTTTGGCTTCTGAGACACTCTCACTATGCAGTCGAGGCTGATCTTGAACTCATCACCTTTTTGCTTCAGCCTCCTGAGAACTAGGATTTTAGCCATTCAACAATGTACACAGTACAAAATGATTTTTTTAAAAGATCCATTTTCCATGCCTAAGAGTACCCAAGGCAATCTGTCTGGTCTTCCCTTTAAGTAAAAACATGCCAAGATTCTAAACCTCAGTTGGAATCTGACCTTTTCCGTTTATAAAATGGCAAAGGTTATCATCCGTACGTGCATGTGTGTGTGTCCATGGATATACAGACAGACATCAAAGACTGGAGCCATCCTTGAATCAGAACAAACTTAGTCCAGTTCTTTCCCAGCACATTCAGTCTTCAAGTAATATCTCCTTTTCTTGTGGAGGCAAGCTTGCAGTATCTGACATTTAGAAAGTCAGTGCAAAGGGAGAGCTTTGCCCACACCTTCTTCAGTTCTAGGGATCAAATTAGATAAGGTCTTCAGCCGGGTGGCAGTGGCGCACGCCTTTAGTCCCAGCACTCGGGAGGCAGAGGCAGGCGGATCTCTGTGAGTTCGAGGCCAGCCTGGTCTACAAGAGCTAGTTCCAGGACAGGCTCCAAAGCTACAGAGAAACCCTGTCTCAAATTATGCTATCTTTAGGCAGAGCTATACTGTTGGATTTGCTCTAGATCTGCTATAAGAAGTGACCACATGGTAGGAAGGAAGCAATGGTTTCAAGATCAAACCTGAACATCATAATGGAAGTGTCATTTATTGCTGAGAGCATTATACTTAACATTTATTTATGTTAACTATGCTAAAACCAGTTTGCCCAGCCAATGCCTATAAAATGTTGTACAAGCGCTCTCAGCTGGATAAAACGTAGAACTACCAAAAAACATGTTCCATTAAGTTGATGGAATTATCTTCAGAAATTTCTGAAACTCCAGCCTGGGATCGAAGAATGGCCATGATGTCACTAGACAAATTTTCAAAACCATTCTGTAAACAGATATTTGCCATATCTTGCCATTTTTCTAAGGAGCAAAATGGATCGTCCATCACAAGATGCTCTATTTCATCTGAAAAAGAAATAAAGCATTACACTATAGAATTTCTCTTACTTGACAATCCACACTTAGCAAGCCTTCAAAACTGAAGAGGCCCCATTTCAACACAGCTATTCTCAAGCCGGGCCTTGGCCCAGTGAGTTTCATGCTATGATAAGTGCTCAGGTCCAGACCTTGCACATTCCTGAACGCCAGTTTCTTCTCCTTCTTAACTGCATCAGCTCAGCCCTCTGTGTTTCCCCTTCCACCTCACTCGTCTCCTTCTTGTATGGTACATGGTGTTGAAGAGTATAAGGCAGTGAGCTCAGAAAGTGAGGAGCGGGGGCCCCTTCTTAACAGTCCGTATGCACTCCTGGAAACAAGTGCGTGCTGAGAACCTCGCGCTTGGATTCTCATGATCCCTTAAACAGCTTCATAAACACTTTAGTAGCGCTGCCCAAGGACTTAAGACACTCCTTAGCAATCTATGCACCCTTCTTCTACACAGGCCTCGTAAGCATGCGGTATCTATAATCAATATTGTCCTAAAAAAATGAAATCAGTTTACTTTTTTTTTAAAGATTTATTTATTATGTATACAACTTTCTGCCTCCATTTATATCCACCCGCCAGAGGAGGGCGCCAGATCTCTTTACAGATGGTTTGGAGCCACCATGTGGTTGCTGGGAATTGAACTCAGGACCTCTGGAAGAGCAGACAGTGCTCTTAACCACGGAGCCATCTCTCCAGCCCAGTTTACTTTTTTAGAAATCTCATATGGGGGCTGGAGAGATGGCTCAGAGGTTAAGAGCACTGGTTGCTCTTTCAGAGGACTCAAGTTCAATTCCTAGCACCCACATGGTCATTCACAACTGTCTGTAACTCTAGTTCCAGGAGATCTGACACCCTCATACAGATTAACATGCAAGTAAAACACCAATGAACATAAAATAAAAATAAATAAATCATTAAAGAAATCTAATAAGATTACTTTTTTTAGGCCGGGCGTTGGTGGCGCACGCCTTTAATCCCAGCACTCGGGAGGCAGAGGCAGGTGGATCTCTGTGAGTTCGAGGCCAGGTTCCAAAGCTACAGAGAAACCCTGTCTCGAAAAAACCAAAAAAAAAAAAAAAAAAAAAAGATTACTTTTTTTTTTGGTTTTTTGAGACAGGGTTTCTCTGTGGTTTTGGAGCCTGTCCTGGAACTAACCTAATAAGATTACTTTTGAGAGAAAACTGATAGTAACTCTCGTTGGTATTTATTGCATATTTATTTACTCTGTGTGTGAAGGATGCACATGAGGTTGTGATGTATATGTACAGGTGTCCACATGAGAGAAACCCTGAAAAACTACCCACCTTCTATTTCTGAGATACGGCTCTCACTGGCCTGAAGCTTGCCTTGCAGGATACAGTGGATGCCAGCAAGCCCCTGGACCGGCTGTCTCTGCCTTCCCAGTGCTGGAGTTACAAATGTGTGCCAGCATGCCTGACTTTCTCACATGTGTTCTGGAACCGAGCACTGATAGAACTACCTCCTAAACCCAGTATTCATCAGCTCGTGGAACTAATACCTTACCTATCATCTGCATTGCTTATAAAACTTGGTTACAGAAGATTTATCTTTTCATTACTACCATCACTGCTATTTTATTTTGAGCACAATTGTTATTTTCCTATTAAATACTTTAATCATTACTTGTAATGATAAATTCAGAATATTAAATTATCTTCCTCAATATATTTCCAGGTAACTATTCTTTCTTTGGCCTTAGACAATGATTTGAAAAGTTATATGCTTAAGTTTCTATATAAAATTAATGAAAAGGGAGGAAATGTGAAATTTTAACAGGTCTTCAACTTCACTGCAAAGTTACATTAAGAAAGAATATTCCAAGCCGGGCAGTGGTGGCGCACGCCTTCAATCCCAGCACTCGGGAGGCAGAGGTAGGCGGATCTCTGTGAGTTCGAGGCCAGCCTGATCTATAAGAGCTAGTTCCAGGACAGGCTCTAAAGCTACAGAGAAACCCTGTCTTGAAAAAAGAAAGAAAGAAAGAAAGAAAGAAAGAAAGAAAGGAAGGAAGGAAGGAAGGAAGGAAGGAAGGAAGGAAGGAAGGAAGGAAGGAAGGAAGGAAGGAAGAAAGAAAGACTCTTGTAAATATGTATATAATGGATCTGGAAATTAAATTATTGATGGCTAATTAATATTTAATATATATAAATGATAATGCTAAATTACATAAAGCTTTTGGGGGGAGCTGTTCGAGTCAGGGTTTCTCTGTGTAACAGCCCTAGCTGTCCTGGAACTAGCTCTTGTAGCACAGACTGCTACTCAAACTCACAGAGATCCTCCTGCCTCTGCCTCCCGAGTGCTGGGATGAAAGGCGTGCACCACCATTGCCTGGCTGATATAAAGTTTTTATAAGAGTGTTGCCTCTTTCAATGATTATGGCATTCTCATTGGGTTTAGTAAAGATTTTTCATTCTAATTCCTTCAACAAACATATGCCAATGACAAGAGACTTACTAACATGGCAATCTTCACATTTATAGACTTTAAAAGTTAACTCTGGAAAATCTGAGTTAAGTTTAATCATCTTGAATTTCTCCCTAAATAACTCATTACTATCTCTTTCACAACAGAACTTGAAGCTCCTTACTTATGGTAACATATTTTCCTGAAAATACCTCTTGCCTTCAAAGAGAATGAACTTTGGTCAGATCTTAAAATCAAGTTATAATATGCCTTAAGATCATTTAAAACTACGTACTCAATCAGGTGATTTATAGTGTCCTCAGCCTGTTTTAAGTTTAACCTGCTTTTAAGAAAATAATGAAAGCGACCTTAGTGTGCCTTGGCCTTCCCACTTCATCATGTTTTACAAGTGAAGCTAAATGAACAGTTTTGACCTTAAACTGTGTACTTTCCTATGCCTCTGTCAAAGGGGTGTGGGTGTTGTAATAATGATTTATTCAAAACAGCAAACAGGCTGGGCGGTGGTGGTGCACACCTTTAATCCCAGCACAAGGGAGGCAGAGGCAGGCGGATCTCTGTGACTTTGAGGCCAGTCTGGTCTACAACACTAGTTCCAGAACAGCCAGGACTGTCTGGGAGAAAAAAGAAAGAGGAAGGAAGGAAGGAAGGAAGGAAGGAAGGAAGGAAGGAAGGAAGGAAGGAAGGAAGGAAGGAAGGAAGGAAGGAAGGAAGGAAGGAAGGGCAACAGGTTGAAAGCAACCTTAAAACAAAACAAAAAACCTATAAATACTAGACGCAATGTCTGCATACAGGTTGATAATATCTGATTGTGGTTTTGAGCTGCTCTGGGTCAATGACGTAATTTCTTCCTTGTAAAACTGTTAAAGGTTTCTTTAGGAAAGTATTTTCATTCCTTCCCCACACCATGTTTTCTGTGGTATTCAACAAACGCAGTGCAAAGCCCTCTGTTAGGGACAGACAGGCAACAGACACACACACCAGACAGCTGACAGCACGGACCACAAACTACAGACACAACACGGGAGAGTAGTGGAGAATTCGAAGTTGGTCTAAAGTATACCGAGCAGAAGTCTCTCTCATTCCTCAGTGCATCACGGGCTCACTCACCTTTCCCGCCTTTACTGATCTCCTGAAGCAGCTTAATGCCAACCTTTTTCATGTCCACAGAAAACAGATGAAGCACAGCAAGCGCAAAAGATAAAAATGGTGGTTTTCCATCCCTCTCTTGAGTAAGACATTTAACTAGCTCAGTTTGGGGACACGCTGTTATTAGGTTTATCAGGTCATCTGAAAGTAAAAACGAAAAACCAAATCTCACCATCCTGAGGTGACAATCACCTAGACGTAAACAGCCCACGTGTACTCCTGCCAATCAACAATCGTTCCCACACTTCCAAGTCCCCTTTGATCCAAGTCTAGACTCAACAGTATTCTCTTCTATTTTAAACAAAGAAAAAAAAGGACAATTCAGAGCAAGGAGTATCTGAAAATATAAAAATATATATTAAATAATATTGAGGAAAAGGACTCTGTTGGCAATCAGAGACTTGACTTCTAAGCACAGACCCACCAGTCACTTGTCTTTGTGACTCTGTTTCCACACCTCAAAAGTACTAGAGTTAGAGTTGTAGAGAATTTGTAAGATTTTATGCAACACACCAGGTGGTGGTGGCGCACGCCTTTAATCCCAGCACTTGGGAGGCAGAGGCAGGTGGATCTCTGTGAGTTCAAGGCCAGCCTGGTCAACAAGAGCTAGTTCCAGGGCAGGCTCCAAAGCTACAGAGAAACCCTGTCTTGAAAAACAAACAAACAAAAAAAGATTCTATGTGACACTAGGTTGTATTTATCTTGTCTGTTTCTTAGCAATAATCAATGTAGTTGACTTTTTAAAATTATTTGTCTATGTGTGTGCATGTATGTGCATTTCTCTTTGCTCACATACAGACCAACCTCTATTAAGTATAATATCATCTTTCTTTTTGTGTGCTGCACAGAAAACAGAACCCAGAGTCATTTTTCCCCTAAAAGTATCAAGTATTTGGAAATTCAAATACTGAAGTTTTTTTTTTTTTTTTGGTTTTTCGAGACAGGGTTTCTCTGTGGTTTTGGAGCCTGTCCTGGAACTAGCTCTTGTAGACCAGGCTGGTCTCGAACTCACAGAGATTCGCCTGCCTCTGCCTCCCGAGTGTTGGGATTAAAGGCGTGTGCCACCACCACCCGGCTTCAAAACTGAAGGTTTTAAGAAGCAATTAATACCCAGGCAGTGGTGGTATACTCTTTTAATTGCAGCACTCACGAGGCAGAGGCAGGCGGATCTCTGTGAGTTCGAGGCCAGCATGGTCTACAGAGCTAGTTCCAGGACAGCCAGAGCTATATAAAGAAACGTCTCAGAAAAAAAAAAATATTCAAATGATTAAGCAAACAAACAAGAAAACATTTTCTTAGAAAAGTAACAAAATAATGGGTTGAATCACTCAGTTGTTTTTGGTTTGGTTTTGGTTTTTTGAGACAGGGCTTCTCAGTAGCTTTGGAGCCTATCCTGTAACTTGCTTTGTAGACCAGGCTGGCCTTGAACTCAGAGAGATCCACCTGCCTCTGCCTCCCGAGTGCTGGGATTAAAGGCATGCACCACCACTGCCTGTCTGAATCACTCAGTTTTAACATCTAAAATTAACTCATTTCTTTCTATTACACTCAATAGTTACTCAAACTTCTCTCCTGTAAATTGATTTCTTTACCAATATTACCTGCAAGAGTTGATGTCTAATTAGAAAGGACAGCATTTCTCATCTGCCCCTCTTTGCTTACTGTCCTTTATACCTGCTTTCCCACTCTTTGCTGGTGACATGCCAACCATCGTGTCTCCCATGTGCTGTCCTAATAAAAACGTATGCTTGTTACTTCTTCACCCACAAATGCCCAGAGCAGTGGCTCTCAAAAGACTGTCTGTGGTCTACAATGTCATAGCTCCTAGGCTACTTGTCTTTCTTCCTCTCACTCTCCTACAAACACACAGCTGTATTGTGGTGTTACAGCAGACACAATGGCCATCTATTTTCAAGAGTCTTCTCTTGTGGGGGACTAGGAAACATCTATCTCCCTCCTCCAACAGTCCCAGCGACAAACCAAACTCAGTTCCACCAAAGTTCCCCTGGAGAATCCACGAGTTTATTAGGCTTATTTATAAACGCATGGTGAGGGGTTGCTTGCAGGGGTGTGGGTGACATCAAAGTGACCACATTGGACAGTCTTCACCATGCACTAACAATGGCTTTGCCATAGACGTCTAGTCTTCTCTACCCTATAAATGTTTTTCCTCTCTGAGACATCAAAGCCACATGC
The DNA here is from genome assembly GCF_950005125.1 of Chionomys nivalis. Lineage (NCBI taxonomy): Eukaryota > Metazoa > Chordata > Mammalia > Rodentia > Cricetidae > Chionomys > Chionomys nivalis. Next base: position 14,225,631 of record NC_080091.1, read on the forward strand.
AACCAGAGCAGAAGTGCAGACTGTTGGGAGGTAGCTAATACTCAGATGAGGCTCTACAACCCTCCTGGCTCCCTCAATAGTCAGCAAACCCCACTGTAATGATTGTTCATAACTGGGCCCATCTGAACTCATGAAGATGGCAGATGTTTGGTTGGGGGGAAAGAGATCAACACCTAGACATTACAAAGAAATAAAAATGTAAAATAATGTTACTCTTTTGACTAAATTTTTAGATTCTGGGAAACAAAGTTGTTTTTCATAAAATTATTTATGACAACATAGTATAGATTTATTATTGCTACTTTAAATAAGTTGCTAAATATTTCACATTTTCTTTTAATTATATATATATATATATCCATAAGTGTATGTGTGTATATAAAATCATTGTAATAGTTCAAGTGAGACCTGAGAAAAGATCATTTGAGAAAATGTGATCTAGGATAAAACAGTTTCCAGATAGATGCTTACTAAGTTCACTTCAGTGGTGGAAAAGATGAGCAAACAAATAATTTCAGGCATTTTGGTTATGCTTCTGAGTTTTGCTTTTTTTTTTTCAAGACAGGGTTTCTCTGTGGCTTTTGAGCCTGTCCTGGAACTAGCTCTGTAGACCAGGCTGGTCTCGAACTGAGTTTTGCTTTCCAATAGAGTGTCTTGCTATGTATCCACGGCTGGTTTGGAGCTTGTCATACATACCAGACTGGCCTCAAACTTGTGATCTTCCTGCCTCAGCCACCTAAGTGCTAGGACGATAGGTGTGTACTACCATGACCTGCTTTCATTTCAGGCTTTATTCCAGAAATGGTTAAAGGGGAAAAAATAACTACAATCTTTATTGTATTTATTGCTGTGGTCTTGTCTTAAGAAAAAGGTGTCATCCCATCAGGAGGAAAACTTTCTGATGGGAAAAACCTCATTAGGAAAGGCCACGAGGCTACAGACTGCGGAATATCTTTTGTTTCTGTCTGTAACCTCACATGTGCTGCTGCAAATGTCCCTGTATCATAATGTGTTCATCTCATGAATACCTCCCGATCTCCTGGGCATTTTAATCTGTGGATTGTCCAGAATGTGACACCTCCTTCAGCCGCATTGTCTAATAGATATCAATAATGTTAGCTGATACAAAATTCTGATGAATAACAATGAACACAAAGAATTATGACACAGTCGGGGTCTATGAGTCCCCCTAGGAGCTGCTTTAGACCACAGCTCAAGTTGATGATTAGGAAAACAGTTGAATTTTCCCCAATTGCCAGGATAGCTGTGCACTATCAGCTGACCTAAAACTTCAGCGTAGCTTTAGATTAGACCAGATGCCTTGTTAATAGTTTTTGAGATAAACTATTCCCCAAAAAGCAACCTAGCTTACAAGGACATATAACTGAGCTGTGTGATTTGTTAAGCCAGAGTTAAAAGTGCAAAGCAAGCTAATTGCTACATACACTTTCTTTGCTAGGTCTGACTGATGACCTAGGACAATAATTATAGATTTTGTTCAGAATCACTGTGGGGAAAGATTTTCTAACTGGTCAAGCTACAAAAAAATAATTTGACTTCAAAGACCTGAGAAAGAGCTACAAATTTCCTTTTTTTTTTCTTCAGTTTTTCGAGACAGGGTTTCTCTGTAGCTTTGGAGCCTGTCTTAGAACTAGCTCTTGTAGACCAGACCGGCCTCAAAGTCACAGAGATCCGCCTGCCTCTGCTTCCCAAGTGCTGGGATTAAAGGCATGCACCACCACCACCCAGCACAAATTTCCTTTTTTATAGTCTAAAATTACACACAAGCAGAAAATACATTCTAAGATTTAAAATGCTTTTAGTGCCACCGTGCCTCGGATGGTGCCAACTGAGTTGTTTCTAAGAGATTTATGGTAGTCAGGAAAGTTGACCTGGGTCTGTACTGGTACATTTATGGGGCCCTGACTGTCTTTTGTCCAAGACAACATAACACCCCTGAATCCAAGAAATCCCAGTATTTTACGACTCCTAATCACAGAATGTTAGTTCAAAATATTCATACACTCAAAAGTAGAAGTTATAGTAAATAATTTCTTTATATTATTAGACTCCTCAGTAGCTTAGGTTCATAGCACCTTCAAAATCCTTTATAGACCACGTCTCTAGGTAGATGACAAAATGACTGGCCCTTTCTCTGCAGCTGCAAGTTATAGCCGTCAAGTAAGGAGCTGACCGTATTTGCTCTGTGACAAGTTTTTTAGATTTATTGCATGTAAGTTATCGGGATGACTCTTTTTATCATTTCCTTAAGAAATGGAATATGAGCTCAGTGGTGGTGACGCACGCCTTTAATCCCAGCACTTGGAGGCAGAGACAGGCGGATCTCTGTGAGTTTGAAGCCAGTCTGGTCTACAGAGCGAGTTCCAGCACGGGCTCCAAAGCTACAGAGAATCCCTGCCTCAAAAACCAAAAAGAAAAAGAAAAAAGAGATGGAATATGACCTTCAAATATAACTCCTATATTGCTTGAATGATTTTGTTGGGTATATATAGCTGTTATAATGAGGAGCAGAAGGAGAGAGAACATGAACAAGGAAGTCAGGACCATGAGGGGTGCACCCAACCACTGAGACAGTGGGGCCGATCTATTGGGAGCTCACCAAGGTCAGCTGGACTGCTACTGAAAAAAACATGGGATAAAACCGGACTCTCGGAATGTGGCGGACAATGAGAGCTGACGAGAGGCCAAGGAGAATGGCACAGGAACTTTCATCTGGCGATGGATCGAGAGAGAGACAGAGACCCAATTTGGATCAACCGTCTGAGCTCTTAAGGTCCAAATGAAGAGCAGAAGGAGGGAGAACATGAGCAAGGAAATCAGGACCACGAGGCGTGCACCCACCCACAGTGACAGTGGAACTGATCTATTGGGAGCTCTCCAAGGCCAGCTGGACTGGGACTGAATAAGCATGGGTTGAAACTGGACTCTCTGAACATGGCGGACAATGAAGGCTGATGAGAAGCCAAGGACAATGGCACTAGGTTTCGATCCTAATACATGAACTGGCTTTGTGGGAGCTTAGCCTGTTTTGATGCTCACCTTCCTGGGCCTGGATGGAAGTGGGAGGACCTTGGTCTTCCTGTAGGGCAGGGAATTTGGACTGCTCTTCAGTATCGAGAGGGAGGGGGAATGGACTGGGGGGAGGAGAAGAGGAGTGGGGATAGGGGAGGGGAGAGGGGGGAGGGGGCAATGTGTGGGAGGAGGGGAGGGAAATGGGAAACGGGGAGCAGTTGGAAATTTTAATTAAAAAAAAGAATAAAAAAAAATATATAATAAAAAAAAAAAAAAAAAAAAAGAACAAAGACAAATTCAACATGTGAGAAGAAAGAAAGAAATCATCAAGAGAACGTATGAGTGTCTTTTATCCTAACCCCCTCAGATAAAAAGTCTCAGACTGTGCTGTGCTGTGGACTTTCCCTTTGAGCCCTGTGTGCAGCCTGGAAGCTGGTTCTTTGGGGGCTGCGATACTTCTAAAAAAGATATACACTTTTGGAGCATAATGTTTTCAGGAACTGTCCTTGCTTTGTTTGGTTTTGGTTGTTTTTAATTTATAAATATAAAATTGGTCATTTAAATCTAAGAAGAAACATGTCTTTGTAAAGCAGAAGTCTTAAAAAATTGAACCTGCCCTTACAATCTAAGACAATACCATGACAAGCTGTGCTACACCTAAATAGAAAGACAAATAAGGGATTGGAGAGACTGCTCTATGGTTAAGAGCAATAGCTGCTCTAGCAGAGGCCCCACATTAGTCCCCAGCATCCATGTGGTGACTCACAGTTCCAGAGGACCTCATAGCCTCCTCTAGCCTCTGTGCACACAAGGCACACGCACAGTGCATAGATACACATGCAGGCAAAATACCCATACACATAAAATAGCAAGACTTTTTAAAGTAAAATAGGTATGAGTCACCTATTGGGTTTTTATTGCTGTGAAGAGACGCCATGACCACAGCAACTCTTATAAAGAAAACATTTAATTGGGGTGGCTCACTTCCAGTTCCAGAGGTTCAGTCCATTATCATCATGGTGGGGAGTAAGGTGGCATGCAGGCAGATGTGGTGCTGGAGTAGCTAAGAGTCCTGCATCTGACTCAGAGGCAACAGAAAGTCAATTGGCAGTCACACTGAGGAAAGCTTGAGCAAAACAGACCTCAAAGTCTGCCCCACAGTGGCACACTTCCTCCAGCAAGGCCACGGCTCCTAACAGTGCCACTCCTTTTGGGGCCATTTCCTTTCAAACCACCCCAATAGGCAGAGTGATTTCAAACACTGTTTCTATTTATTTATTTATTGGTTTTTCAAGACAAGGTTTCTCTGTTTCTTGTAGATCAGACTGGCCTGGAACTCACAGAGATCCGCCTGCCTCTGCCTCCCGAGTGCTGGGATTAAAGGTGTGCACCACCACCGCCTGGCCCGTTTCTATCTTTTAAGATTCATTTGTCTCAAGTTACTATAATTTTTTTATTTAATAGCAATGTAAAATCAATACTGAGGATAAATACCAAGTTTCTAAACAGGAAGGAGAATTATATCTTAAATTATTACAAGATAATTATTTCAGAATATAATGCATTTTTAGGGGAACACAATAATATGACAGTCAATTGTGTTTCTGTGCACTTATAGAAAAGAAGCTCCACTTGTGTGTGTGTGTTTGTGTGTGTGTGTGTGCTTGTGGAAGCCAGTGGGTAACGTCAGGTATCATTTCTCAAGCACTGCCCATCTTGTTTTGTTTTTCAATTTGTCTAGTTTTTTTTTGTATGTGTGGTGTTTTCTCTGCACGTGCCTGTGGACTGTCTCCACAGAGGATGATCCCGATGTCCTCTGGAAGAACAGCTTAATTTAAGTTGTTTCTCCAGTTTCCACACCCAGCTTCTTTCTTTCTTTTTCCTCTCCTCCCCTCTTCTCTCTCTCTCTGCTTTTTTTTAGTCTTTTTTTTTTTTTTTTTTTTTTTTTTTTGGGTTTTTCGAGACAGGGTTTCTCTGTAGCTTTGGAGCCTGTCCTGGAACTCCCTTTGTAGACCAGGCTGGCCTCGAACTCACAGAGATCCGCCTGCCTCTGCCTCCCGAGTGCTGGGATTAAAGGTGTGCGCCACCACCGCCCGGCCTGAATCTGTATTCTTAATTAGTAATATAATCCATAATTCACTCAACAAATTTCGAGAGTGGTACCCACCCACTCTACCAGACTGCTCTGTTATTGTATAATTACGGGAAACACCCCAGTGTGCCTTAGCCTCTCTGGGAAAACATGAACTGCTTCTGTCTATAAAGCAGATGTTAGAACTGACGTCACTTCAGGCTCAACAGAAGGACCAGGAGAAACAATGCACAGGAGCCGCAGCTCCTACTCAGCAGTGTCGATAATGGAAGACACGGGGGCTTTCAAACACATACATCACGAGTACAGATGATCAGATTCAACAATCATATATTCTTCTTCCTGAAAAATATGGCTTAAAGTTGCTGTTTCTGTCTGCTTTGCAACCTCTTTCTTTTTTTATATTGACTTATTTGTTTCTATAACTTCTCAAAATAGAGGGGAAAAAGAAGCCTGGGAATTGGGAGGTGCCAGGACTGCAGGGACCTTAAACTCACCGCACTGGCACTCACAGTCAGAGGTCTGCTCACTGCTCTGGGGTCGGCTACTACTCACAATTCTCTCAGTATCAAAATTCTGAAATTAGCGTCATTTCTGTAATACTTCATTTATAATTATGATAATACATTGTTATACATATATTATATATGAAAATTTCAGTTATTTTAAAAATTCTTTATGTAATATGGTCTATCATATGAAGTAAATTTGTCATTAATATTACATATTTCTAGTAATAGCCACACATTAAATGTTTCCTTTGAGAAAATGCATAATGCATATCATAAAATTCAATTACACTATCTTAGTTTCATGTAAACTTACAAAAGAAATCTCCTATCAGTGTGTATAAAATACTTCATAAGCTTAGTTTCAAACACAGCCAGCTGCTATGAAAGACATCAGAGTTAACCTGTATGGAAGTAAGCAGGCGTTTTACTCACCAAAGGTGAAGTCCTTTAACTGTTGAATCTGTTCCACAGCCTCATGAATCTGACCCTGTTTACACAGGCAAAGAAGAGCTTTCTTGTGTAAACCACATTCGTTGTAGATAATCTGAGCTAAAGCCAAGCAGTTAGGCTTGTGGTATGTGTTCTGCTCCCCATAAGCAAAAACAATATCCCCAGCCTTCTCAGAAAATGTCAGCCTGAAGCAAGCAGATCATCAAGGCACATGTCAGGGAATTCTTGATGCATGGCTGAGACTGAAATATCTGAATATTCAGGACTCTAAGAATGGATTATAAATAACCTATAAGCAACTGATGATGAGGTAGAAATTAAACACATTTGAGATTGGCAAAACCAAAAGAAATCAGCACTTACTAATTTGGAAAGGTATTTTGGTAAAATTGAGATCAAATTTGTTAAGGTCTGTAAGCAAGACTTAAACTCTCCTGCAAAGACTAACAGAATTAAAATTGGCAGGTAAAGGCCAGGCAGTGGTGGCACATGCCTTTAATCCCAGCACTCAGGAAGCAGAGGCAGGTGGATCTCCACGAGTTCAAGGCCAGCCTGGTCTACTTGGTCTACAGAGTGAGTTCCAGGACAGGTTCCAAAGTTACAGAGAAACCCTGTCTTGGAAAACAAAAATAACTAACTAACTAAATAAATGAATAAATGATTGCCAGGTAAGCAAAGTCTTCATGCAACTGGGGACGGGGGGGGGGGAGGGGGTCTCCGTGCTTTCATAAGTTACCCAAAGTCTGTCTAGATTCTGCAGAGTATACTATAAATTTATTAGATGTTAGATAGTGGGAAAAATTTTGGCTCATAATTAGATTTGCAAGTATTTGTACTAAGAGGAAAACTCCATTTCCACATCATATCCTGTTTTCCTGAAGTCCTCATGTCCTCCACCCCAACATTCATCTCTAAAGTATGTCAGCACCATTAGTTTTCGCGCTCTAGATAATAAGAAGGAAAGTGTGGGGAGCAATGCGCTATCCATTAGGAGAAACTGAGGAAGCAGTTCTTTTCCAACAGTTGGACTGCATCACTTCATTGGCTACAATGTTTTAAAGTGAACCAGCCATCTGTGCTATCACAGGAGCGCTACCTGGAAACCCCCAGCATAAGCCAGAAGAACATCTGGGCACGACCAGAAAAGTCCCTTCTAATTAGTGCTCACAAGGGATTGTGCTTTAGTCATATATTTTAACTAATGGCTGCAAAACAGCAGGGCTCACATAATACTGGTAGTGTTTGTATACTTCTAACAACATGCCAGTAACATTAAAATGAAATCCTGATACCTCTACAAAATGTCTTGTGATTCAACATGCTAAAAAAAAAAAAGGACTCTGTATTTATTTGGGTAGAGAGTGGAGGGTAGTTCAAGAATCAGAAAACTCACTTTTTCTTTATAAACCAGCCAAGTTGATAGATAAGAAAGGCTTTGTCTGCGGAGTGCGCTAAGGCTTTGCTGTCCTCTGGCTGTACTCATTTAGTAGGAAGCCCAGTCTCCTTCCCACCCACCCATCCCAGGCTCTGGTTCTAGCGAGGCAAGCCCACAGACACTAGCACAAAGCTGCCAGTCTGTAGGAGACCTGACTTCAAGAGGCTGCCACCTGCTGGCTTAAGTGTTCTTCAAAACTTCTCATGGTAACCATGGCCCATGTTCTTCCTCAATACATATTGTCTCCTATGTTATTTTACGTGGGTCTATAGCTTGTGTAGAATCAGGTTCCTCGTCTTTTCCTTCCCAAGAAGTGTGCTACTGACCAACCCTTCTGTGTCCATGACACTCAACTTCCACCTGCTATTAAGTTCCATGCTTTATCTTGTGAGCTTCACTGAAGTGACTGTTAGTCTGAGCTCTTTGTGTCTGGGCCTTCACAGACACTTTCTAATTAATTTCAACAGGGAACTGAAGTAAATTCTAAAACTCAGCATTTATATCAAAGCATTAGCTGGATGTAGTGTGACAAGCCTATAATCCCAGCAGGTAGGAGACTACGGCAGAGGGATTAGACCTGGAGGCCAGTCTAGGCTACACTGGGAAACTCTTGTCCACAAAAAACAAACTTTTCTAAGTCAGAGAAAAACAACCATATTAATCATATGTCAAAATTAAGTTAGCAGGGGGCTGGAGAGATGGCTCAGTGGTTAAGAGCATTGCCTACTCTTCCAAAGGTCCTGAGTTCAATTCCCGGCAACCACGTGGTGGCTCACAATCATCTGTAAAGAGGTCTGGTGCCCTCTTCTGGCCTGCAGACATACACATGGACAGAATATTGTATACATAATAAATAAATAAATACATACATACATACATACATACATACATACATACATACCAAAAAAAATTAAGTTAGCAGCTTAAAATTGCTTACTTTTCCTGGGTGATCCAATGGGTAACTAAATCAAGCCGTTTTTCAGACAGTCCACATTTGATTCCCTCCACGGTTAGGTCAGCATTAATAGGGCGTTTGAAGGCCTGACTCGTGCTAAATATAGCCTCAAAAAACAAGAGTAATGGGAGAGGTTTTCCTCTAATTTTTCCAACAGCTACAAAAAGAAAAAAAAAGAAGTTTGAGTCAAATACATTAGGAATTAGTTTGCCTTTTCTTATTTCATATTACTACTTTAATTTCTTTACATTTTCTAACCCTTTAACAATGGATGCAGAATACAGTTTATATTTTATAACAGTATCATTATATATCGCTATGTATCACTATAAACCACCATGTACCACTTTATACCACTATATATCACTATTATCATCACTATGTAGGCCACATGAGGATGGAGGCAGAGACTGTAGTGATTTACCTGCAAGTCAAAGGATGCCAAAGTTGCTGAAAGCTACCAGCAGCTTAGACACTTCCCCGTTCATGGAAGGCAGTGCATGCCTGTAATCTAGACAACTATCTGTGGCTGCAGAGGCCACAGACCTTCAAGGAGAACCTCCTACAGCTATTTTCATAAGCCAATAGGACTTCCTACTGTATTCTAAATACTTATCTATCAGATAAGTGTAGCTCTCACCCCTCATCAAAGAAGCTTCATTTTTGCAGCAAATGGAGATTATTACAGAGATCTACAACTGGTCAAAATGCAGAGAAAAGAGACTGAGGTGCCTGACCCCAAATGATACATCTACAGCGTAACCCTACAGGCCCAGGAAAATCACAGAAGAGGGCACAGAAAGATCATAAGAACCAGAGGCCCAGGACTCTCTGCTGATACTGTTTTCTAGATATTACAAGGAAGCTGCACCCATGGAATCTTAACAATATGATTGCCTAAAAAAGACCTGGCAGGGGTGGCACATGCCTTTAATACCAGCACTCAGAAGGCAGAGGCAAATGGATTTCTGTGAGTTCAAGGCCAGCATGGTCTACAAAGCGAGACTGAAGTCAGCCAGGGATATACAGAGAAGCCCTGTCTTGAAAACTACAAAAAAAAAAAAAAAGACTTGCATAATGACAACACCAGTTGTCATGCCAATATGATGGATGCCACCCGTAGATGAAGAGCTAGAGAGGATCAGTGGCTGCTGAGGGAGGGAGGATCAGCTTTCACATGGGATGAGCTGGCTCCGTGATAGGTTATCTAAACCCAACATATGAGCAACACTAGATGGGCTCAGTAGGGTGTGTGTGTGTGTGTGTGTGTATGTGTGTGTGTGTGTGTGTATGAAATAATGATTAAAGAAGAGGTTACCCAGTAGTGGAGGTGCACTTAGGAGGCAGAGGCAGGTGCATCTCTGTGAGTTGGAGGCCAGCCTGGTTTACAGAGCAAGTTCCAGGACAGCCAAGGCTACACAAAGAAACCCAGTCTTTTGTTTTGTTTTGTTTTGTTTTGTTTCGAGACAGGGTTTCTCTGTAGTTACGGAGCCTGGCCTGGAACTAGCTCTTGTAGACTAGGCTGGCCTCGAATTCACAAAGATCCGCCTGTCTCTGCCTCCTGAGTGCTGGGATTAAAGGTGTGCGCCACCACCGCCCGGCAAGAAACCCAGTCTTAAAAGACAAAACAAAACAAAAAAAGGAAAGTTCATGAATTTGAGAGGAAGTGGGGGACATGAGAGGAGTAGGAGAGAAAGAATGTGGAGTGGAAAGGATATACAGTATTCATGTGTGACATTCTCAACAAAAACAATTAAACTAAGAAGCCAGCTGAAGCAATACCTCCTGATTTAATAAAAGTGTCTAGTAAAGACAGACTCTAAAGAGCAAAGACTGAAGCAGTCAACAATTAACCACACGCAGATATTACTACATCCATTGAGTAAGGCCTTCCGTGCCCCTAACAATGGCACTCTACCACTTAGAATAAGGGAAGTAAAGAATAAAGAAATAAACTCAGGTCCTCAGCCTGGGGTTTTGCAGTATTAGGAACTGGGCCAGTGCCTCCCACGTGCGATCGGAGTTACACCTCCAGCTCTTTTAAATTTGGAGATAAGAGTCATACAAGTTGCTGGGGCTGGCCTTGGACCAGTGATTCTCTGCCTGATTTACAGCCAGCACTTATCTGTTTTTATTCTAGTAGGATACTGTTTATTACTGTAGTTTCATAATTTTAAATTAGGATGCATTAATATCTCCAACTCTCTCTTCTCTCAGTATTGATGTGGGTACTTGAGACTTTATGCTTCTGTACAAATTTTAGAATTCTTTTTAAATTTTGTGAAAAAATATTGGATTATAGATATATATTGAATTGCTATATTGCTTTTATTCTTGGTGTTTCAACAATATCTAATCTTTCAGTCCACAAGCAGAAGGTATCTTTCCATTTATTTGTATTTTCCTCAATTATTTAGAATTCAAATTTGGGGTTTAGAAACTAAAATTCCATGAAGGGTACCAGGTTTTAAGGGTTTTTGGTGGCCTGGGGTGGATTCTCTCCCCTCATTTTAAGTTGGTCAGCATAGATAAATAGGAGTGGGCTGACTGGTATGCAGCCCATGTCCAGGGCCTGGCTGGGACATGACCTGGAGGTAGGTCAGATGGAAGGGTGGGAGGGGGTTACTTTTGGAGATATTCTACTTGTTTATTTATGGCCTCCTCCCTGGATGTCTGCTTGTCACGGTACTATTAGAGTTTCATATTCCCTGAGAGTGAGACCCTGTACCCCAAATAATAATAATAATAATGATAATAATATAATATTTACTGCATGTTCTATTTATAGAAAAAAACCTAGCTATGGCTACTGAAAGCAAATTAGTGGTTTCGTGGAGTCTGGGACTGTGGACAGTAGTTGGTGTGAGGAATGGGAAGACGAAGACTGTCAATGGGCATGAGCGGGCTCTGTGGTGATGATGTCATGGGTATGTCCATATGACAATGCCATGGGCAAGTACATATGTCAATCTTGGCAATTATGCACTCTCTATATAGATTTTGGGCTGCGGGATATCTCAGTGGGAGAGTACTTACCTCGCTGTATGAAGCCTTGTGTTTCACACTTAGTATCACGATCCCACAATGTATGATTTATTTTGTGCATGTCAATTGACCACACACACACAAAAAAGCTTTTTTTAAAAAAATATGGAGGGGCTGGAGAGATGGCTCAGCGGTTAAGAGCACTGACTGCTCTTCTCAAGGACCCGGGTTCAATTCCCAGCACCCACATGGCAGCTCACAACTGTCTGAAAATCCAGTTCCAGGGGATCTGACACCTTCACACCAATGCTCATAAAATAAAGTTAAATAAACCATAAAAATTAAAAAAAAATATGGAGTTGGCTGGGCCTTTAATCCCAGCACTTGGGAAGCAGAGGCAGTCAGATCTTTGAGTTCCAGGCCAGCCTGGTCTACAGAGTGAGTTCCAGAACATCCAGGACTATTAAATAGAGAAACCCTGTCTCAAAAAACAAAAAAAGAGCCAGGCAGTGGTGGTGCACACCTTTAATCCCAGCATTTGGGAGGCAGAGACAGGCGGATCTCTGTGAGTTCGAGGCCAGCCTGGTCTATAAGAGCTAGTTCCAGGACAGGCTCCAAAACTAGAGAGAAACCCTGTCTCAAAAGACCAAAAAAAAAAAAAAAAAAAAGATATGAAGTAAACTTGACAAAAATATATATTATATTTAAAAATCCTTTTTGGGGGGGTGTTTGGGGGGGGTGTTGAGACAGGGTTTCTCTGTGTAACAGGCCTGGCTGTCCTGGAACCAGCTCCTATAGACCAGGCTGGCCTCGAACTCACAGAGATCCACCTGTCTCTGCCTCCCAAGTGCTGGGATTAAAGGCGTGCGCCACCACCGCCCAGCAATAATATAACATCTTGATGGTTAATATATTAATATTCATATTTTTCTGTATATTAAATTTTTAATAATTTAATCTATAAAATTGAATTAAACCCCTACTATTACAGCTAAGGAAGCAGTAAATAATAAAGGGGAGGGTAATGAAGGACTAGCCTCTCATTAATGTCAGGAGCCGTGTCCCCCCAAAATTTACAGGAAGCACCGCCGTGAGGAGTTTTTGCAGAGGGCTTCACTTCTCAATTGTATTGAGAATAGTCTTATTGACCAAGCCTATCTCACACCCAAATTAACTGTTAATAGAGAGCTATCTGTTAGCAGAACCTGCCTCACATTCCAAACTATCTAGACAACTAGGTGTGTCACCTTGTGACTTCCCGACCGAGGAATCGTGACCCGACCCATCGTAACCTCTCAGACTCCGTGGACCACGTGGCAAGATCCCGTGCCCCAGCCCCCCAAGCTATTCAGGGGCTATATAAGCTGTAACCATGACCCTAATAAACTGAGGCTTCGACAAATCTGCCTAGCCTCCTTCCTTCTCATCAGCCTATGCCTTTCAGGTGGTGCCTCTCCGTGACCCTGGAATAACTGGCCAGCCAGGCGGGTTACAAACCCTAGACAGAGTAACCCGTCGAGGCGGCTACACATTAATATTATTTTCACTCTATTAAGAGAAAGTAAAGTATAATTTACATATGTATTTCAGAAAGATTTGCTTACCCTTAAATTTATTCATTGTACCAATATTTTGAAGAATTCTTCTTGGACTGTTTGCTGCAAAACAAGCTGCCTTCTCATATTCGCCAAGGGAGATTAATTCATTGAACCTACAGCCATTGCATTTCAAAACACATTACAATGATACACAAAAACCAAATATTAGAAACTAAGTACAGTGGTAGAGTGAAAACAAAGTAAAGCAATAAGTTATAACTAGGCTTAGCCACGCAGGAGGATGTCAGTTCTTCTCTGAGTTCTAGAGTTTGACTGTTTGTCTCAGGGTTAAATTCTCACCTTCTCAGTAACTTTGTACCTCACCCTGCACCTTGTCCCCACAGGCCTCACATAGAAACCAGGAAGGAAGAACACAAGAGCTATCTGCTTAGAAACTCAGCCTGGGAAATAACAACACAGATGCAGCCCGGCGGGAGTACCAGGAGGAGTTCAGAAGCCAGTCCTGCTGTCACCAGAGATGATAGCTCAGGAAGCCTTTACTCTTCCTCTCCGCACAGCAAAGGTCCCACACTAGCCGTCCGGGAAAGAGAAGTCATATGGAGTTGCAAAGGGAAGTTGAACACAGTGGAAAGACACCAGAGAAACAGGCAAATGCATAATAAGACTTGGAATCTTGGGGACATTGTGGTCACGCCTTTAATCACGGTATTCGGGAGGCAGAAGCAGGCAGATCTCTGTGAGCTCGAGGTCAGCCTGGTGTACAGAGTGAGTTCTAGGTGCACCAGGGCTACACAGAGAAACTCTGTCTCAAAAAACCAAAAACCAAAACCAAACCAAACCAAACAAGACTCAGAATTTCAACAAAAGTGTTCCTCGCATCTGAAAACCTGGGAAGTACTAAGAACAGTCACAGTAGCTGGAGTCAGCTGGGAAAGGGCGTGGTCCGTGAAGTGTTTGCCTCTGCGCCCCCAGCACACTGGCACAGCAAGGTGCTTCTCATCCCCCTGCTGACAGGGCAGAGGATCCGCCAGGGCTTGGTGAAGCTTGCTGACCTGAGCTGACCTTAGCGACCCACGCAAAGGTGGATGGAAAGACCTGACTCCACAAAGCTGTCCTGGGACCCTCACATGAGTGCAGTGGTATGTGCATGTGCACACCCACGGTAATAATAATAAGTGAGTAAATAAATAAGATGGAGAAGCAATTAAAGAATGGCACTTGATACTGATTTCCGGCCTCTGTTCTCGTGCACCTAGTCACCCGTGCATGCACATACAAACACAAGTCACAAAAATTAAAAATTATATTAATTTTTGGAAAGATAGCTCAATGGTTAAAAACACATACTGTTCTTGCAGAAGACCTGTTTGACTCCCAGCATCCACACTGGGTGACTCATAAGCACCTGTAACTCCAGATCTAGGGGATCTGACTCCTCTGGCATCTGTGGGCACTGAAATTCATGAGCACAAACTCATGTATGTACACATACTTACAAAGAACAGATATTTGAAAAATGATATTAAATTAAAAATCTTGGTAGACTCAGGAAAATCTATAGTTAAAAAAAACAACAGAGTTGTTGGTGCTCCAACCTTTGAATCATCTTTATCCACTTCTTTCTACCACAACAATAAACAAATCAACAAGTGGAAACTGCTTAACATTTATCATTATGGATATTAAATATGCCACTTTCATTACCCTGATAGCTTGTAAATTAACCTTAGAATAGCTTGCACCTATCTCAGATATAGAACATGCATTAGTTCACTGCTGTCTGGTGTTGGCTGTGGATATACCACTCCAGCCGCTTCAGGTCCCTCGCTCCTTGACCTGACGGCAGTGATGGTCTGGAACCTGGAATCATGCAAGACATTTCTAAATCTCCCACTAGTGCACGGGTCAGACTGGCTCAGCAGGTTAAGGTGCTTCCACTATGCCTGACAACCTGAGTTCCATTCCCAGGACCCACGTGGTAGAAAGACCAAACTCTCCTACCGGCTGTCCTCTGACTGCTAGGGCCCCTACCTACCCCCCACAAAATAACAAATAAAGTGTAATTAAAAATAAGCCAGGTGGTGGTGGCACCCGCCTTTAATCCCAGCACTTGGGAGGGAGGGCAGAGGCAGGCGGGTCTCTGTGAGTTCAAGGCCAGCCTGGTCTATGAGAGCTAGTTCCAGGACAGCCAGAACTGTTTCAGAGAAACCCTGTCTCAGGAAACAAAAACAAAAATTAATTATTAATTAAAAAATATTATATATAGTAAGAAGTAACCTAATATATCATAGAATAAAAATTACAAAAAGAGATTACACTAGCTACAGTAATCTAAAATTATCTGATAAATTCATAGATTTTTATAAAAATCTATGAAAAAAAGAAAATTCTAGCTTTTTTCTAATTTGTCAAATGCAACAGAAATTTTTTTCTCCCCCCCCCCCCACAGTTTGCCCTCCCTCCACCCACCTCCTGTCTACTCCTCCCCCTTCACTCCTCCTCCAGGAACAGAATTTTTAAATTACAAAAGACAAACCTACAAGCCACAGGTCAGGAGGTGGGCCGGAGGATCAGTAGTTTAAGGTCATCCCCACTGAGGTGGGGTTGTTAGATGGTATCTCAAAACAAACAGGCCCAACTCAGGAGGCAGAGGCAGAACTCTGTGAGTTCAAGGTCAGCCTGGTCTACTGAGTGAGTACCAGGAAAGGCTCCAAAGCTACTCAGAGAAACCCTGTCTTGAAAAACCAAAAACCAAAACAAGCCAATAAATAAATAAATAAATGCAACAACAAAAAACCCACCCCAAACAAACAAACAAACAAACAAACCCAAAATACAAATGATATTTGCCTTTCGATGTAGTAAAGAATAATTATAGCTTCTTTCGTTTTGCTTGGGTCATCTTCAAACAGCTCATCAACAATGCTTTCATCACCTAAACAGTGAAAGGACAATCTGTAATGGTGAGCTAGGCTATTTTACTGCTTTGGTTTCAACATCAACCCTTTCCTAAAGGGGGTCACTTCTCTCCCTGCCCTCATTCTCAGGAATACCCTCAGGCTTGTTTCTCTCTCTCTCTCTCTCTCTCTCTCTCTCTCTCTCTCCTGCATGTCTGTGTGTGAGTGTCAGATCCCCTGGAACTGGAGTAAACTGTTTGCGGCACTGTGGGTGCTGGAAACTGAACCCTGGTCCTGTGGGAAAGCAGTCAGCGTTCTTCCCCACTGAGCTATCCCCAGCCCCAGGTCTCTCTTTGCCTTACCACGTCTACTCTTTCATCAATCATCTGTCAGGTGCTGAAGGAAGAAACCCACAGGGTAGGAGAGAGCTAGAGGAGGTAGTGTATTTTAAAACTCAGCCTAGAAACCCTTTAATGCTGGGGGAGCGCCTTCTACTGCTTATGCTGATGTAGGAGACAGATAACTACCGAAGACTGCTTTGGTTTTCTGAATTTTCTCCAAGACATCTTCAAATGGGATTCTCATGTTATGCTTCAGCCATGAAGTAAGTGTGTGTGAAATAACCTGCAGTCTTTGATGGCTGTAAAAGAAGAGCATCAACAACACCCTGAGCTAGGACCACACAGCAGAAGGTGAGAGGAAACCTAAGCTAACTCATGTTCATACCGAAACTGCAGGTCTTTGTTCAGACTTTCGGCTAAATCTCGGCGTTTCAGTAACACAATCATTTCCTCATCCAGGTCAGCCTTCTTTTGGGCTGGTACATACTCTGTTGACATATCTTGCTTACACTTCATATATCTATCTTCAAGATGCTGCTTATATTTATTGAGAGCATCCAGATTGACAGAATCTTGAAGAGTCATCCCTAGAGAAAAAACAAACAGGAGTGAGTCTCATGGAGGATGGTTTACTGCATGATAAAATTCAGAAATGGAAACAGGAACTTATAGCTTCCTGAACATAAATACAATTATCACAATATTTTAATGCTAATAGTTTTTTTTTTTTTTTTTTTTTTTTTGGTTTTTCGAGACAGGGTTTCTCTGTGGCTTTGGAGCCTGTCCTGGAACTAGCTCTGTAGACCAGGCTGGTCTCGAACTCACAGAGATTCACCTGCCTCTGCCTCCCAAGTGCTGGGATTTATATCTCCTTGTTTATTGTGGTGCTGAGAACTCTGGCTTTATGCAAATTAGGCAAATTCTCAAATCCCAGCTGAGTTTTATAAATTCAGTGAAAACTGACTGTTCCTAGAACATACAAACCAAACATCTAATGACCGAGCTAAGATTAGGCCAACGAATTTCTCTCAATCCACATTTTCTTTTTTTTTTTTTTTTAAATATTTATTTATTATGTATACAATATTCTGACTGTGTGTATGCCTGCAGGCCAGAAGAGGGCACCAGACCCCTCTACAGATGGTTGTGAGCCACCATGTGGTTGCTGGGAATTGAACTCAGGACCTTTGGAAGAGCAGGCAATGCTCTTAACCTCTGAGCCATCTCTCCAGCCCCCATCAAACCACATTTTCTACTACTCTCCAAGAACTAACCACGGGACAATGGTGGGGTTTTTGTTTTTTTTTTTTTCCAACACGAACTGATGCAAACCAAATTTTGGAATGTCTCTTAGTCTTAAAATGTCCCTTCTGTTCATTACACACACACCCCTCTCTCTCTCTCTCTACACACACACACACACAGAGAGACACACACACACACTTTAAATGCCTTCCTTTCTCATCTGGCCAATTACTGACATTAGGACCCACATCTAGAGACAGGTGTAGTGGTACATTGGGGACTGGGGACAGGGGTGGGGGGATGACACGGGGGTGGGGGGACGGGGACAGGTGGATCTCTGTGAGCTCAAGGTCATCCTGATCTACAAAGTAAGTTACAGGACAGCCAGGCTACATAGAGAAAACCCATCTTTAAACTAACTAACCATCTAAACAAATAAATGACACGTACTCAGGGCTGGAGAAATGGTTTACTGGTTAAGAGTGCTGGTTCTTTTACTAGAAGACTGGTCAATTTCCAGCACCCACAGGGTAACTCACAACCTCCTGTAACTTCAGTTCTAGGGGCTCTGGTGCCTCTCCTGACCTCTACGGATACAAGGTGTGCATGTGGTGCACAGATGTACATGTAAACAAAATACACATACATATAAAATAAAAAACAATAAAAACTGGGGCTAGAAAGATGGCTCAATGGTTAAGAACATTGGCTGCTTTTATAGAGGACCCAGGTTCAATTCCCAGCACCTACAAAGTAGCTCACAAGCGTCTGTATGTAATTCTAGTTTCAGGAGATCCAAAGCCCTCTTCTGGCCTCCAGGCGCCAGGCATTGCACATGGTGCACAAACACATATGTTTTAAAACTCATAACATATGTTTTTAAACCCATAAAATAAAAATTTAAAAATAATAATAAAAACTAAAACAGTAAAAAAAAAAAAAGGACACAGCAGAATTTCTCCGCCCTCAGGATCAATCCTTTTGGATTTTATGCATTCCCCGCCCCCAATCTTCTTTGAAGTCAGCCAATGTGCTGTGTAATCTATGTTTATTTACATTTATTATTTGGAGTTTGCTAGTCACAGTTTCACATTTGAAAGTAAATCTAATCCCTACCATTACCAAATACAAGAGGATTTGACAACTGGAGTCAAAATTTTGTAATATAGAATAATTACCACAAAACACAGCTTCTTCAATTTAGGTGAAATCTGTCTTCCTGAAGTTTCCACCTACTGGTTCTGCCTCTGGATAAACACTAAGTAAAAACCCTTTAAGTTCTGAAGTTACTGACCTCAGATTACTATCCTGTCTTGTGAGTCGGTCTGTTCATCATACTAATCTCTCTGAGTCCTGGATGAAGCCAGAGATACTCCATTTATTAAAGTCATGAAGACATGAAACCCGTGAATGCAGACATCACCATGAATAACATTCAGCAAACTTAATACACTATAATTTTTAATAGACCAGTGGCTCTCAAATTTTAGAGTGTATCAGAATAACCAGAATTTGAGACAACAGCACCCAATGGACTCTTTCATCAAGTTTCTGACATAGTAAGTCTGAGATGAGATCTAAAGGTGTGTGTGTGTGTGTGTGTGTGTGAGTGTGTGTGTGTATGCAGCAGGTGTACATACACACGTGTGTAAGTACATTGTTTATATCAGGTGTCTTCCTCCAGCCGAGCAGCTCCAAGGATCCATTTGTTTCTGCTTGTCTGTCCACCCCAGCACTGCTTTAGACTGGACACAGGTTCTCACTAGGGAGAGGGCTCTGAACGCTGAGTGCACAGCAGCAGACACCTGACTAGTCCATCAACCACAAGGATTTCTACTATTTTTTTTTTATTTATTTTTTTTTTGGTTTTTCGAGACAGGGTTTCTCTGTGGTTTTGGAGCCTGTCCTGGAACTAGCTCTTGTAGACCAGGCTGGTCTCAAACTCACAGAGATCTGCCTGCCTTTGCCTCCCGAGTGCAAGGATTTCTACTTTTGATCATCCTCAAGGGTTGCAACATCGACGTGGGAGCATCATGTGAGCTGGCCAGACTGCAGTCTGGACATCTTTCAGAGTTGCTTCAAGTTTGCTCTTTCCTGAGTATCTACTAGGACCCTGTCTAAAGTTGCTTGTACAACACATACATTAGCAGATTATACTATTTTTTTTTTGTAAAAAAAAAAAATGTTTGCTGTTTGTGTAAGAGACAGCCAGCTGGACATGCTGGGGATTTCCCTGAAACGGGACTGTACTGTGCCGGAGACGCGGAGACGCTGCACCTGGGATGGGTCTCCAGAGCTGCCTGGTGGAAGCACAGAGCTTCACTTCTTTCTTGTCATACTCTGCCCTCAGCTGTCTCATCTCGTCTATTTGCGACTGAATCTCTTTGGAATTATTTTCAATAATCCTCACTCTGAAAGAAAAAACAGAAATGCTTTGTGTGCTTGTCGCAACCAGTCTAATTCTTGAATCACAATATCTAAAGTAAAACAGGCTAGATTGTTGCTTGATTTGGCTCGTTATGAACTAGATGTTCAGAAAAGAATGCCTGGAGAAAGGTGACACACAAATAGGGAATAATTCTGCTCAGAATGCCAAGGAGAGCAAGCACTATTATTGCTAACCCATTGAAATCAACAAACACTAGCTATAACCTGTTTACAAACACCATCTATTCCGTTTAGTAAAAACAACTGCTACAACTAAAAAAGTATTTTTAATTTTCTTTTTTCTTTCTTTTGAAAGGATCTTATTATGTAACTAAATTTGGCCTTGAATTTGTGAGCCTGCTCCCTTCAGTGCTGGATTACAGGCGTGAACCACTTCACTAGGTTTAAAGAAAAGCTTTAAACAATCAAAAGAAGAAAAGAAAGAAAAAGAGAACTGTTACTTTGCTGGGGGCTATCGCAACAATCACTACAAATTTTGAGACTGAGCAACATTATCTTCTCATCATTCTGGAGGCCAGAAGTCCAAAAGTAGTATGACATCTAGTACACCACACTGAAGTGTGAGAAACTCGTGTTTACGAAGTTGAGACGGGGATTACTGTAAGTTTGAGTTCAACCAGGGCTACAGAGTGAAACCTTATCTCAAAAACATCGTTTTTCAAAGGGCATTTTATTATTTGGTGGGTCACTTATAATTGGGCAATCACCGGACGGAGTGCTGTAATTTTGGTGGGAATCATGAACTTGTACTGTCAAATCGCCCATGCATGAAATGACCTCCCACTTTCATGATACTACAATGTACCTCCACTATACTAAGAGGGATCATAAAATCCTCAAGCAAAATTAGTAACAGTTTTACTCAAAATACATAATAATACAGTTGGGAGAGGGGAATATAAAACTACAGCTTAACATCAAATGTAATCAAATGTAGGCGTGGTCTAATTCTATTACCTTAGCACTTGAAGGCGGAAGGTCTTGAGCAAGGCCAGCATGGTGAATACACAGTTAGCTTAGGCTGAATAGTGACACCCTGTCTCAAAATAATAAACCAAACAGCACTAAAGACCAACACTTATTACCTCGAGCCGCATGACATGATACTGACATACTCACTTTGCTTCAAGTTGGATGGCTCTTCTCTGGTGATACACTAGTGCTGTGGGCTCTGCTGCCAAGACTTTAAGTTTCCCATGAAGATAAAAAGCAGTTCTTCGGCCTTTCTTTATTGTCTCAATAAAAGCATCGTATTCTTTTTTGATTGAAGTAAGAACGGACTTGTATGAATTGACATAGTCTATTACCTGAAATAAGATTTCTCTGTCTGTGGTACTGAATTTTTTTTAACAGAAGATACTGTAATCAAAAGCCTTTCAAGCAGATTATTTTTAGGTGAGTAAAGACTACTAATTAGACATATAAACATCTTACAGCAAACTCAACATGACTATGCACTAAAAACAATAACCGCCAAATACATGCTGTGAGTCACTGAACTCACAGGGATCCACCTGCCTCTGCCTCCCGAGTGCTGCAATTAAAGGCGTGCACCTCCACCTCACAGCTGCTGGGTGTGCTCCTAACCACTGAGCGATCTCTCTAGCCCCCATTGAGATATTGCAATCTGAGCTCATTCACTTCCGCTAGGAAAATCAGAGTTCCTGCATTCCTAATTGCACCTCTAACCTCAACATGTCAAAAACAACTGTGAAAACCCTTATCACTACATATTCATGGTTTCCAATACTATTTGAGCAAAACACCTATCAGGAAGGATCACAGAGGAAAAGAGCAATAGTAAGTTAACAAAGAAACTAAGTGCCTGCAGAAAAGACAGGTCTTGATGCAAGGGGCTGATTCCACAGTGCACACTGCTTTGTTAGGGCTTTCTTTCCTTAATCTTGTATATGTATCACTCATATACATATACCATATTCATACAAAAATAAATTATCAAAATTTTAAAAAAGGTTAAGAAATAGGGGCTGGAGAGATGGCTCAGAGGTTAAGAGCACTGACTGCTTTTCCAGAGGTCCTGAGTTCAATTCCCAGCAACCACATGGTGGCTCACGGCCATCTATAATGAGACCTGGTGCCCTGGCATGTAAGCATACATGGAACGAATGTTGTATACATAATAAATAAATAAATCTTTAAAAAATAAAGAAATAAAAAATAAACAGAAAAATTTACGTTTTTCACATAGTGATGATATATAGAGAATAAAGGTAATCAATCCAAAACTTTCAAATCTGAAATTATGTTTGTTCATCTCTGCGACATTTCTTGGGTATGTTACGCTCCATGAGTTTTCTTTAGATAAATACTATCTAAACAAAGATATTCGGGAAGATGTCCATTTTATCACATGTGGTCTAGAGAGGTCGTTACTCTGGAGATACAGCTTTTCCCCATACGCACACCACCTGTGCCCCAACCAGGAACTTTCCTGAGGAGAGGCTTCCCACACTGGGTCTCCTGCTCCCTGCTCCCGCTCATCTTGTCTCGCAGGCTCCTGTAAGGCTCTGATAATCCAGCTCAGACACATTAGAGGGTGTTAAAACACCTGCAGTGTCCGTGGGCCAGAAGAAACGCGTGGCAGTAGAACACACACAGAAAAGCACTAAAGTGGAGCACACAAAACGGCCCACCTATAGAATAGAGCTGCCAATGTCACCTTACACACAGAACATTTAAAAGTTTGGGACTTCTTTACCACCAATCTACTGATAGCTCCTTGAAAATTCTGCTAGAAGCCCCGTGCCTTAATGGCAGGTCCATGGGTTGGCTCTTTGTTCTCCTACAGCCTCCACCGTTCCCTGTCTGCTCACTGGGTTGGCTCTTCATTCTCCTACAGCCTCCACCGTTCCCTATCTGCTCGCCTAGCCTATGTGATTCTTTTAGAATATTTTCCCGACCTCTACTTCTCTTCATTCCTTTGGGGGGTATATTGCTACTTTCTACTTTGTTGTTTCCCTTTCTCTTCTTTTCCTTTGGCTTCATATGTCCTCAGATGGCCTTCAACTCACTATGTAGCTAAGGATGACTTTAAACTTTTGATATTCTTGCCTTTACCCCCCAAGTGTTGGGATTACAGGTGTGCACCACCATGCCAGAGTTAAACCATGCGGTAATGAGGATTGAACCTAGAGCCTTGTGCCTGCTGCCCAAGCTACGTTCCCTGTCTCTGTACTTACTTCTCCTTAGAGTAAGGAATTCGGCTTTTAAAACACTCTTCTTTGGGCTGGAGAGATAGATGGCTTGGTGGTTAAGAGCACAGGCTGCTCTTCCAAAGGACCCGGATTCACTTCCCAGCACCCACATGGCAGCTCACAACTGTCTGTAACA
Source organism: Chionomys nivalis (assembly GCF_950005125.1). Taxonomy (NCBI): domain Eukaryota; kingdom Metazoa; phylum Chordata; class Mammalia; order Rodentia; family Cricetidae; genus Chionomys; species Chionomys nivalis. Next base: position 14,248,934 of record NC_080091.1, read on the forward strand.
ACAGTTACAGCTGATCTAACACCCTCACACAGATATGAATGCAGACAAAACATCAATGCACATAAAGTAAAAATTAAATTAAAAAACTGGCCGGGCGGTGGTGGCGCACGCCTTTAATCCCAGCACTCGGGAGGCAGAGGCAGGTGAATCTCTGTGAGTTCGAGACCAGCCTGGTCTACAAGAGCTAGTTCCAGGACAGGCTCCAAAACCACAGAGAAACCCTGTCTCGAAAAACCAAAAAAAATAAAAAAATAAAAAATAAAAAGAAAAAAAAAAAAAGAAAAAAAATAAATTAAAAAACTGCCTTTTTAAGCATATATTCATCATAGATAATAAGTTTCATAATGACATTTCCATACATGTGTTTTAATTTTAATCCTCTTCCTTTTCCCAAATACTTGCTACTTCTACCTTATATTTATTTATTTTGGGGGATTCAATGAGCTTAATTAGGATCACTTATATGAGCATAAGTAAGAGATTATTCATAAGAGCATAAAGCAATTGACCAGTGACTACAATACGGAAGAAAATGTCTCTTTCTCAGCCCCCAGCAACCACTGATGGCCTAACGATCCTCAGAAGGAACTAGGCTTTTATTTACACAAGAAACAAAACTCAATGGAATGTTTAAAAATCAACCAAAACACTGAGTTCCCCAGGGAGACACAGGCAGGCCATTTCTGTGAGGTTGAGGCTAGCCTTGTCTATGTCGTGAGTTCCAGGCCACCTAGGGCTACATAGTGAGCTTCAGAAAGGCTGAGTTCTGATTCTGCCATGTGTGTTTCACTCTGGGACAAAAGTCTAAGGTGCGTTCTTCCTCCAAGAAGCAGGAAAGCATGATGATTCACTTTTGTTGTCAGGGCATCTTCCAAAGGATGGGACAGGAAATGCTAGGCACCTTAGAATCAATGAACAAACTGCAGTTGTTCAAGAAGAGACAGTTATTTCTAAAATTGCAAAGAACAAAATCAGACATGCTATGTAAAACTATGACATTTTCTAATCGAGTCCCATTATTTCCAGGGCTAAAATCAGTCAAAGCCTTCATGCACCAGATCTAGACCTCTATCAGGGCTCACATTGTTTAGATGAAACTTCCGGTTGATTTATTCATGGATTTTGAGATGAGTCGTGTCATTATCTTGCTGGTGGCCTCCAATTCCTGGCTGCAAGGGATCTCCCAGCCTCCCTACCAGCTAGGATTACTGGCATGTGCCACAGCAGCTGACTCAAGAGGTTTTATTTAGCATGTCATATCATATCTAGACCAAGATCTTAGTGATATCAGGAATAAACCTAGAACACAAACTACTGGCTCTTGTTCACAATGCAAATTCCAGCAAATTAGACGGCACCTTAACAGGAAAGGGTAAAAATGATTACCAGAGGGCACAGCCAAGTTGGTGACAAAAACGTATCTTGCTAAACTAATTGACTCTAAGTAGCAGTCAGGAAATGTAAATGCAGCACCGAGCTTTCCCCATTCATCTTTGTTTAACAAACTCTGGATTCTCTAAAGAGTATACAGAACATGGCCGAAAAGGTAGTAGTATTTCTGAGGCAGTAGTTAAGCTAGGTAAAGGAAATGTAAATGCAGCACCGAGCTTTCCCCATTCATCCTTGTTTAACAAACTCTGGATTCTCTAAAGAGTATACAGAACATGGCCGAAAAGGTAGTAGTATTTCTGAGGCAGTAGTTAAGCTAGGTAACGTATAGTTTCCTGGAAATGTCCCGTCTTAAAGAGCATCATGGTACCTTGTCGAAAACATTTCGGTATATGGTGAAATACTCGTCAGCAGGTCCTTCCTCGTTGCAGCCCACTCTCTTGGTTTCTGTAATTATGTATCTTTGTATGCTTTCCAAAAACTCCTTGTCACTTCTACTAATGATGGGAGGAAGAACTGCATGTTTGTTTACTTCCTGGAGTGACATAAATCTTAATCTGTAAGCTTGTTCACTGGAGAAAAATCAAACTTTGACCTTCTTTTGCAACAAAGCCAAAAAACTTTAGTGAGCCTGAAATAAAACATGACCATCAGTTAATCTATAAGCCTACAAATGTTACATCAAAAGTCAATTTAAAAATATGCATTTTTCAGAAAAAAAATTCTCAGGGATCTGTCACTGAGATAAATATTTCAGTCAAAAAATTAAAATGCCCATGCTATTCTATGGACATTTGCTATATTCCCAAATACGTCAGACAATTAGGAACTCTCCCCTTAGGGCCAATGAGAAGGTTCATCAAGTAGAGTTACTTGCCATAGAACCCGAAGACCTGAGTTGATACCCAGAATCCAGCTCAAGGTGGGAGGAGAGAGCCAGCTCCACGAAGCTGTCCTCTGACTGCCACACAAGCCCCCTGCCCAGTTATGCACACAAACGATGACCAAATAGAGAAAACAACCCTTCCCTTAGAAACCAAGCAGATTCCTCTGATGGTATCATTTAAGTGATAGCTCCATAGGTTTCAACACTTTACAAACTTTGTATTTTATAATGCCGGGGACTAAATCAGGGTCATGAACATGCTAAGTAATTAGTCTACTAATGAGAGATACCATACCCATACCCAGTCCCCCTTTTTAAAATTTTTGTATTACATTTTAATAATTGTAAGGATGCATGAAATAGTAAGTCGCTGTGACTCCACTCTTCCAATGGGAGGTTTGTTTCTTTCGTGTGGGAACTACCGTGTGTGCTTCTTGCGGATACAAACAATACTTCTCTACCTCAGTGTCTGCCTAGCCCTGTAACACCTCTCCCTCACACAATGGCCACAAATAATTACCAGGTGAGTGAGTTTTGTTTTGTTTTAAATTGTTATTTTAGAGACAGGGTTTCTTGCAAACCTGGCAGGTCTTAAACTCCCTATGTAGCTGAGAATGGTGTTGAAGATCTTCCTGCTCCCACTTTTCAGATGCCAGGATTATAGGCATGCACTATATGATTTAATAAATAAATGAAACCCCAACAACAACAAAGCATGAGTTCTGGGGCTGGAGGGCAGGCTCCCCAGCTAGGAGCAGTGGGTACTGATTCCCAGCACCCACACGGTGACTCCCAAAGCACACATGCCTTCTTCCCAACACTCAGGCAGACCTCTTTAAACTCCACACACAGGACAGCAGAAAAGGCCTCGTTGGGAAAGTTTCCAGCAGGGGAAAGTGTACGGATGAGGCAGGGTGATGGTGAAAAGAATGAAAGCTCATGAAATAGATGAAACTACCCATGAATAAAAACTGAAAAATTTAAAATTCCCTCTTGGCTATGGTAGACAGAACATACCTTTAATCCTAGCATTTGGGAGGCAGAAATAGTTGGATCTCTGTGAGTTCAAGACCAACTTGGTCTACACAGTGAAATTCAGACCAGTTAGGGTTACAAAGTGAGACTCTGTCTCAAAAACAGTAAAATGATTAATTTTTTTCTAAAGAGCTCTAAAGATAGCATTTATTGCATAGTATGAGATTCCATTAATTATTTAGCCATCCCCATTAAACACTATAAATAATGCTGCTTTGAATAAATGTTTCAGTTAACTTTATGATGTTTTGGTAATAACCAGTTATCTAAAATAACATATCAAACTTTAAATATCACATACATAAGAACCAGGACAGCAGTCTGCATGATGGTACATGCCTTTAATCCCAGCACTTGGGAGGCAGAGGGCTAAGTTGGTTGACATAGTGAGATCCAGGCTAGCCAGGACTCCATAGTGAGACCTTGTCTCAAATAAACAAATAATAAAAAAAATAAAGGAGACATCACAATAATTTTAAATTACAAAAGACTAAATTTATCTTTACACTGATGAGTTGCATAAGAAAAAGTCAATTTACAAGAGGACATAAAGTAGCCCCATCACAGACACAAACAATGTATGGTTAAAATCTTCTTTAATTTAAAGAAGTTATTTAGAGCCTGGCAAGGTGGCACATGGCTTTCATCCCAGCTCTTGGGAGGCAGGGTCTGGTGAATCTTTGTGAGTTTGAGGCCAGCCTGCTCTACAAAGCAAGTTCCAGGACAGCTAGGGCTGTTAACACAGAGAAACCCTGTCTGGAAAAACAAAGAGTTACTTAGTGTCTGTGTATATGTGGGCGGGTGCATGCTCCTCATGGTACACACAGAGGTCAGAGGACAATTTACGGAGTCGGTTCCACACCTTCCCTGTGGAGGAACTGAACTCAGATCATCAGGCTTGTCAGAAAGCACATTAGCTCACTGAGCCGTGTCACTGGCCTAGTTTCCTCAAATAGAACCAACTTGTTTACTCATTAGTTAAACCACTAGTTTTTGCAAGGTCTATTTTGTATTTGATGGCTAGAGATTCAGCAGTAAGATAAGGTTCTGGCTCCCGGAGCTCACAGTCTAGTAAGCCAGTCAGAGTACAGGAAACTGCAAACAGCACATAGAGTCAAAGGAGAAGGGAAGGGCCTAACTGCTGGGCGTGTGTGGTCACATCCTCAAGCTCTGGTGATCTGTCAATGCCCTTTAAGGGGTCAACAACTTTTTCCCCCTCTGACAAAACTATCTTCTTATGTCTTCGTCCCTCATGTTTGAAGGTAAAACATTTTATTCTTTGTAGTGTTGAATATCAATTCTAGGGCCCACACATGCTAGGTCAGTACCCTACAACTCAGATAACCTTTAACCCCAAGATAAAGTATTTGACTAATGTAGATGACACCATAACATTTTACTTTTCTCTGCCCACATTCCTGTGGGTGCGTGCAGATGTGGGGCCAGGAGGATCACGTGTGTGGGGTGTCCTTGGATCATTTATTTTAAAAGTGTTCTAACATTTAGTTGGTTTAGGGATGGGGAACTCTGAAAGGCCGAGGGCAACTTGCTGCAGTCGGTTCTCTCCACGCGGGGGGGGGGGGGGGGGGGGGGGGGGGGGGGACGGGACACGGACGACGACGACACACGACCACAAACCGAGACCAGCACACCACACACCCATCACTTTTCACCAGGACACCTCTAGACAAATGTCAGCCAATCAGGGGTCCTGAATCTTAGAAATCCCTCACCCCCACCTTTGCTACTACAAAAACCCAACTCTGAGGCTGGAGAGATGGCTCAGCGGTTAAGAGCACTGCCTGCTCTTCCAGAGTTCAATTCCTAGCAACCACATGGTGGCTCATAAGCATCTGTAATGAGGTCTGGTGCCCTCTTCTGGCCTGCAGGCATACACACAGACAGAATATTGTATACATAATAATTTTTTTTTTTTTTTGGTTTTTCGAGACAGGGTTTCTCTGTGGTTTTGGAGCCTGTCTGGCTCTTGTAGACCAGGCTGTGCTCAGGGCTTTCCTAACACTCTAATACGTTGAGCACACGGAGAGACCGAGTTTGCAAACTTGTGTAAGAATAAATGGCTCTTTGCTTTGGCATAGGGAACTCGGTCTCCTGGTTGGTTTGGGCGGGTTGGGGGACAGGGACTCAACGACGACACTCAGTGACCTGGGCATAACACTCTCCACCATTTGGATCCCTGCAGAGAACTCCAGATGTCAACTCTCTTTACTGACTGAAGGCCCAACCTTATTTTAAAAGACATTTGTCACGTGGCTGTACGGTCGGTTCTGCCAAACCCCACCCCAACCTCTCACTGAATCTGGAGCCAGGGATTTAGTTACTTTGGCTGTCTAATGAGCCCTAGGAAGTTTCCCATCAGGCACAGCACTTTTTTTTTTATAGCGGGTTTTGGGGTTACAATCTAGACTTTTGCATTTCAAGCATTTTATCTACTGAGCCATTTCCCAGACCATTTCTACTTTTCAAAATGTGTCTTTTGGAGGTAGCAACGCTAGTAGATTAAAAAGAGGAAAGAGACAACACTGTGTTAGAACATAGATAAAAAAACCAAACAAAAGCAAAGCAAAACAAACCAAAAAAAAAAAAAAAAAAAAAAAAACCCACCACCACCACTACAACAGCAAAAAACCCGGGGACCGCCTACGTTTAGGAATAGGAAGAAATGACATTAAGAGTCTGCACTGGGTTTGTGAGGTGCAGAAGGGACCGGGCGAGGGCACGGCCTGCTCCTAACTCGTCTGTTTTGCCTATTTCTTAGGGACAGCACATGCTCCTAAGTATTTTTCCCAGGATGGACAACCTCCACGTCCGAGCTCGCAGTCGAGGCCTAAACAATCATTCTGCAGGTATCCTTACAGTACGACTTTTAAAAGGTGCAGGGATGAAAATTCCGATACATTTAACCGTTTCACACTAGGATGGCGCGTGCGGCTCAGAAGCTTCCTCAGACTGGAGAAAAGGTAGCTGAGGGCCAGGAAGAGAGGTGAAAGGAAGCGGCCGCACCCGCACTCTGGCCGACTTGGTGTGGGCGCCACTGTCCTGGGGACGGCTGAGGATGCCCTTCTCTGGGGGGCCAGCCCAGCGGAACCCCGCGGCTCCTCATTAACCCTGCCTTTCTACGCATTTCCGGCGCGGCCCCATCCCCAGGTCCTCACCTGAGTCCCTAAACCCGCTTAGAGACTGTAACCAGACAGCCCGCCCGGAAGTGTGGAACTGCATCTTGGGACAAGTAGTTTTAGCAAGAAGAAAGCAGCGAAAAAACTACAATTCCCAGCAAGACTTGCGTTACCTCTCTTTTCTCGTGCTAACAAAGCCCCCTGTAAAGGAAAGCCCCTCTTGGTCGCATCGACTGTATAAGAGAGCCTTTTGAAACATTTTAAAGTGGAGCACACCGTTTCGAGGACCCAAATGGGAGAAAGAGCGTAGAGAGATGGAGCGCCCGCTAGTCTGGCACTGCGTTAGACAGCCGCGGTTTGGCGGCAGCGCGCAGGCACGGGCGTGGACGCCTAAGGGGCGGGTCCTTCGGCCGGGAAACCTCGTTGGCCCGCGAGGCTCTTCCTTTCCGATCCGCCATCGCTGGTGAGTGTGTGCTCCGTGCTCTGGCTCCGGCCGGTGGCCTTAGGCGTCCGCTCTCACCGGGGTCGTCGGCTCTAATCCGTCTCTTTTCGAATGCAGGTGGCAGCGCCGCCAGGATGCAGATTTTCGTGAAGACCCTTACGGGGAAAACCATCACGCTCGAGGTACGGGCCAGGCGGCATGAGAGCCGCGGCCTGGCGGAGACCTCGGTGCCGCCCGAAGCTTGAGCGCGTCTCTGAGTTCGAAGCTTGGCCGTGAGCCGAGGATGGGTTGCTTACAGGCGCCAGAGTTGGGTTTTAGGTGCCGAAAGTTGGCGGCGCCTGCCCCGTTGCTAGTCGCAGCGCAGGCTTGAGCGCGTGGCTCGCCCCAGCGGCCGGCATTCGCCCCGGCCTGGGAACGGGGTTGGCTTGTAGCACTCCCGGGAGGCTGTGCACTGCGTGCCGGCTTTGTGTAACATGGACATCCGCTGAGATCGATGTTCTAGTTTCTTAGCGTTTAACCGTGTTTTAAAACTTGTAGGTTGAACCCTCGGACACTATAGAAAATGTCAAGGCCAAGATCCAGGATAAGGAAGGCAAGTGATGTTTTGTCTCTAGAGAAATCCCTGGTTGTGTGACCTAGGCATATTTGCTCTTAGGGTAGAAAACAGGTTAACTTTGAAAACTCTGCATGATAATTATGTTTCTACGTGTGAATTTTAACAATATTTTCCCCAGTTTACTGTCTCACGGAGGCTATTAACATGTATTAAGTGTTAAGCACGTTCAAACATGAAAGGTGTTGAGTAGTAAGTGGCCACCGTTCGCAGTTATTTGATAGGGGGTTATCTATAGCTTGGTATGCACCTAGTTCGATTAAGCCTGGTATTTATTCTTACAATTAGGAATTCCTCCTGATCAGCAGAGGCTGATCTTCGCTGGCAAGCAGCTGGAAGATGGCCGTACTTTGTCTGACTACAACATCCAAAAGGTTTGTTTCGGGGGAAACTTGCAGAAATAGGGAAGATGGGATTAGATTCCATGCGAGTCCACAAGCATTGAGAAGCACTGCAGCTGTTTACTGTTAAAATGTGATGCTGGTTGATCTTTTTGATTTGTGGGGAGAGGTCTCCTGTAGTCCAGGAGGGTCGTAATGTATTCCTGAGATGCTCCCACCCCCAAGTGCAGTGTGGGTGGGGTGGTTGCTGCTGGCAGGCACGATCACCTAGCAGTTGACAGACCGGAGTCAGGATTGTTGATGCTCCAGGGCTTGATGCTTCCTTGATCCTTCACAACAGGAGTCCACCCTTCATCTGGTGCTGAGACTTCGTGGTGGTGCTAAGAAAAGGAAGAAGAAGTCTTACACCACCCCCAAGAAGAACAAGCACAAGAGGAAGAAGGTGAAGCTGGCCGTACTGAAGTACTATAAGGTGAGCTGCCGAAGCGGGGATCAGCAAAACCTGAGGTTGATTTGGAACAAGTTCAGAGCAATTGACTTACATAGTGCTGACTTGAACACTAGAATTTCTTAAAGTGTTTTTACTTGTGGATATGTTTGCATGTGAGTGAAGAAGACATCCCTGCCTTTAGATGAAGAAGGCAGGGATGTCAGATCCCCTAGAGTTGGGGTTGTAGGCGTGAGTTGTCAGATGTGGGTGCTGGGAACTGAATGCAGGTTCTCAGCAAGGACAGTTTATGCCCTCAACCACTAAACCATCACTCCAACCCCTAAAAGGCACTAGAAATTATTGGTGTTGTAAGGTCCAGCGGTTAATAACTTGAGTCACTTAAATCAGACTTCAGGATGTGTTTTGTGGAATTGTCTTAGAGTAAGTTTTTGTTTTTTCAGGTGGATGAAAATGGCAAAATTAGTCGTCTTCGTCGGGAGTGTCCTTCTGATGAATGTGGTGCTGGAGTTTTCATGGCCAGCCACTTTGACAGACATTATTGTGGCAAGTGCTGTCTGACTTACTGCTTCAACAAGCCGGAAGACAAGTAGTTGTGTATGAATAAATAAAAAGACAGGAATTGATGTTTAGTGTTGTTTTGTTGTATGTCTAAAGACTTTCTTGGGCTGTGTGACTAGTCCTTTTGGTTCCTGTCTTAGGTGCCAGCTGCCTGTCTTGCATTGACTTGAGCCAGAATTTTTTAAGGGATTAGGGGATGTCCTTTGCCTTAGAGAATGATTAGTCTGTGTTGATGGAACTAGAGGCCACCTCCCTATCCCTTTGACCTTCCTTTAAGACATGACAGATGAATTGATGAACTAGAGAGATGGCTCAGTGTTAAGAGCACTGGCTGCTCTTCGTAGCATCCCGAGTCACAAGATAGGTAATATCCAGAGTTTGAGGAAGTATGCTCCTTGTTGATGTATGCAGGAGGGGTCAATTTGGGGAGGGGGATGTTCATTGGTTTGTTTGGTTTTTTTTTTTTTTGAGACAGGGTCTCTGTAGCCTTGCTGGCCTTGATTCAGGCATGTGTTGCCTTGCTTGGCTCATTGTGAATTCTTAACTCTTGCTATATAAGAAAAAGCTAGGCGTGGTGGTGCATGTTTAAAATTTCACAACTTGGGAGGCTGAGACAGGAGATTGCTTAACCAGCCTGTGTTAAGTATCAAGACTCCATCTTTAAATAAAGGACACGAAACAATACATTTATCATTTTTATTGTACTTAAAATCCTGGATCCCAAGACGTCTTAGCTGGCACTTCACTTTCCTCATAACAAACAATTTGATCTCCCACTTTGAATTCTACTTTTTCTTCATCTAAAGTAAGACCACAGTCCATTCCAGTTTTGATGACTGAAACGTCATCTTTATGATGTTTCAATGAGGTTAATGAGCCTTAAAAAAAGAAAAAGCCACTGTTAGTAAGAGATACCTACTAAGGGGTACATGGTTTGGTGTAACTTGGTTTTCTACTTTAATGCGGGTTCTGGGTATTAAACTCCAGTTGTCAGGCTTATGTGGCAAGTGCTTTACCTGGGGATCTATTTGACTGCCCTTCCACACAATATAGACCTTAGGTAAGGGTAAATACCAAGGAAGTTCAAAAAGTACTTAACAGTTGACCTGATCTGAAATCTCCCATCTTAAAGGTAGTCTAAAACTGCACGTTTGAGGTTGTATCAAAAAATGCACAAAAGATGGCAGGCAAATCTGAAGACCAGTCCGGGGGTGCCCTAATGTGTAATGTTGGGGACCTTGGGACCAGAGGACAACACGGGCTGAACAGAACACAGGTGATCTGAAGACCAGTTGGGGTGGTGCCCTGATGTGTAATGTTGGGGACCTTGAGACCAGGGGACAGTACAGGGGCTGAACAGAACACAGGTGATCTGAAGACCAGTTGGGGTGGTGCCCTGGTGTGTAATGTTGGGGACCTTGAGACCAGGGGACAGTACAGGGGCTGAACAGAACACAGGTGATTTTTCCAGCAGAGCCAAGACTAATCTTGGGAGTGTCGTCAGCTAACTGAGGAAGTGGCACAAGCTCAGGCAAGGGAAAAAATGCATTCGTTTTGGATGTTACCCAGTCAGGACTTGGTGATTATGATTTAGAAATAGGTTTTAATATTGCTTACCCTTCCAAATAACTTGTCCATTTCGGATTAACTTAAATTTCTTCTGTTTTTCTAACTGACCCTTTTGAACTCTGCAGCCAGCCACAGGAACTTTTCTCTTCCCTTCTGTTACAGCAAATGTAGCTAGTATGCAAGCCTCCCCTTTAGGAAGAACACAATGGAGGAAAGTGTAATGTGTAAGTTCCAGATTCATACCCTGTCTTAGCCGAAATTAGTCTGGGAAATAGTATTTTTTTGATACCACTAACTTAATTTTCATAACCAATAACTAGAATTAACAGGTGGAGAACCCCAGAGGCTGCAGAGATGACAGTTAAGTGACCCTGATTTAATGTCCAGTGTCCACCCACATGGGGGCTCATGAGCTTCTGTAACTCTAGTCCCAGGGATCTAGCATCCTGTTCTGGCTTCACAGGCACTGGCCAGACCTGTAGAGACCGCACCCATACATAGCTGGGTGGTGGTGGTGCACACCTAGCGCTCAAGACAGGTGGATCTCTCTGAGTTCTAAGGCAGCCTGGTCTACAAGAGCTAGTTCTAGAACTGTTAGGGCTGTTACACAGAGAAACCCTGTCTCCAACAAACAAAATCCCACCCATACACATAAAAATCCTTGAGTATTTCTCTGCTCCATAAAAATATGTATTGTTGCTGGGCGGTGGTGGCAACATGTCTAATTCCAGGACTCGGGAGGCAGAGGCAGGCACAGGCAAATCTCTTGAGTCTGAGGCCAAGTTTGGTCTACAGAGAATTCCAGGATGGTCACATAGAGAAACCCAGTCTAAAAGAGAACAACATACGGTTTGGCTTTCCTTCAATACATTTTCTTTTTTGGTTTATTCGAGATGGTTTTACTGTGTAGTCCTGGAACTCACTCTGTAGACCAGGCTAGCCTCAAGCTCACAGAGATCCACCTGCCTCTGCTTCCTGAGCCATTGTCTGGCACAATCTATTTTCTAATGCAGACTGTTGCTATCTTTAAATCATTTCAGGTTTTTTTTTTTTTTTTTTTTTTTTTTTTTAATTTTGGTTTTTCGAGACAGGGTTTCTCTGGTTTTGGAGCCTGTCCTGGAACTAGCTCTTGTAGACCAGGCTGGTCTCGAACTCACAGAGATCCGCCTGCCTCTGCCTCCCGAGTGCTGGGATTAAAGGCGTGCGCCACCACTGCCCGGCTTTTTTTTTTTTTTTTCCATATACTGAACACTAATTGTAACTCAAGTTCTAACATCAAAGTGACCAGTTTTGAATGTTTCCTGACTGATGGTGTCAGTAATATTTGGTGTGTCCACTTCTGGAAACCCTCAGTTGGCTTTTCCAAATTGCTCTTGGTACAAAAACAACATTTTTGTATACTGTTCATATTTAGCCTATAGTAAATTTATATAGACCCAAACTACAAAACCAGATCTTATAAGGGAACAGATGTAAATGAAGTTGCTGATCTTCACATTTTAAAAATGTTAAGGTCAAAAGGATAGATGAAAGAATTATTCCGGATTAAATAGGATTATAAGAGACGTGACAACTGCGTGTAATTTATGAGCCTGATGGGCCTGATCTAGGTGAAAAATCTGCGTTAAAAAGTACTTGTGGGGCCAGGGCACATGACTTGATCCCAGGGCTTGGGAGCTGAAGGATCAGAAGTTCAAGGCTATACTTTGGTATACAGCTGGGGACAGCCTAGGTTACATAATACCCTGTCTCAAAACTAGATAAAATCTGATCATAGACTGGATTAGACTATTAGAGTTAATACTTAACAATTTTAAATAAATATGGCCTTTAATCCGTCCAAGAATATGCTAGAATACTTGAAAATACTTACTATTTAATAGGCTTTCAATGTGTATTCATCTCCCAGTCTCAGAGCAAAACAAAGCTCCTCTATGACACTGTATTACCATTATTGTTCATGTGTAGACTTGAGGCAAGTTCTCAGTCCCTTTGGGCTTGAATGAACTCTGTCATCATACAAGTCACATACAAGTCACTGAATTCTCACCTCATGGTATCATTTTTTCTACAACATAAGCCTTGTATGGAACAGCAAATCTATTTCCCTAAGCTTTGCTTTTAGGTCCTATTTACAGCACCTGAGGTAAATATTGGAAAGCTGCAGCCACCACTCACCTATCGGGTATTCCTCCAGCCTGTGAGGCAACCTGTTGCTTAGTTCCTCCTGCAGATCTTCAATAAGATGGTAGATGATTCTGTGAAGTTTAATCTTAACTCCTTTCTGTGCAGCTGACTGCTGGATAGCTTTGCCTGCATCCACGTTGAAGCCATAAATAACACCTAGCAAGCAGGGACAAGATGAGTACTCTAGCACAAGCATCAGGACAGTCACTTATCTTTGAGGCAGGAAGTCAAATCTAAACTTTTACTTCTTTGTAATTACATAGCTATTGTGTGATTATTCTCATGAAAACTAGTAAAATTTTAATTATTTTTATTACTGGATTTTATAAATTGCACCATGTTTAAAAGGAAGTTTTATGATTTAAAACAATTTTTAAATTTATTTATTGTGACTATTTTGATTGTGTGTATAATGTGTAAGCATGCATGATGGTTAGAAGGGAGTCGGCTTTCCTGGAACTGGCATTACAGGGTCACAAGATGAAGTAAAGTACTGGATAGATGGCTAACAGACAACGAACACTCAGAGGGTAGTGAGAGATACCTGGAGTGCGTGTGCTACTGGGGACCAGGGTAATAAAACAAATCAAGGATCAGTACTTGGTCTTGCACTGGTTCCCAAGGTTGCATTGGCCATGACAGATGTGATTAGTGATGCACTAGGAGGAGAATGCTAGCCAATGATCAGCCAATCACAAGCCATAAGTGAGAAGGTACACAAGATGATGGGTTCACACAGATTAATATATAGCCCATAGAATCTTTACCATCAAATGTCTCAGCAAAGTTGACATCGTTTTCACTAATGTCACCCAATCCAAAATGTACCAATTCTAGTTCACATTCATGGGAAGCATCATACGTATCAAGAAGGTTCAAGATGGTCTCCACAGACCCATCAACATCACCTACAGATACAGCAAGAGTTTAAAATGTGTTAGTTGTAAGAGGCAGGTATGTAAAATGAAAATCTATTTTAAAGCCAAGACAGGAGTGGCGTTAATAACTAAAACCACTTTTATTTAAGTTTAGCATTATAAGAACTTACAATATACAAATACAAAGAAATTCAAAGAAACATTTTATAATGAAATCAATACAAGCTTGCTTGTTCAGAAAAAAAAAATTGAACATCAAACCACTGAAAAAAAAATCAAAGTAGAAACCTACTTTGATTTAAGGGTTTGTTGGGGGCAGTGCACATCTGTAACCTGGGCATTCAGAAAACCCAGGTTAGCTTGGGCTATAAAGCAAGACTGCCACCCCTGTCCAATAGATAAAGGAGAGGGGTTCTAAATTATGAGAACAAAAATAATTTAAACGGTGAGTAGAAAAGTAAAAACCTTCAAAAACTTACCTTTAATAATTAAAGGAAGTACATTTGAGTCCTTTTCTGCTTTTTCCTTGGGCTTTAAGGGTCTCTGTTCTTTTCTTTCAAGGTACTTCATATACGACCTCTTCTTCCAGTGCAGGCTGCCATACTTTGCACGGGCTTTCCGGTGCTCTTCTTGGTGTTCCTTTCGCATTTCTTCCATTATTTTCAGGTCATCTTTGTCTTTTTCCTCTTTCTGCTCAGTCTTCCTCCAGTCAACAACTTCCCGGGCCCTTGACTTTACAGGGAAAACTGTTATGATTTTACCGAAACAGACACCAGTGTCTGCTGGGTTAAAAGCCGAAACAGACACCAGTGTCTGCTGGGTTAAAAGCCGAAACAGACACCAGTGTCTGCTGGGTTAAAAGCTTGTGTTTTCCCTATTAGGAGCTCAACTCATAAGTTTCAAAAAAACATAATACTACAGTTAAATTCTAAAATGGTACCCTGGCCTCTTCACAGCCCCTTACAAACTATAATTAACATTAGCACTCTTATTTAATATTAAACATTATAGACTGGTACATAAAGTCATTATTAGTAACTAACATTCAAGAATTAGGATTGCATACCTCAGATTCTACTTCAAGAATTTCATCTCCTGCAGAAGGGAGGTCTCTCCAGCCTATGATTCCCACTGGCATGCTGGGATAGGCCTCATTAAGTGTTTGACCATTCTCATCAAACATTAGTCGAACTTTCGCCCAACTCTTCCCAGCAACTAGAATTGAGCCCTTTCTCAGAGTTCCTCTTTGAATTATAGCTGTTGTAACAGGACTAAAATGAATATAAAAAGTAAATATTCTTAATGCTATAATCAGGACGTAATTGTACTTTTTAAAACATTTTTCTTTATGTGCATTGGTGTTTTGCCATGGGTGTTGGGTCCCCTGAAACTGAGATTACAGACAGTTGTGAGCTGCCATGTGGGTGCTGGGAATTCAACTCGGGTCCCGTGGAAGAGCAGTCAGTGCTCTCAACCACTGAGTCATCTCTCCAGCCATCATTGTACTTTCTTAAGTAGAGCAAAAAGTAGTTTTATGGAGCATGTGCACATATGCGTGTGCGCACACACATGTATAAATATGAACATATAGGATTAATTCCCTTCTCAATTCCTCAAGAAGCTTTGGATACTATAAAGACTTTTACTTGGCCAAGGATTTATCAGGGTATACTTGCCTAAACGTGCAAAATCCCAGACTTTTTTCAGTGTGGTTGTGTAGGGTTTATTTATGAGTCTGAATGTTTCACTTGCATGCATGTATGTGTGTCTGTATATGTATGAATGTGTGCATGTATGTGTGCACCTCATGCTTGTCTGGTGCTCTTGGAAGCAGGCATCAGATCCCTGGAGTTACTGCTATGAGGCACCATAAAGGGGCAGGGAACTGAATCTGGTCCTTTGCAAGACCAGCAAGTGCTCTTAACTGCAGAGCCAATTCTCTAGGCCCTCGTCTCTTAATCTAGTCTGGCCCTGACCCTTCCAGCCTCAGTCTTCAAAATGCTGGGATTAGAGACATATGCAACCATACTGGGCCAGGCCTCAGGCTTGTCCTCCTCATGACAAAAGCCAAAAACAAAGCAAAGTATTCTTTACAACAGCCAAGGAGTAAAGAACAAGGAGTAGAATGAGCCCCGCATCTTCAGCAGACAGATGGACAGCTTGTTAAAGGACACAGGAGGGACCCTAAACCCTGCTAACTGAATCGAGGCAGCGTGAATGGACAAGTGCTGTGTGACTGCCCCGACAGAGCATCCAGGCAGATTGTTCTGACTCAATCCTACCCCCCTTTCTACCCCATCCCACACATGGCTATGAGACTGCTCATAGCTGCTAATAGTGTACGAAACAATGAGAAAATCTCCTGTGCTTACAGGCAGAACATTCAAGAAGATGACATTACAAAGACCTTCCTACACATTAGATTTCTGGGTCAAGTCAAAGAACTAGAAATTAAAATGTAACAACTGGCTTTGCACTCTCATTCATTGCTAGTCTACCTGCAAATACAAATATCTGAGCCTTGGTGGCGTGCAAACCAATTTAACTACTCTAGTCATCTAAGCGTGATGACAACAACTTCACTTTCGTGTTCTCGGTACTAGTGCAATAAAACACATTGAAAATACATTCTTTGAAACCGTGGCTCGGAAACTAAAGCTAAGCACTATATATATTGTCACACAACCCCTCAAACAAAATTATTAGCGTCGTTTAGTAATCCCTACCCTCTTCCTTTGTCGGTGAAAGACTCTATCACTGTTCCTTCCACTGGACCCGTGAAATCTGCTTTTAGTTCCAGCATCTCCGCGAGAGCAATCGTTGCTTCTGCCAAAGCCATCAGATTGTCTCCCTGTAACAAAGAGTTAGTACACGTCAGCAAATACTGTTAGTAAATATCAGCATAAGAAGGATGAAGAATCTTGACAGCTACAGTTTTCTTTTTAAGAATTAAAATCATAAAATAACCAGTTTTATCAAAAGAAAAGGAGATAGAGAGCTATCAGCAAGAAAACCTGACTCAAGGACTAATATTTAAGTAATATTTGGTTTTTCAAGACAGGGTTTTTCTGTGTAGTCCTGGCTGTCCTGAAACCCCTCTACAGACCAGGTTGGCCTTGAACTCAGAGATCCTTCCTCTGCCTCCAGAGTACTGGGATTGCAGGTGTGTGCCACTACTACCAGGCAAGGTGTCTCATCGCCAAACCCGTGTCCTCTTTCTGGTAAAGAACTGAACCTGGGCCGGGCGATGGTGGCGCACGCCTTTAATCCCAGCACTTGGGAGGCAGAGGCAGGCGGATCTCTGTGAGTTCGAGACCAGCCTGGTCTACAAGAGCTAGTTCCAGGACAGGCTCCAAAGCCACAGAGAAACCCTGTCTCGAAAAAACCAAAAAAAAAAAAAAAAAAAAAAAAAGAACTGAACCTGGAGCCTTGTCAAATACAGAGTACTACTGAAGTATCCACCGCCCCTTTTTATTTCATTTTGAGAGTCTTTCAAAATTGCTCAGGCTGGTCTCAAACTTGCCTTAGCCTCCTGGGTCATGCCTGGCCAACTCTAAATATTTTAACCTTACCACAGGAAGCTTGGCATCCTACTTTGGAACACTGTAATATAGGTCATATTTTATAAACACAAGAGGAGCTAGCCACAGTTTTACTGTTAAAGAAGCATAATTCCTAAGCATCTTAGAGGGACCAAATTTCGGGAAAATAGGCTGAAGTAAAAACGAATTCGAAAAACTAACAGCATCCAGAACTGTCCCTTCGATGAACGAATGAGGGCGGCCATCATGGGGAAACCGTGAAGCATGAAAAGAGTAAAGGAGTGGGCAGAGGAAATCATGGCTCAGTGGCAGCCTCGAGAGAACGGGCAGATGTTGACCTAGAGGTGAGTTACAAGTTCTCGATCATAACTAGAGAATAAGGATAGTTATGGTTTCCATCCAGAGAGTACATAATTGGTAATTTAAAATAAAATGGAGCTCAACATAAGTGGTATTAGTAAAAACCAGAAGCATCCCATGAGCAACAAGACCAGCCTGTACAGTACTTTGCTGCTTGCTATGGGAACACAAGTAACGAGCGATTCAAGTTGGGCTGATTCTGCCTGTGCGAGCGTGGGAAAGCTGTGACGATGAACAGACGAGGCCTGTGGTGCTCGGCTTGCATCCTCACAAGCGTTAACTGAATCTAGACACATCACAGGCTACTGGCAACTGATGGCTGCGGGGGAGGGCACTGTCCTGAGATGGCTGCACCCACCCGAAGTGCGGGCACCCAGCGCTCACAGCTGCGCACTGTCCTGAGACAGCCAGCCGCACTCACCTGAAGTGCGGACACATGCACGGCTTGAACATCGCCACCATAATCTTCACACACCACATCGTAAGCCAGGAGCTCTTTCTTCACTTTTTCGGGATCAGCAGCTGTTTTGTCGCATTTATTTATCGCGAGGATAATAGGAACTGGAAGAGCAAGGGAAAGTGCAAATGAACTCCTTTAATTCTTGGCATTCACTGGGAGAAATGCCGATCTGCTCTGGCTTTCTCTTCACTCGATGGATGCAGATATTTAAAGGACCCACTTTAGACTCACATTATCCTACTCTGTCGTCTAGACAGAAAGAAAAAGAAAGGCTAGAGAGAAGAGGGGGGGTCACACAGCCCTTTCACAGGAGTCACCGAAGACTATTGGAAAACAGTTATTTACATTCTGATTCACAACAGTGGCAAAATTACAGTTATGAAGTAGCAATGAAAATAATTGTATGGTTGGGGGCCAGCACAACATGAGGAACTGTATTGGAGTTGCAGCATTAGGAAGGTTGGGGACCACTGCTCTATGTCTGTTTTGAGATACATTAGTCCAGGCTGGCTAGAAACACACTATGGAGCTGAGGATCCTCCAGTTTCTGAGCCTCCAATACCTCATGCTGAAGATTCCACAGGGCAGAACCAAGTGGTACGGATCTGAAACCTCACTCCTACCGGCATATTCATCAATCATGCACAGCTGTTAGCCCTTTCAACTACACTAGTAACTGCTTGGTAAGACATGCTCACTGGTACCAATGTGTCATGAACAACATGGGAATAACCAATTTCTATTTTATTTTTTGTTTTTTGAGACAGGATTTCTCTGTAGCTTTGGAGCTTATACTGGAACTAGCTCTTGTAGACCAGGCTGGCCTCAAACTCACAGAGATCCGCCTGCTTCTGCCTCCCAAGTGCAGGGGTTAAAGGCGTGAGCCACCACTGCCCAGCTCCAACACTTTTTAAAAAAATTTTTAATTAGGCTTAAGTCTTACTCTACAAGGTTAAAACCCATATGTGGCACCATTCCTGAGCCAAGAACCTATAGCTAAGGGAGAAGCTACTGCTACACGCTAATATATGGACACAGTATTAAACTGACTCCTAATGACTTATACCCATGGATCAGTGCCTCTCTCAGCCCTCACCTGAGAAGCTTCTGTTTGCACGAGATGGTGATCAACACAGAGACCCACAATTGTCCAACTACAGAGAAAACTGACTGCAGGATGCTCAGTCCTACAGGGACACGAGCACTCCACATCACCCCTGCAAGGCTCAGGTGTTATTGCGGAAATGGGGTCGAAAGGGTGTAAGAGCCAAAGGTGGTAGATGACCACAAGGAGACATTGTCTTCTGGATATCGCATGGCAGCTCCACTATAAACTCATAGTGGTGGTGACAGCATGCACAAAAACCTGGGAAGCCCAGGCTAGACCAAATCTCAGCAAAGGGAAGAGTCAGGCACACAATCCCACTTCTAGCTATAAAGCTGGCAAGTGTGAGCTGCTGGGAAAGGGGAGAGAGTTTTCTCCTAAGAGTGAAGCTCTGGGAAACCGATCACACTTCAGACCACACACTCAGGAATATTTGAGGGGGGCTGGAGAGATGGCTCAGAGGTTAAGAGCACTGGCTGCTCTTCCAGAGGTCCTGAGTTCATTTCCCAGGCAACCACATGGTGGCTCACAGCCATCTCTGCTGAGATCTGGCGCCCTCCTCTGGCGTGTGGGCATACATCGAGGCGGAATGTTGTATACATAATAGATAAATAAATCTTAAAAAAATAATTAAAAAAAAAGAATATTTGAGCAGTACAAACTGGTCTTGAATTGTTTTTGTTTTTCATTTGTTTGTTTTGTTTTGTTTTTTGAGACAGGGTTTCTCTGTGTAGCTGTGGCTATCCTGGAACTAGCTCTGTAGACCAGGCTGGCCTCGAATTCACAGAGATCCACCTGCCTCTGCCACCTGAGTGCTGGGATTAAAGGTGTGCGGCCACCGCTGCCCAGCTATAATCTTTGTAGTAGGTCTCTAAAAAGAAAAAACAGGGCTGGAGAGATGGCTCAGAGGTTAAGAGCATTTCCTGCTCTTTCAAAGGTCCTGAGTTCAATTCCCAGCAACCACATGGTGGCTCACAACCATCTGTAATGAGGTCTGGTGCCCTCTTCTGGCCTGCAGGCATACACACAGACAGAATATTGTATATATAATAAATAAATATTTAAAAAAAAAAAAAGAAAAAGAAAAAACAAATGGCAATGTCCTACATTTTGAGTTCAGCAGGGCACCTCCCATACCTTGTGCTTCTTTGGCATGCTGAATAGACTCTACAGTTTGCTTCATTACTCCATCATCCGCAGCTACGACCAACACCACAATGTCAGTCACCTGAGCGCCTCTGGCTCTCATTGCTGAAAAGGCAGCATGTCCGGGAGTGTCAAGAAAGGTTATCTTTTCTCCAGAAGGCAGAGAGACTATAGAAACAGAAATACAAGGAGACCAGTTACTCAATTTACTTTTCAACATGAAGGAATATGTGCCGTAATCAGACATAATATGTGATTATGTATTATAATTATATATACATACATATATATATCACACACACATACCATACACACACATGCCATACACACACACACACACACATACATACACATGTATATATGGAGATAGTGTCCTTGTATGTTGCCTTGGCCAGCCTGGAGCTTGCTATGTAGATCAGGCTGGTCTTGAACTCATAGAAATCTGCCTAGCAAGTACTGGTATTGAAGATGTGTGCTAACATCCCTAGTTCACTAGTTTTTTTTAATTTGATTCCATCCACTAATTTTAACCAGAAGAACACAGATGGAAATTTCATAATGAAAACCATGAGATCTTCCTTTTCATGTTATAATTCCAAGCCAAAAGTCTTTGTATTTCGAGGATATAAGCTGCTTTGATAAATGTATTGATTGATTACCATTCTGGAGAGAGAACCCACCAGTAACTAGCTGTATAGTGATCACTTCTACATCAGCAAACTGCAGCTATACTATTATCTTGAGCCACAAAAAAGCAATTTAGTAGACAGTTGATAGCTTCCAGTTTGAGTGCAATAATAACAGGTTTAAACCCTAGCTATGTATTCTGGACATGTTACTGAGCCCCTGAGGGGCTTACAGGTCATAAAAAATACTAATACCTACCTCATGATGCTGTGTGGTGAGAAAGACAAAGCACAGAAGATGCTTAGCAGAGTAAGTGCAATGGTCAGTGCTCAGTAAACGTAGCTACCATCTAACTGTCATTAAGAACACCACCCGCTACATCTGATATTATATACACACAATTAAAGAGGCGAGGTGCATTAAACCCAAAAGAGCAAAATAGCGTTGTCTGCACAGCAAGTCTGAGATAACTGTTCACTGTCCGCTCGGTACTTGCTCATCCCAGTGGCTTTACGCAGCCTCTTTACTTTGAATCTGTATGCTTCACAGCACGGCATTTGACTAAAGAAAACAAGTAAGTGGGGTTCCCAAGCATACAGCAATGTTATTTGTGTCCATACCAAGAAAGGCACCAATATGCTGAGTGATGCCTCCAACTTCCATTGCTGCCACTTGAGTCTTTCGAAGTTTGTCGAGTAACGTCGTTTTCCCATGATCAACATGACCCATTATAGTAACAACTGGGGACCTTGGTGTTAATAAAGCTGGGTCTGCCTGGGGCCTACAATCAACAGCAAAGGAGTTTCATTTCTTAAGTGTCAGAAATAATTGTGAGTTGGTTCACAGCAATCACTACAAGCTACCATTAACAACAGAATACAACATCCAGGTTTGATTAGCCATGACGATTTATCCCTTTCACACAGAACAACTTATGGCAGAACAGCCAATGACTCACGTTTGTTATAGGGTTGGCTTCTTCCGATTAGTGGGTGGAGTTGAATCAAGATTTAAAATTCAGACTAATATATATATGTACTCAGCAAGCTATGAAAAATCACACTCAGTTTCATAAAAAGCTGAATATAGTTTCTGATGCTTTGAATAAATATTAACTCTATAGTCACAGACCATTTTAACCACAAAAGAAACTTCAAAGTATGCAAATGGATGGAAATAGAAAACACTATCCTGAGTGAGGTATCCCAGACCCAAAAATAGGAACATGGGATGTACTCACTCATAATTGGTTTCTAGCCATAAATAAATGACAATGAGCATATAATTTGTGATCCTAGAGAAGCTAAATAAGAAAATGAACCCAAAGAAAAACGTATAGGCATCCGCCTGGATGGGGAAATAGACAAGATTGCCGGGCAAAAACTGGGAACTTGCGGGTGAGGTGGCATGGGGCTAAGGGGATTTGGGGTGAGAAACGTGAGAAAGGGAGGATGGAAGTAGATTGGGGGAATGGGATGGTTGGTATATAGGAAGGGTGGATACGGGAGCAGTGAAGTATTTATCCTAACTAAGGGAGCCATCTTAGGGTTGGCAAGAGACTTGACTCTAGAGGGGCTCATAGGTGTCCAGGGAGATGTCCCCAGCTGGTACCTTGGGCAACTGAGGAGAGGGAACCTGAAATGATCCTATCCTATACTGATGAATTTTTTTTTTTTTTTTTTTTTACTGATGAATATCTTGCATATCACCTTAGAACCTTCATCTGGCGATGGATCGAGATAGAGACAGAGACCCAATTTGAAGCAACGGTGTGAGCTCTTAAGGTCCAAATGAGGAGCAGAAGGAGGGAGAACATGAGCAAGGAAGTCAGGACCACGAGGGGTGCACCCACCCACTGTGACAGTGGAACTGATTTATTGGGAGCCCACCAAGGCCAGCTGGACTGGGACTGAATAAGCATGGGTTGAAACTGGACTCTCTGAACAAGGTGGACAATGAAGGCTGATGAGAAGCCAAGGACAATGGCACTAGGTTTCGATCCTAATACATGAACTGGTTTTGTGGGAGCCTAGCCTGTTTGGACGCTCACC